>NC_051313.1:21353944-21684925 GCF_015220235.1 Choloepus didactylus
AATTAGAAATGAGTAAACACACTTTTCTTTTCTTTGCTTCTCAGTGGTGGATGTTGTGGTTGTTGCTAATATTAGAATCACTGGGTACATTATCTACAAGTTCTGGAGAGTATAGTCATGCATGAGAATCTAAGCATAGAGAGGCAACATTTTTTGTAGAAAAAAATAATATTTCAGTATGATTTATGTGAAAATTGTCTTCCTTTTCTGAAGTTAACCTGTGTTATACTGTGGAAGATGGTTCCTGAGTTTAAAAGTCAGAGTCTTCATCCAAGGACAGAGATTTTATGACATTTCCTTTTCATCATGACACACGGTAAGAGATACATGTTATATTGTAACCCAGTACCTGCATACATATATCAGTATATGCATATGCATTTATAAACAGAAACAAAAGTTTTGTGAAATTATATGTTTGCTATATGTGAAGCACTCTGATCTTTTCTGTTCTGATATAGTCTATTTCATTATTTTAAAATGTACTGGTTAAAACCTAATTTGATTTCAAGATCCACTAATGGATTGAAATGTAGCTGGAAAATCTTGCTTTATTTCAGATATGAATTTATTTGTAACAGTCTTTTGGCTGATCATGATATCACAAATAGCATCTAAATAAATATAAAATTTGCAAGTCTCTTGGCAATCATTTTTCAGCATTTTTTTCCCCCACAACCTGAAAGATAACATTATTTTTGGACACAAACTGAAGTAATCAACAATCTGTCTTTAACTTTCAACTTAATACAAAATATAAGTCACCTGCTCTTTGTTGTTAGTGACATTTATGAGACAATTGTGCTTGACTACTTGGTTTATTTAGGTGGATTGAATTATTGTCTGAAAGGCAGCAGGGAGTGGGTACCCACTCAGGGCCAAGTTCATGTCTGTGCAACCTGTGCAGTTGCACAAGGCTTTGCACACAAAAGGGCCCTGTAATTCATCTAATGCATGGCTGTCTCCGTCTTGAAATTCTTAATCATTCTATCTTAGAACTTGTCTTTTTTAAGTGAAGTTTGATGGAATAATAGGGCATGTGCATGAGAAGAGAAGATTGATATAAGTAATATATGTATCTCTGTTCTTTGCCACCATGTTTGCATATAGCCTTTGTGATACCCCATGAGTACAGAATTCCATTGGACACACAATGTGTGGGAGTCCAGCAAGACTCAAAGTGAGTATGAGGTGAGTGTGTTATGGAAGCTGCTGTTATAGATGAAAAGGGAAAGATAAGACAACCCATAGTTTCTTTTCCTTACTCATCAAGTAATCTGAAAGTAGAGAGGATTGGTAGAATGTGTGCATGTTAAGAAGTGAAATAAAAACAGTTGAATTAGTTGTATGCAGCTTCCACTCTTGTAGCATTAACAAAATATATATGCATGTACATTTTACAAAATATGAATTGTGTGAGTTTGATGATTTTGCATACCAGTTAAATGCTCTTCCTATATATGCATTTGAAACTGACATTGCACAATGTAAAATGAATGGCAAATTTCGTGCTAAAAATTTTAATTTTTAATTTTTATTTGCTTAGGATTGCATTAATTAGCAAATAGATGACATCAAGAAAATTCAAGAAAGAGACCGTGGAAGAAAGGAAAAAGCTTATATTTTAGTAACTTTAATAGAACTTTTTTCCAGATTTTTAAACAAGGGATTCTGTATTTCCATTCTGTACTGGGCACCACAAATTATGTAGCTGACCCAGGCTATATGTATGTAAGCATGTGTGTGTGTGTACCCGAGTTAATAAAAGAGTCCCAGCAGGCAGTTAAAAAAGAATTATATGAACTCTTCTGTTCATTAATTCCTTCATTCATTTGTTCACTCAGCAATTATTTATTGACCTTCTATTAAGTTGTCTTAGAAACTAGAGATTCACAACAGTTGATGAGACAGGGTTACTGCTCTTATGTGTACTAAAATGTGAGGAAGGCACACATCAAACAAATATTTGCATTGGTAATTGATACCAAATGTGTTAAGGGATAAGTAGGAAAAGTATAAGATGCTATGAAGGAATATAATAGTAAACTATAACTGAATTACTAGTATTAGTTGAAGAACACCTTAAAACACCATCTTTTCTTTGTTAGTACAGTTTTTACTTCCTTAGCACATTGACCTCAAAGAGCTCCCAATTTATTACGTGTTATTTGTTAGTTATTAATATGTAATATTGTGTGGTGGTGCTATGACCGAGACAGATTCAGACTCACAGTAGAGCATAGATGAAGTAACCATTCTTCTGAGGTATTGATTGGGTAGTGGGTGTTGTATTAGTCAGTGTTCTCCAGAGAAAGAGAACTGACAGGAGATAGATATATATCTGTAAATATTAAGAGATTTATTATAGGAATTGGCTGATGTGACCATGGGGATCGGCAGGTCCAAATTCTGTAGGGCAGGTCAGAAGTTGGGAGCTCTGATGAAGGTGATGTTGAATTCCCCAGGAGAAGCTGGCTGGCTGAAGTAGAGATAGAAGCTCTTCTTTCTGACTGCTGAAATCCTCAGTTCTCCCTTAACTGATTGGATCAGTAGACTCCTCTCATTTATGAAAGCAATCTCCATTGTTGATTGTAGACACAATCAGCCTTAAAGGCTATCAATTGACTGATGATTTAAATACGTCTATGATATACCCTCTCAGTAACAACTAGGCCAGTGCTTGCTTGGCCAAACTACTGGACACAATAACCTAGCCAATTAACACATGAAATTAACTATCAGTGACAGGAATTAAATCCAGAACCCTCAAAAAAGCTTTCTACTAAAAGGGATATGGGTACCACAATTTTTGTAGGATTTGGAAAGTCAGTATCTTAAATAGTGGCACCCTAAGCAGATGAGTCAGAGCCAGAACTAGTGAATTTTCCTATAATATGTTGCCTTTCCCTGGGCTCTAATGAGAATATCTCTGGATTTTTATATATCTCCCTTTTGCTAACATACTGGAAAACTCTCTTTGCATTCCAATTTATTTTTCTACCACTAGATATCTTGTCCTTTGCTATTGAGAAGAAATTTTTTGCTTAGATTGGTCAATTAATGTTGCTACTCTCTTGAAAGTGATAGTAGCTGTGCTTTCCTAAGTGGGGATTCTATTGTTTGATTGATAATGCCATTATTGGTTCAAAGCCTCATTCATTGCCTTTTACAATGTTCTTACATTCAGTTGAGTGTCTTTTAATATTTAATATTCAGTCTTAAATATTCTTGTCTAAATTTTTTGTAGTGTTAGATTTTTAATCTAAGCAAAGAACCACCATCTCCATAAACCTTTCAGGACATTCAACAGATTAAAATAACATTATTTCTTTATATATCATATTGTGCTGCACATCCTACAGCATTCCAAGTAATGAAGTATTTTCTCTCTTTATTTATTATGCAATCATCTCCGATTACTCTGAGATCTATGGCAATTTTCTTTGTTTAAGAGCTTGTTTTGGGGAGATTCCATATTAATTAATGAAATTTTGATCTTAATTTCCTCTTTCATTCTTTTCATGAGTGTTACATGCAGTCTTGTATTGCACTGACTTACAATGCATAACATTCCCTTTCTCAGGGTGCTTAAATTCTTATGTGGTCCAAGACTGACCTGTATAACACTTAGCTGTCCTTCTATGGTTGCTGAAAATGAACCCTCTGTTCAGATTACTTTGCCATATTATTTTGTTCTTACATGTATGTTGATTTATAATTGTTTTCTGGTTCCATCATGTGTTTGTGTTATTTTCCTCCTTGAGAGTGAAGCTCCGTCTAATTAGTAAACTTGTAGAGTTTAGAAAAAATGCGTTGTCCATGCATATGTAACATAAATGAATATTTCTAAAGCAGACTTAAGTGAAAGAGATTGTTTTCCTGAAAATAATAGGGCACTCCAGGTAATTTTACCATATTTCCTTTTATAATTTTAGGAAAGAATAGCAATAAAAAAATCCTCAAATTGAAGGCAGTGAACTAATAGGACACGGTAGAACCTGAAGGAGCTAGTGCAAATAGCTCAGAAGAGACTCATGGCCATAGATATTATCAGAAGTGTCATTAAAGACTTTCTCAGTGTCCTTCTTTCATCTTTGCAGTGTGAGGACTTGAGTACAAAATTCTGACACTTTAGAAAAAATCCAACCTACAAAAACTTTTTGAAAATGTTCATTTCTAATACCCTTTTACATAGTACAAGGATTCCAGCTCCTGTATTGAGGATATTTTGCCTTTTATGATTTCAATTATTTATATAGAAGCACAAAATAAAGCTATATTCCCAAAGTCCAAATTATTTTCAAAAGCAAGAGTCACGAGCCAAGAAGACCACACTGTAAATATTTCGGGTCTAATCTGTTATAATTCTGGGCAGTCGACTGGCTGATTTTCCTGAGCCTGGCTCTGGAGCTGCTTGCCAGTGTCTTCTGACAGGACCAAGGGAAGGCAAGCAAGCCACATCTGAACACAATTAGAAGGAAATTAGATTGACTTCTATTCTTCCACCTTTTAGATTTTGGTCAGTGATTTGTAGAAGACCCCAGTTTGAGAATGAAGCCAATGGAATGAGACCTTGCATTTATACAGCTGTAGTAATCAGTAAGAGAGTGATTTCACCTTCATCCAAATATGTGAGAAGAACTTACATGAACAGGGAACTTCCATAGTCTGACTTGTTACTGAGAAATATAACATCACCATGAGTGATGTTTCAAGCTCAATACATTGTGAACACCATGATGAACAAAAGACTGTCATCGCTAAGTAATATATTTAGAATATGTTCACTGGAATCTGAGTGGAAAGTATGATTGTGCTGTTCTGATGATTCTAAATTTCAAAGCATAGCTGTTTCACTGTAGAGGGAGGGGGACTAAGATCAAATTACTCAATAACTTAGATAACAAGAGGACATGCCAGGCAGAAGTAGGCTTGAAGAATTCAGCTCAGATGCCATGTTCATTCTTCTTATATTCAATTCCTAACTTAGAAATAAGTTGTGTACTGTAAGTTCATTGGACCCATGCTATCTTATAATAACAATATTTTAATTGGTGGTTAGGTTTCCAGGATTGCTACAAATGTCCACCTTAGGAGATAAAACATATGCCTGAAGATAAACTTTTAAAGAAAATGTTTTCAGATTTTCATAATGAAATTACATGAGAAGTGCTTAAAATATCTCTCTATAAGACTGGGTCTTGAAGAAAACTGTACTTGAATTAGATGGGGAGTTAGAAAATGGCAAATTTGTGCAGGCTCTGAAGCAAATTCATGGGTATTTTCAGGCTCTTTAAAGACTAACACATTCGTTGAATGCAGGCCTAATTTTATATAAAAACTTTTTAACATTTATCTTTCCTTGATACAGGTAGTATCCCACAGACCCACACCTGTGTTATCAGCTATGGCTATAGAAACAGAAGAAAAGAGTATGAGAAAGAGATGCTAATTTTTCTGAAGAAACTTGAGCATGAGATGGGAGACATATGAAAAGGGGTAAGAGGATCAAAATGTAGAACTACACTGCAGACACAGATCTTTTTTTAGGTGAAAGAGTGAGGTTGTTGGGAATAAATGGCGAGTGACAACTCAAGCATTGGTCTTACAAAAGGGACAGGGCAAGGGTAGGCCAGAAGCAGATATCAGTGCAAGCAAAGGAAGAAGATGGAAACCAGGTACTGAACTGGGGCAAAAGTGCATGAGTGAGTAGTATAATCAAGGCTCATTTCAAGCCCAACTACGAAGACAGAATAACTCAATATAGAAACAAAACTCAGTTATTGATCTTATTATGGGCCAGAGTTGTGCTCATTTCTTTACATGAGGTATCATATTTATTCTTCACAGGAACCACAATGTGGATATTACTATTATAAGAGTCTGTATATTACTATTATCCAAATTTTATATTTGAGTCACATATGCCATAGGGAAGTTAAAAAATTGCATATTATTCAGATGATAAGTGGGAAATTTGAGATTAGGATTTAGGAAGTCTGATATTGGGGCCCTCTCTGATATGTGGAACACTCCAGTAGAGGATTAAGCATCCCAAAGGACAAGAGTGTCAGGTTTACAACAGCAGCAGGGACATGGCTATCCAGAGCCTGGGTTGGATTCTTCTAGCATTTACTTGATGCTTCTGCTGTCATTAATAACCTCTGTTTCTAAGTGTACTTGTTTGGACTTCCCAAGTCCCTTAAAAGTGCCAGGTAACATGTATCAAATCAGATAGTTCCCATCCTAACCACTAGGTGGTGGTCAGTACTATCAACTCCAGAGTGTTTGCTGATATTAACAAGGTAAAGGAGGACAAAAAAATTGTACTATATTTTAAAAATTTTAATATTGTTTTCAGTAGTCAAACTGGGCATTCTTTATGCTTCAAAGTGGCAAGTTGCTAATGGTGAGATGGGCAATTATTCTAAAAAAGAAAAAAAAAATATGGTAGAAGGGACAGATCACCTCATTCTTTAAACAGTTTTTGACTATCAACTGTGAGCCAGGCACTGAGATAGACATAACAACCACAAAGATACAGCATAGAATAGGGTGGGGCTATAAACACCTAACCAGGAGTTATGTATTGAAGTGGTAATTGACTAGATGGAGATTTATATTATACATTAGGAAATTGAGTAGAGGTACCCAAAAGTTAGGTGTGTGTGTGTGTGTGTGTGTGTCTGCACTTACATGTGTAGTCAAGGAGATATTATAGAAAATTTAGGTATGAGGATACCACTCTAGATAAAAATTTTGCCAACTAGGCTACAGGATGTGCTAGCATTTATAGAACAAAACAGAGTTGTGTCAAAGATAACCAAATTATCACTGTATGAATTATGGTTCCTTAATGTTTAATGACAATGACTCAATTTATAATCAGTTATATCTGACCATTCCATCACCCTTGAGCTGTATGTGTTTGAGGATTTGTACACCAATCCTTATTTAAATAATAATTAGTTCTCATTTTATATGAATTATACATATCTTACAAGTTCTGGTCAGATGACATAACCAGCAATATTCTACTTATTCAATAATGAATAAGTAAAACACAATAAATTATATGAATAGGAAGTGAATTCATAGTTTATTTTGGTATTTGACCAACACTATCAAGGAAATCAATTTAGAATTTTGAGCATGAATAAACTTGATTTTTCCCATCTTGTCATTTTTGTGTTTTGGAAAGCCTGTCATTGGGAAGCTACATTTTATAAGTTCAGCTAAAACTTTTGTTCTTGTCAGACCAGTTAGTGTTCAGATTGGTGTCATGTTTGTGGCTCAGGTAAACATCAGGATTGATATTTCACCCATATATGGGAACAGTAAGAGAGTAGAAGCCTATGATTTGGCCCTAGGCTGAATATTATCAGAACGTACCTGTGCATAGTTTGCCTACTTTCCAAAGGCCCAGTGGGAGTAGCTAGGGTGAGACTAACCCTTTTCTGATGCTTGGATGCCCTAATTATGATTTCCAGAATATATAGAAAAGTCAATTGTTCACATAGCAGTAAGAATATTTTCACTAGAGAATTAGACATGGGCCTTCCTGTTTAGACACTCAAAAGAGACTGAAACTAAAACCTATTGTTTAAGTTAGATCATTCATAAGCAAATAAAGCCATAGAGCAAGGAGAATTAAAAATTTCTCTTAAGCATTAGTTTAACCTATCTATTTAAAATAAAAACATTCCATTTTTCACTTTACTTCTATCAGCATTTGCCAATGTTTATCAGTCGTCCCGAGAAAGCTTCTCTGGCTAAATGAGTATTTCTCATTAGAAAGTATACAGAATGTCACATCAATATCCTTCATACCATAAGGATAGTCTTAACCACACAGAATTATTAAATATCTACTTATGTGCATGACAGTCAATCAATCACTCTAAGGGCTTACACATAAATTATTTAAAAATTGACTTTATCTGATTATACAATTGGAACTAATTCAGAAAAAAAATCTGTGATTTCAAAGCTAAAAGAGCTAATAGAGGACCTCAGTGAGGTTTTGATTATGCCAAGGTAGACCCAGAATTTAATCAATAGAGGAGATAGGAGGACAATAAAAATACAATAAAAATAAAGGAATCTTAACATTTCTCTCAGGCAGAATTATAATAAAATGCTCTTATGTGCACAATGTTTTGAAAGAAAACTCATTGGATAAAGTGATAAAGAAAAATGAAAACTCTGTGAACAAAATGGAAGGCATACCTCAGTGAAAATGCAGGCTAAAAACACACCTTTTGCATAGGGAGAAGACAAGATCTTGCTTTTTTCCAGCCTAGACTCTGGGAGAAAAAGAAGCTTGCATTGATTTGTAATACTAATTTTCTTTACTTTTAAGTTTCGGAAATGTTCCTAGCTACCAAAAAATTAATTGTTAATTAATGAAATAGATTATCTGGAACCAGTGATACTCCTGGGTCATCTGGCAGAAGTAAGTAGGAGGGCACATTCACACCCCTGGACGTAAACGTTACCAAAGAGAAAGTAAATTCCATTAAAAATGAGCTCACAATAAAGTTACTAACCACAAAGGACAAAATTTACTATGAAAAGATATATCAAATAGCAGAATTAGATGCCCAGAAATTCAGAATTCAAAACTATGGTTTAGGGATTATAAGGTAAGTATGTCTAAATTTATGCTTAAATTGGTCAAATCAATCAAAAAATAAATCAGAAAACCAAAACTTTATGAAGAAAGAATAGGCACTTTTTACAAGAACCAAATAGAGACCCTAGGAAAAATAATGCAGTTATTTTTATAAAAAGACCAAAGGCAGATTAGGTGCAGCTAAAGGGAGAATCTCGAACTGGAATAGGGATCTGAGGAATTACTCAGAATGCAGTACATAGACAGAAAAAGATTAAAAAAGAGGTAAGATAGATTTAAAAAGTTAGAGGATAGAGTGAGGAGATCCACTATTTGCTAAATAGTGTGATAAAGTCAATATATGAAGAGACATTCTCAGAAGTGATGAAAGATATAAATACTTTATATTTGAAAACACAAAACAAAAACCCCTCAATGGGTTCCAAGTAAGACATATATGAATAACTATACACATGTCTGTATTGGAATGAACTGCAGTATCTCCAAAGATTAAAAGAAAATCTTAAAAGCCCCTAAAGAAAACCCATTGCCCATGGAACATTACTATACTTCCCAAGGGGAAAAATCAGACAACAATGAAGTTTTAGCTTCAGAAAACAGAGTTAAATAATTAAAAATCTAAAATTATATGCCCAGATATCATTCACATGTGATGGCAACATGTTTGAAAGTTACTTTCAAACAAACAAGAATAACTTTTCCATTCAGGGATTCTAATAAAAATTTCTGAGAAATGTGTCTCAGAGTAAAGAAAATTGAACTCAGAAGGAAAAAATAGTTGGATTCAAGAAGACATAGTAAGCACCACAATTCCTAAATGTGTGAATAAATATTAAAAATCATCAGCTGTTTAACATAAAAATTATAATGACTCATTTAAAACATATCAGAAAGGTACCAGGGAAAAGTATATAATAAAATATAAGATAAAAACAGTATGCAAGTTTGGAAAAAAGAATGATTAAAGTCAAAACATATAAAGTTCTTATATAGTTTAGGAGGAATGTGTTAGAATTAGATTTATTTATTTATTTTTTTTTATTTTTCAAACAGATTCATAAGAAGTAAACAAGATAAAGGTTTTAATACTTCCTGACTTATATAGTGATGTGTTGAAAGAAGAAAACTAGTGAGAGAATAGACAACTAATGCTAGAGTGTTAAAAATGAGTGAGAAAATTCAGTTTCCTAAAAAAAAAGTATATTATAATAAATGAAATTTCTCATAAAAATAATATTGTGGTATATCAATATCCTTGAGTAAACAGATAAAGCAAGGCTTTTGTAGTCAGAGATTCATCCCGTGGAAGATTACAACCAAATCTCTAATAATCAATAGCAAGCAACACAGTAAGATGTCTTACTCTTCTTATTTAACAAAGTTGTCAAAAAATTTAATTTTATGATATAAAGTTACAGAAAACAAAGATTTCAAACAAGTAGAACTTTTACATCAGCTGCCAAATGCTTTCTAATTTTTTGTGCCAAATTGAGAATTTATATATAAATATTCCTCCCAAATCCTTCATTTTACAATAAATCTCAATGCAGGTTGGGACTTGGTTTCAACTACAATTCCAACTAAAACCGAATAATAGAGTTTGAATTCACAATTTTCTATTTCTATCCTAGAGTTACTAATGACAGACATTGCTAAGGCAAATGTGTTAAAAAAAAAAGTGGCCCCTAGAAGAATTTTTTAAGTATAAAAATAGAATAAAAATGTACAAATAGTGCAAGCAATATAAAGTGGGAAAAGATAAAAAGTAACAAATCAAAAGGACAACAATGCTAGAAATAAACCCAGATTTATTAGTAATCCCAATAAACGTAAATGGAGTAAACTCTCTAAAGGGAAATTATCTCAGATTGAATAAAAAGTTTAAAATTAGATTATATCTATTTACAAGAATCACACTTCAGGCCTGATAAAAATATCTAATATTTATTGAGCATTAAGCACTTTGATTATTGCTTTACTTACAATATCTTTTTCAAACCTCACAAAAACTCTTTGGTGTAGTGTACAGCATGGAATAATCACAGCTGGTCTGAATTTACCCCATGCTTCTATCCTGAACTGCCTGGAACATGGTAATCACCCTTGGCCAATGCCATGGAATATAATATAGTAACTAAAGATAAATGATGTTCTTTAATCATGGGTCCAACTGTCTGTTGTTTCCGGGCAAGCTGTACCAGCCTGTCAGCATTGTTTTTTTATACTAAGTAGATTTGTGATTTGCACCTGTTACTGGTGGCTTTTTGGGAGATTTTTATGGGTGAGGCTGATCACATAGTTATCACATGCCTACATGAGCAGCTAACTGTAAGAGTCTCCCATCATAAGCGGACTCTGGGTTTTCTGGTGCCAGAGTGTTTTGCACACATATTGTAGTAGTTCGATACTTGGAGACAAAGTGCAGCCTGTGTGATCCAACATTAAGAGAACAACGAAGCCTGCCCCTGAGATCTCCAGACTCCTTTCATTGAGTATCTGTGTTCTGCTGGTGCTGTATCATATCCCTTGCCCTTAATAAAGCTGCTCTGTGAAGATAAATTGAGTTCTTTGAGCCCCTTCAGCAAATAAAAATTTAAGGTAATAAATATATAATTAATGCAGATATATAATATCAACATCTCTATTTTTAAAATGAGAGCACCAAGTCTTAGAGAGGTTAAGAATCTTCCCTTGGGTACCACGGCTATTATGTTTCAGAGCAGGAATTTAAACACAGGAGGTCTGGCTCTAGACTTCTGTCTTTCTCGTTACATTACATTGCATTCTTGGTGGAACAGAAAAATTGAACAGAAAGGTAGGAAAGACATTCAAGGCAAATAAATTCTAACTAAGAGGAAACTGGTTTAGTTTTATAATGGTGCAAAATAGACTTTAAGGCAAAAGACAGTATTACAGACAGAGAGGAGTATTTGTTAAGTAATTATAAATGGAAATTCTCATCAAAAAGATGTAACAATTTGGAACTTCTATGTACTTAACAATTAATCTCAGCATATATAAGAAAAATTGACACAATTTCAAGACGAAAGCAACAAATCCACATCATATGCATAATTTAATATTGTCTTGTTATTTGATAGTGACTCAGGTTAAAGGAGTATTTATGTAGAAAATTTAAGCTAAAAATTAAAAAGCTTGATAATATGGGCACATTCATAACACTGCATCAAATTAGAGAATACCTATCAGCTCATGTGTACTATTTAAAAAGATTTAGTAAGGTCTCTAAACAAATATAAAGGAATTAATAATATAGAAAATGCTTTCAGGGACAATCTTAGAAATAAATTTTAAAAATGACCAGCAGCCTTACATTCTATCAGGAAATTTAACAATAAAATATTTATTCAAGTTTCTGGTATGAATAGGAAAATGTAAATTAGCACATTTCCAAGTCTCTTCCTTGTACACATCAAAAAACAAGAAAAAAAAAAAAAAAAACAAAACACCCACACAAGCTGTATTTTCAGTTAATATAGAAAAAAAGAATAATCTGCATATACATTGGAGGATAAGATCAGAGACTGCAGAAGGGTTCCCCCCTCAGCAGAATACCTCAGAAAGCTTCAGTAAAAAAGTGTCCTTGTGAAGACTGTATTCAGCATTGATATCATTAGCACATAAGTACACTAAACCTAAAACCAGTTATTAAAATGCTGCAATAATTCATAATAAATCAGTTTGTAGCTGCTGCTCTATTTTTTCAGAGTGCCCTCTCAAATCACCTTTCAGCTGCTTTGTTTTTCCCTGCCCTAATTCTTTCTGTACCAGTTATTAAATATTTTGAATATTACTACTGGCTGTATACTTTTGTTTGAAAACAATAGGCATCGGAATTAAGGTAAGCAGGGTCAACAGCAGAAGCTTTTCTGACTTGTGGACAGGGAGCTGAGGAGGTGGGGCTACAGTAAACACACACACACACACACACACACACACACACACACATACATACATGAAGATATATGCGGGAGAAAGCCTGCTATTGTAGTAGCAGTAAGGAGAGAGTTTCATGTGTAAAGGAGGCCATAGTGCAAATAGTTGTTCCAGAAAATCCAACTAATTCAATGATGAATATTTTAAAAAGCAAAAACATAAAAATTGCCGTAGAATTTATACAAGGATACTAAAAGAATAAATGAGAAAATGAGTACCAAACTTGACAATAGATGGAAAAACAATAGAAAAATGATACCACAGTGCAGTTGAAAAGTATGAACAAATATATAAATTAAAATAATAAATTCAATGATATAATGAAGTCTATGTTGGAAAGATACTAAGCAGAAATGAAAAAAAATAATCGCAGGGCAGAGAAGACAGAATATGGGAAGAAGATTTAATATGAACTGGTAGAACTCAAGAACTCAGGAATGAAGGAGAAAATTATCATAATATAATTGAAAAGAATACTAGGTGGGACAGACACTGGAGAAAACAGAGAAAGGTTGATAGAAATGACAAATCAAACACAACTAAGTGAAAATTAAAGGAAAAGTGAAAGATGATTTGAGAAAGCATAATAAATATGAAATACAGGCACAAAAAAGATAAAAAATGTGCATTCTTGAAGACCCTGATGAAGCAAAAAAGAAACAATGGAAAAGGACAAATGTATAAAGTTATAATTCCAATTTTTCTGAAAACAACAACAAAAAAATAATAAACTTAAAACTTCAGTTTTTCTTCAGCCTTTTGTTAGGACTTTGCCCCAAGTTTAACTGCCAGTCACCAGCAGTTGGCATACCAGCAGTTGGCATGGGCAGCTAAATCCAGGACAGAAACCCTGACAGCTTTCTGGCTAAAGCAGAGGTTTTAGGATGGGGGATTTTGCCCTCCAGGAGTCATTTGGCAATGTCTGGAAACATTTTTGGTTGTCACAATGGGGGTTGGATTCAGGATGCTAAACACCCTACAAAGCACAGGACAGTTAACTGCAACAAAGAATTATCTGGCCCAACATCAGTAGTGCCAATGTTGAGAAACAATCAGGTAGAACAACCAGAGAGAGAACTCTGGCAGGCCAGAGAGTGAGGAGAGAATTCTGGAAAGCAGAGTGAGAGAAGGGGACCCCTAATTCAGCATATGAACCCATTCAGAAAAGTGCACAAATCTTAATTTTGCAATGTATGATTTGTCACCAGATGATCAAACCCATAAAACTGCCATAAGGGCAAGAAATAGCATATTACTAGGGTACCAGAATTCTCTTGTATATGGTGAAACAACTTTAAAAAACTAATTTTTATTACAGGCAAAGCTGCTTCAACAATTATCAGTTCAGGTCCAACCCTGCTTTATCTATATCCATACCCACTTTCCTCCTTCTTTGATTATTCTCAAGCGAAATCTAACGACCTTATTATTTATACCCTTGAATAATTTAGCACATATCTCTAAAAGATAAGGATTCATTAAAAAAAAAAAAAACACTCTGGTGCCATTATAATACTTAAGTATCAATTAACTATAATTCCTAAGTATCATAAAAAAGTCAAGTTGTCTTAAAAATATCATGTAATTGTTAGTGTTTTTGTTTGAATCAGATGAAATAAAGTCTGATTGGCTGATATGTCTTTTATGTTTCTTTTAATTTATATATTTACTATTAGGTTTTCCAATAGAGAAGAGAAGAGAGAAAACTTGATCAAAAGGAGTCTTATTGTCCGTCCCCGCACAGGCCGGCTGAAGCCTAAGAAAATGGCGACAGCCCCCAACCAAGGGACAGTAGGGCCTGTAAAGGATGGCTGGTGGGAAGTTCTTTGCCCAGGGAAGGTGAGGCTGGTAGGCGTAGTTGGCAAGTTTCTACTGGCTGGTTTGAAAGAGGTGGTGGTGGTGGCGGGGGTTGGAAGCAGGAAAGTTTAAAATTTTGACGTTTAGGACTCCTAAGGGTGGGGGCGGTGCTCTATGCCCAGAGCCTGAACCTAACATTTACCTTCTATCTGTACTTTTCCCTTGCAATTAATTATTGAAGAAATGGGCACTCTGGAGTTTACCAGTCTGGACATTGCTGATTTGTATAATTTTTACATGGTCCTCTGTCCTCTGTATTTCTTATAAATTTTCCTTTAGACTTGGGAGCTTGATTAGATTCAGATCTGATTTATTTAATTATTTTGGGAGCAATACCTGATGGAGGTGTCTATTATCTCTTTTCCATTCCATTAATTCTTAGAGGTTTCAAATTGTGGTTTTCAAATATGATCATTCCTTTTCAGCATCTCCGGGGCTTTTCTCTCTCAGCTCTCTCCATGCTTGGGTGTTTCTCTCTAAGCCCTCTGGGATTTTTCTGTGTCCTTTACCCTCTCATAAAGGACTCCAGTAAAGGATTAAGACCCATCTTGAATGGGTTGTGTCGCATCTCAATTGAAATAACCACAATAGGTCTGCATCCACAGGAATGAATTAAAAGAACATGTATTTTCTGGGGTACATAACAGCTTCAAACCAGCACAATGATAAATATGTTTTTTTATTATTAAATATTTGTAAAAGATAACTGTTTAATTAGATAAACAACACAGCATATTGTGGAGTTCAAAATATATGCATAAGTAAAATCTTTGACAATAAATAAAGGCTGGGAGGAAAGAAATGGAAGTGTACTATTGTAAGATTCTTTTATTGTATGTAAAGTGGTATGATATCATATGAAGGTGGACTTTAATAAGTGAAAAGTGTATGTTACAAAAATTAAATGAACCACTTAAATGACAAAATAGAGTAGCAAGTAATAAGGCAAAAATAAGATGAAATGTAATCATAAAATATACTCAAGTAATTAAAAAAGGCACAAAAAAGAGGAAAAAGAAGAACAAGATGATTGACAGGCATCTAATAATTTCAGTAATCATATTAAGTATTACTGAGGTAAACATCCCAATTGAAAGTCAGACATTGTCATATTGTATAAAAAAGCAAGATCAAACTTTATATTTTCTACAAAAACATATATTAAATATAAAGGCACCAACTGGTTAAAAGTAAAAAAGTGGGGGAAAGACATACTATGCTTATCCAATAAAAGCTGGAGTGATTATATTGATATCAAGAAAGTAGATTTCATAGCAAAGAATATTACCAGAGATAAAGATCCATGTGGTAATGCATTCAAGTTAGAAACATCAGTATGAAATCATGTTTAGCAAAATAAAGATACAGATGGTTACATGTAGAGATACTTATAGATATGTATATATACACAGGTTCATATATACACACATATATTTCTTTGTTATCTCACCTGAGAGAGTCTAGAATCTACTATACCCCCAATAGCAATGACACATCTAGCACCCAGATCTTGATTTCTAATACCATTCTCTAGTAAAAGAAACCAGGGCTTCTTGGTGAAATGGCTGATACTAAGACTGAGACAGGGAATATGTAATATGATCCTGGACACATTGTAGTGACAGAAAATAAGTACTTAAAAGAAAAAACCCTAAAACTAGCTAAATAACAAAACCTGCAGTGATGGGGGTCTGTCAAAGGGGGCACTGGAGTCAACTGGCAGAGCTCCAGTGGCCAAAACTGGAACAATTTGGGCAACAAGCTGGGTTAGTAGAGTTGGACTTTAACCCCAAGTACAAAATAAATATCCATGTGTCAATACTAATATAAATAAATAATTGAATAAATAAATGGCAGAGAATAGACAAATTTGTGCAGAAGAATTCTAAATAATTCCAATAATTCCAAACATAATATGAATATTTATGTAGATACTTGCCCCTCAAGGAACTGGAGCATAGCTCCCCACTCATTGCGTGTGAGCTGGGAATAGTGACTTCCTTCCAAGAACACAGAATGGAAAGGAGGAAAAAGTAGTTACTTTATAGTGGAGAAACCTTTAAAACACTATCCCAGCCATGTAATTAAGGTTAACATCAAGAGTGATATTGTGGTGATAGCAAGTACATGATGTGATATTATGAAAATGACACTTTGCCTCTGTGGACTTCTTCTCACAAACCCAGCCTAGTCATGAGAAAAAAATCAGATGAAGCCCAAGTGATCGACATTCTACAAAATACCAGGCCCATACTTCTCAAAACTGTCAAGGTCATAAAAGCAAGGAAAGTTTGAAAACCTTTCATAGCCAAGAGAAGCCTACGAAGTCATGACTATTGAATTTAATGTGGTAACCTGGTAGGATCATGGAACAGGAAAGATCATAAGGTAAAACTAAAGAAATCTGAATTAAGTATGTACTTGAGTTACTAATGATGTATCAATGTTTGTTCATTAATGATGACAAATGTACCAAATGAGTGTGAGACGCTAATAAGGGAAACTGCATGTGGGGTAAAAGGACCTCCCTGTATGAGCTTTGTAATTTTTCTGTAAATGTAAAACTGTTTTAAAATAAACATTTTATTTTAAAAATCCTCGAGTAATTCAAAAGAAGGCATGAAAAGAAGAAATAGAGAGTAAAGAACAGATGGGACCAATGGAAAACATATAGCAAGATGATAGACATATACCTAACTAAATTAATATTCACATTAAGTTTAAATTGTCTGAACACTCCAATTAAAAGGCAGAGGTAGTTACATTGGATTAAAAAACAAGACCTAACTAGATGTTGCCTATGATAACATACTTTAAATATAAAAACACAAATAATTAAAAAATAAAAGTATGGAAAGCAATATATCATGCTAATACTTGTCAAAGGAAGGTTGGAGTGTTGATAGTAATATCATACAATATTTCAGAACAAAGAATATTATCAGACATAAAGAAGTTTATTTCATAATGTTCTAGTTTGCTAATGCTGCCAGACTGCAAAACACCAGAGATGGATTGGTTTTTATAAAAGGGGGTTTATTTGGCTATACAGTTACAGTCTTAAGGCCATAAAGTGTCCAAGGTAACACATCAGCAATCAGGTACCTTCACTGGAGGATGGCAAATGGTGTCTGGAAAATCTCTGTTAGCTAGGAAGGCATGTGGCTGGCATCTGCTCCAAAGTTCTGGTTTCAAAATGGCTCTCTCCCAGGATGTTCCTCTCTAGGCTGCAGTTCCTCAAAAATGTCACTCTTAGTTGCGCTTGGGGTATTTGTCCTCTCTTAGCTTCTCCGGAGCAAGAGTCTGCTTCCAACGGCCGTCTTCAAAATGTGTCTCATCTGCAGCTCCTGTGGTTTCTTCAAAGTGTCCCTCTTGGCTGTTGCTCCTCTTCAAAACGTCACTCACAGCTGCACTGAGCTCCCCCTGTCCGTCAGCTCATTCATATGGCTCCAGTGACTCAACTTAGACCCACCCCGAATGGGTGGAGCAACACCTCCATGGAAATTATCCAATCAGAGTCATCACCCACAGCTGCGTGGGGTGCATCTCCACAGAAACACTCAAAGAATTACAATCTAATCAACACTGATAACATCTGCCCACACAAGATTACATCAAAGATAATGGCATTGGGGGACACAATATATTCAAACTGGCATACATAATGATAAAGGAGCCAATTAATTAAGAGGAATAGTCTTAAACATTTAAGCATCTAACAACACCTAATAATAGTGCTTCACAATACATGATGCAAGAACTGATAGAATTGCAAGGAAAAATAGGTAAATCCACAGATTTAGTTGGAGATATCAAAATCTCTCAATAATTAGATAGAACAAGTAGATAGAAAATCATCTTGGATACTAGTGTCATCCAAGAGAAGACTTGGATAACACTATTAACAACTTGACCTAATTGACCTTTATAGAACACTCCAGATGCAAATAGGACAGTAGAACAGCACATTCTTTTGAAGTGAACATGGAACATTTGCCAAGATA
Organism: Choloepus didactylus; assembly: GCF_015220235.1. Lineage (NCBI taxonomy): Eukaryota > Metazoa > Chordata > Mammalia > Pilosa > Megalonychidae > Choloepus > Choloepus didactylus. Next base: position 21,372,398 of record NC_051313.1, read on the forward strand.
GACCATATTCCGGATCATAAAAGAAGTGTCAGATTATTCAAGTCATGCAAAATATGTCATCTGACCATGTAATGGAATAAAATGAAATCAGTAACACAGAGTTATCTGGAAAATCAACAAATATTTAAAAACTAAATAACATGCTTCTACATAACCCATGTGTCAAAACAGGAAGTAAAAGGGAAATTACAGAATATTTTTAATTTAATAAAAATAAAAGTCTAACAGATCAGAATTTGTGGAATGCTGCTAACCTATTACTTACGGTGAAATTTATAGGAAAAAAACACCTACACTAAAGAAAAAGAAAGATGTCAAAAATAATGTCAGCTTTCACTCAAAGAAGTAGAAAAGTAAAAGCAAATTAAACCCAAAGTAAGTTGAAGAAAGAAAATAATATTAAAAATAATAAAGTGGAAATCATTGAAATAGAAAACAGAAAAACAATAGAGAAAATCAAGAACAAAAAATGGTTACTTGAAAAGATGAATAACATTAATGAGCTTCTAGAAATACTGATAAGGAAAAAAAGTCATAAGTTACCAATAATGGGAATGAGAAAGGTGACATCACTAAAGATTCTACAGATGTTAAAAGAATAACAAGTGGGTTATTATGGACAATTTTTATGGCTATAAATTTGACAAATTAGATGAAATGTACAAATTCCTTGAAAGACATGAACAACCAAAGCTCACTCAAGAAGAAATAGATCCCAAAATGAATGGATGGTGGTGATTATAGCACAACATTGTGAATGTGTATATCAGCCCTGAAATATATATAGGAATGTGGTATAAAGGGGGAAATGTTAAGTTGTATATATGGGTATAGAATAAAAATTTTAAAAAATCCATAAAATGGCACTGTACAATCAGTGAATCCTAAGTTAAACCATGGACTATAGTTAAAGAGTACAATTATAAAAATGTGCTTTCATCAATTGTAACCACCAATGCAAGGTATTAATAATAGGATGGAGTATGGAATCCTGTATTTTATGAATGAATGATATGTAAACCCATGACTTCTTTAATTTAAAAAAATGAAGAAATAGATAACCTGTATAGCCCTGTAATTATTAAGTAAATTGAATTCATATTTATAAACCTCCACATAAAGAAATCTACAGGTCCAGATTGATTCATGGGTGAGATCCTTTGAACATTTAGAGAATAAATGATATCAGTCTTATACAAAAGTTGAAAAGAGAGAATATTTCCTAACTCCTTGTATGAGTCCAGGAATACTCTGCTACAAAACCCAATGATATTGCATAGAAGAAAACTCCAAAGCAATACTTCTTATGAGCATAGATGCAAAATTCTAAAGAAAATTTCAGCACATTCATTTAAAAAATGTGTAAAAACGGTAATGCACAAGACCAAGTTGGTTTTATCCTAGGAATGAAGTGTTGGTTTCATATTTAAAAAGTGATTAATGAATTCACCATATTAATAAACTAAAAGAGCAAAAATATATTTTATGCCAAGAGATGCATAAAAATTATTTGAAAATTCAACATCCTTTCCTGATAAGAACACTTAGAAAATTGGTATTGAAGTGTACTTCATTCTGATGAAGTTCATCTACAAAAAATCTACAGTTAAAACTGCACTTGATGAAATACTGAATCCTTTATCACTAAGGTAAGAAACAACAACAAAAAAGTATGCCTCCTCTTACCACTTCTATTCAAAGTTTTACTGGAAGTTCAATTTTGCATTCAGACAAAGAAAAGAAATATGAGGCATTCAAATTGACTATGCAGAAAATCAGACAGAATTTTTTAAAGATGCTGCTAGCTAATAAGTGAGTTTATCCCATGTTGCAGGATGCAAGATCAATACACAAAGGCAATTTTTTTTTCTATATACTAACAAAAAACAATTGAAAATTGCAATTTAAAGTTTCATTTACAATGGCATCTAAAAATGAAGTACTTACAGATAAATCTGAAAAATGATGTGAAGGACTTGTAAAGTTTAAAATACAAAACATTGTTAAGAGAAATTAAAGACTAACAAATGATTAGTTATATCTTTTTCGTGGGTCAGAAGATTAAATATTGCTAAGAAATCAATTTTCCAAATTTATCTTTTGACTCGCTAAATCCCATTAAAATTTCAATAGACATTTTATAAATATTGGATAAGCAAATTTAAAAATTCATATGGAAATGCAAAGAACTATTATATTAGTTTTTATGTCACTGTATTACAAATTATAACTAACATACTGACTTACAACCACCCATTTTTTAGCTCACAGTTCTTACCTTCTCAGGTAAGAAAAATTGATGAATTGATGGTTCTCGTCTAGAGGCTCTGTAGAAAAATATATTTCCAAATCTGGAGACTTTGAGGAAAAAGCCACTTCTTAGTGTTGGCAAAATGTAATTCCTTGTGGTTGTAGGATTGAGGTTGCTGTTTTCTTGCTCACTATCGGCTGGTGACCATGCTCAGCTAGAGACAGCACCCTTTGACACTTGGACCCTTCTGTTGTCAAGGTAGTAGTGGGTTGCCTGATCTTCTCGTGCTTCAGATGTCCACAATCAGCTGGAAAAGACACTCTGCTTTTAAAGGCACTTGTGATTGTCATGCTCACTTGTATAATCTTCCTTTATTAAGTTCAACTGTGCCACATAGCATAATTTACCTACCAAGGGAATAAAATTAATAAAAGCCATAGTCCCATGGATTATACAGGGTATGTACACCAGGTGTTGAGAGGTAGGAAATCTTGGGGGCCATCTTTTAATTCTGGCTACTACAACCTAGAATATACAATTTTGGAAAAATGAAATTAAATTGCACAGCTAGAACCACTTGATTTCGATATTTATTATCAAACTACAGTGATCAAAAGTGTGGTTTTAAAAGAAAGATGGAGAAAAAGATCAATGGAACAGAATTAAAGACTACAAAAGTGGATACACAAAATCCTGGATAACTTACTTTTGAAAAAGTCATAAAAGCAATAAAATGGAGATAGGTCTGTTAACAAGTGGTGCTGGAACAATTGGTTATACATTTGCCAAAAAAAAAAAAAAAAAATAGAACTTCAATCCATACCTCATACACTGTACAATACAACTCAAAATGGATCATACATCTGAAGGTCAAACTTAAAACTATAAAACTTCTAGAAGAAAACAAAGGAGAAAATCTTTGTAACCCTAGGTTAAAGATTTCTTAGATGACACTGAAAGCACAGTCTATAAAAGAAACAATTGAAAAATAGGACTTCATCAAAATAAAAAGGAAACTACTCTTCAAAACACAGTTTTGAAATTCCAGTTCAGATAAGATAAGCCAGAGAGATGTGATGCATTTTCAATAGGGGAATACCATTCTGAATGACAGCAGACTACTCATCTACAGCCATGGAGACCAAGGAAGAGGCCCAGCATCAAGCGCTGAAGGAAAACATCTGTCAAATGCAAATTCTATATCTCGTGAAACTATCTTTCTTAAATGAAGGGGAGATAAAGTCATTCACTGACAAAGGAAAACTAAGAAAGTTTGTCACTGGGAGACAAAACCTTAAAGAGTAGCTGAAGGGAGTTCATCAAACATAAATTAGATGATAAGAGAAGGAATCTTAGACCATGAGGAAGGAATAAAAAACAGATGGAAGAGCATAAATATTGGCATATATGATAGACTATTCTTCTCCTTAAGTGCTTTATAAACCATATTTTATGATTGAAACAAAAAATTACAAACATTCTGATACTCATGAAAATCATATTGTAAAATGGGGAGGGTAAAGACACCTGGATGGAAGTAACATTTCCACACTTCACTTTAGGTGACATAATGCTGATGCTGGTAGACTGTGATAAGTCAGATATAGCTGTTATAATATCCAGAGCAACCAATTAGAAAATTATACAAAGAGATAAACTCAAAATACTGTAAATAAATCAAGATGGATTCCTAAAAGTATTCAAGAAACCCATATGAAGAAAATAAAAGAGAAACAGAAGAACAAGAAAGAAAGAAAACAGCAAATAAGATGCAAGCTTAAGCTCTAACATAACAGTAATTTCATAAAAGTTAAACAGTCTAAATATACCAGCTAAGAGGTAGAGGTCAGTAGAGTGGATAAAATATCATGTATCAACTCTCTGTTGTTTCTAAGGAACTCATTTCAAATTCAGTCATATAAGACAGGTTGAAGGTAAAGGATGGAAGAAGGTGTATCAAGTAGATATTAATAAAAGATCCAGGAGACTCTCTATTAATATCAGGTGAATTGCCTTCAAAACAAAGAAAATTACTCAAGACCAAGAAGGAGTTACATAATGATAAAAGGATCAATCCACCAGGAAGAAGTAATAATCTTAATTGTGTACCCATTGAACATCAGAGCTTCAAAATACATGAAGGGAAAATGGAGAGGGTTAAAGGGAGAATTAGACAAATCTATAATTATAGTTAAGGGCTTCAACAACCCTTTTCAGCAACTAATGGTAACACTACACAAAAATCAGAGAGGATATGGAAGATCTGAATGACCCAATCACCAACAGGATCTAACAGTTGTATATTGAATACCCCACCCAACAAGCATAGAATACACATTTTTTACAACTACCCATAGAATATTGAAAACATACAAAATATATTCTTTGACCATAATAGAATTAGACTAGAAATCAATAGAAGAAAGAACATAAGAAAATCTCTAAACACTTGGAAATTAAACAACACACACATGTTTCATGGTTCAAGGAGGATGTCTTCAAGGAAATAAAAATATGTATAGAATTAAATAAAGATGAAAATACAACATAGTAACATACATGGGATGCTATTAAAGCAGTGTGGAAAGAGAAATTTATCACATTATATAATTACATTAGAAGAGAAGAAAGGTCTAAAATAAAAATTTAGGCTCTTAACTTAAAAAAAAAACCAGAAAAATAAATGCAAAACCAACTCGTAAAATCAGAATCTAGAATGTAAGTTAACCATGAGAGAGGTGGGGATAGAGGATAGAGAGTTAAGGCTTAAGATGTACAGAGTTTCTATTTGGACAATGAAAACATTTGGTAATGTATGGTGGTTGTGGCAGCACAACATTTTGAATGTAATTAACAGCACTGAGTTGTATGTTTGTATGTGGTTAAAAGAGGGAAATTTTAAGTTATTTATATGGTGATAGTACAAATTTTTTTAAAAATCCATGGAACTGTATAACATAAACATGAACCTAAGTTAAACCATAGACTATAGGTAATAGTATAATTATAAAAATGTACTATATATATATAAATAGTATAATTATAAAAATGTAAAAAACAACAAAGGAAGGGGATAGTATATGGGAATCCTGTGTTTTATGCATGATTGTTCTGTAACTCACAACTTCACTCAGTTAAAAAAATGTGGAATGAAGGAAATAATAAAGGTATGAACAGAAAGTCTACATAAGAAATAGGAAAATGATAGCTAAAATCTATTAAAAAAAAAGTTGACACTTCAAAAAAAAATCAATATAATTGATTAACCTCTAACAAGACTGACAAAAATTAAAAGAAAGTAAACAGAAATCAGCAATATCAGAGATAAATCAGGGAATATCACTAAAGAATCTGTAGTTGATAAAAGGAAAATGAGGGAGTATATTAAAAAATTCAAGTACCTGGAATAAATGAACCAACTCCTTGAAAATCACAAACTACCAAAACCCAACTGAGCTTAAATAGATGATCTGAATAGTGCTGTAGTCATTAGATTGAAGTCACCATTTAAAAGCTATATATATATATATATAAAATCTCTGTGAGACCAAAGGAAGAGGTACTTATTTGGTAAAGGATCTATATTTTCTGTAGCACACTAAATAATTTAACTTGTACAGTCAATTTATTCAAACACCATAATTACATGGAACTTTGAATAGGAAGTGAGATCTGGTATGTTTGTACAGGTTAGTGTGACATTCAGATACATCCCAAAGGAATTTGGGCAGGGAATGAGGATATATTTGCAGGGACGCCTGGGGAACTGGGGAAGAATGCAGAAACATTGGACTTCCTCACCTGGGTTGTTATTGGTGTTCTCACAAACACTGAAGACTGACAGTTTGGTAGGATGAGCCATCGATCTTGGGGCCTGCACTTGTGAAGCTTGTTGCTGCAAAGGAAATGCTGAAGCTACTTATAATTGTGCCTAACAGTCTTCCCCAGAGAACCTCTTTGCTGCTCAGATGTGGCCCTCTCTCTCTCTCTCTAAGCAGGTGAACTCACTGCCCTCCCCACTATGTGGGACCTGACTCCCAGGGGTAAAAATCTTTCTGGCAATGTAGGAAATGACCCCCAGGGATGAGCCTGGACCCAGCATGGTAAGATTGAGAAAATCTTCTGACCAGAAGGGTGAAGTGAAATGAAACAAAACAAAGTTTCAGTGGCTGAGAGATTTCAAGTGGAGTTGAGAGTTCACTCTGGAGGGCATTCTTATGCACTATATAGATATCCCTTTTTAGTTTTTAGTGTATTGGGGTGGCCAGAAGGAAATACTGAAATTGTCAAACTGCAACCCAGTAGCCTTGATTCTTGAGGATGATTGCATAACTATGTAGCTTACGTGGTGTAAGTGTGTGACTATGAAAACCTTGTGGTTCACACTCCCTTTGTCCAGTGTATGGACAGATGAGTAGAAAAATGGGGACAAAATCTAAATAAAAAATAGGGTGGAATGAGGGGCCATGGAATGTTTTGGGTGTTCTTTTTTACTTTTATTTATTTATTTATTTGGAGCAAGAAAAATGTTCAGAAGTTGATTCTGGTGATGAATGCACAACTATATGATGTTTCTGTGAATGGTTGATTGCACACTGTGGATGATTGTAGTGCATGTAAATATATCTCAATAAAAAAATCTCCAAGCTCAATGAACCAGAATAAATGTATGACAATACAATTAGAAGTTAATAATAGAGGGATATATAGGGAAGAAATATATACCTATTGTAAACTATATACTACAGTAAGTAGTATTTCAACATTTTTTCATAAACAGTAACAAATGTACTATACCAACACTACAAGTCAACAATTGAGGGGGGTTGGTTAGGGATAGGGGAGGATTCAAGTTTCCTTTTCTTTTTTTCTTTTTTCATCTTTCACTGTATTTCTTGTATGGAGTAATGAAAAGTTTCTAAAAATTGAACAAAAATTATGTGTGGTGGTGGATGCACAGCTGTATGAGGATACCCAGGGGCAACTGATTGTAATGGCAAAATTATGTCACTTGAATTATTCATTAATGAAAAATATTTTCTTTCATTAAAAAAAAAGAAAAAGTAAATGTACAATAGGGGGAGGAAGGGAATGGGATATTTTGAATGTTCTTTTCTATTTTAATTTTAATTTTATTTTTTGGAGTAATGAAAATGTTCAAAGATTGATTGTGGTGATGAATGCACAACTATATGATGATACGGTGAACAACTGATTGTACGCTTGGAATGACTGTATGTTATGTGATTATGTCTCAATAAAATTGCATTAAAAAAAAATCTCCAAGCTCAGAAAATTTCACTGAAGAATTCTACCAAACATTTAAGGTCAGGAACAAAGCAAGGATATCTGTTCAGAGAACTTTTTTTCAGCATAGTCCTGGAAGTTCTGGTCACTGAAATAAGGCAATTCAATGGTATAAACAGTGTATGGACTGAGAAGGAATAAATTAAACTGCATGTTTTTGCAAATGACATGATTTTGTATACAAAAATCTCAAGGAACATACCAAAACTCTTAGAAGTAATATGTGAGTTCAGCAATATCACAGGATACAAAATCAAGTCACAATGTCATTTCTACATACTTAAAAAAAGCATGTGAAAACAGAAATTAAAGACAATACTATCTACAGTGGCTCTAAATAAAATGAGATACATAATTATAAATGTTTATAAACATATACAAGATCTGTATGCTAAAAATTTTTTAAATCTGATAAAAGAATTTTGAAATGTCATAAATAAATGAAAAGACATGCTACATTTATGGATTGGAAGACTCGGTATAGTAAAGATGTCAATTCTCCCAAAATTGACCTATAGGTTTAACGCAATTCCTATTAAAACCTCAGCAAATTTTTTTGTAGATATAGACAAACTTATTCTAAAATTAAAATAGAAAGGCACAGGCCCTGTAATAGCTAAAGCTATCTTGGAAAAATAAAATGAGAAGAATTATTCAACTTGGTATTAAGTTTACTTATATAGTTGTAGTAATAAAGACAGTGTGGGAGATAGACATATAAATCAATGGAACAGAATAGAGAATCCAAAAATAGATCAACACACATGTTCTCAACTGATTTTTTGACAAGGTGCAAAAGTAATTCAGTAGAGGACAATGACCTTTTCAACAAATGATGCTAGGGAAATTGGATATCCACATAGAAGTAAAATAAAGTAAAATAAAATGAAATTGTAACCTCCACTTAAACCTTGCACCTACTACAAAAATTAACTCAAAATAGATAACATGCTTAAGTAAAAAACACATTAGAAAATCTTTTGAATCTTCAGCTGTGAAAAGAGTTCTTAGACTTGATACCAAAAGCATGATGCATAGGGAAAACTGATAAATTGTATCACCAAAATTAAAAATTTTTGCCCTGTTAAAGGCCCTGTTAAAGTTAGAAAATTCAAGCACCAGACTAGCATAAATATTTGCAAACCTGTATGTGAAAAAGTCTAGTATCTAGAATGTATAAGGAACCATGAAAATTTAACAATAAAATTAAAAAAAAAAACAATCCAATAGAAAATGGACAAAAGACATGATTAGACATTTCACTGAAGAGTTTATACAGATGGCAAATAAACATAAAGAGATGTTCAATTCATTAGCCTTTGGGAAAAGGTGAGTTAAAATCACAATGTGAGAGATATTAAAGATGCTCAAAATAATGAATAGATAGTTCAGATCTATGACAGATTTTAAATTGTGAAAATGCGAATTTTACCTAAAATAATTCATTGATCTATGCATCAAACCAATTTTTAAAAAACTGAATTTGACAAAGTTAAAAGTAAGAACAACCAGACATCTATTGAAAAAGAAGGCATGGAAGTAAATTACCCTACAAGACATCAAGACTTAAGATGAAGCCATAATAGGGAGGGCGGGGCAAGATGGCAGAGTGGCGAGGTGCGGAATTTCATCTCTCCCCTAGAGCAGCTGGCAATTACCCAAGAACTATATGAAACAGTGATTTTGGGGTCTCCTGTAACCAGTCACACATCGGACTCAAGTTTGGAATTGGAGGAAAAGCTGAGATAGCAGCGAACATTGTAAGTTCCCCAGACCAGGGGTCTGGTTCCCCTCCCCACCCAGACTTCACAGACTGTCTTGCTGCTGGCTCCCTGAAAGGGGGAAAAAAAACCTCAAAAAACAGCAATCTGCTGAAGGCGAGAAGTGGGGCTCAACCCAGCCTCAACTGCAGAAATAATTAACAAATTAATTAACTAATTTTGGGAGCTGGGGTGCTAAAGAAGGGCTGGGCTCTGAGAAGTGGGGGCACATAAAAGCGGGAACCCATTCCCAGACTCCAAAAAAGCCATTTTTTTTCCCCTACATTTTGTCCCTTCTGGCTTCTCACTGATCCCTTATCTTTTTGCATTTCAATAGCATCTGGCAGGGGTGGAACTGAAGCTGTTGGAGAGTAATTATCAGACAATAGCCCAAAGCATATCTTTAAATGCTCTAATCTGACACTGAGAAAACTTCCAGGCTGGGGAAAGACTTTTAAAAGGGACTCTTTTTTTCTTTTTCTTGTTTTTCTTTTCTATATATTTTTTTTAATCTAAAAGTAATATATGTGGTTATTTTCTATCAGAAAGCCCAGGTTGAGGGACTAGGCTGGGCTTGGGGGGTGTGCTGGTTTGAGTGTATTGTGTCCCCCAAATGCCATTATCTTTGTGGTCTTGTGTGGGGCAGACGTTTTTGGTGCTGGTTGGATTTGCTTGGAATGTGCCCCACCCAGCTGTGGGAGATGATTTTGATGAGATGTTCCCATGGAGGCATGGCCCCGCCCATTCAGGGTGGGCCTTGATAAGTGGGGCTATATAAATGAGCTGACTCAAAGAGAGAAAAGTGAGTGCAGCTGTGAGTGGCGTTTTGAGGAGGAGCAAGCTTGCAGGAGAGGAACGTCCTGGGAGAAAGCCGTTTTGAGGCCGGAGCTTTGGAGCAGACGCCAGCTGCCTTCCTAGCTAGCAGAGGTTTTCTGGATGCCATTGGCCATCCTCCGGTGAAGGTACCCGATTGTTGAGGTGTTACCTTGGACTGTTTGTGGCCTTAAGACTGTAACTGTGTAGTGAAATAAACCCCTATTTTATAAAAGCCTATCCATCTCGTGTTTTGCATTCTGCAGCATTAGCAAACTAGGACAGGGGGAGACAGAGTACCCACAGCGTCTTTGAGTTCTGTATTCACTACTGAAGGTCTCCACCCCCGTCTTTAATTGGCAACTCAGGCTGACCAAGGAATCTAGCTGGAGATACCCCAAAGAGGAGAGGGGAGAAGGGAATAGTGCCCCTGAGAGACAACTGGAGTTCTGAGGATTGGGAGAGTGGAGGGAAGTCCAGCTCAACTGGCAGTCCTCCTTTTGGGAACTCAGACCCCAGGGGCTGGAATTCAGATTCTGGCTTCAGTCAGCCATGCCCCTGACAGGATCAGAGTCACCAGGAGATCTGAAGTCCCCATACCTCCTTACACTGGTGGGGGAGCTGCGGGCTGGCAAGCACCATCTGCTGGACAGGAGAGGAATAGCACAAATTCTAAAGACCTCATAGGAGGGTCTTATTCTCAGGAAAACTCCATGTCCTCCCAATGAGACCTGGGCCTCACTAGACTGGGAAAATCTGACTAGGGTCGACCATATCTGAGGAGACCCACTCACAAAAAGGTTACATAGAGGCAGACCAAGAAACAGAAAAAACAGAGGGGAAAATTCTGATCAACTAAATAGAACCTAAGTTAGAGGTCTAGAATAAGTTGAACTGAATAACAGAGGCCAGAGAACAAAGCCAACCAACAAGAAAACCACTAGGTAAAAGATAGAAAACAAGCCCCAAAATAAACTAATCAAGAAAATCAGATGCCTAGACAACTTAAGATAACAAGCCATACCAGGAAACAAGAAAATATGGACCAGCCAAAGGAACAAACTAATAGCTCAGCTGAGATACAGGAGTTCAGGCAACTAATGCTAAATAAATTCAATGAAATGAAGGAAGATATAGCAAAAGAGCTGAAGAATATAAAGAAGACACTGGATGACCATAAAGAAGAATTCATAAACTTAAAAAAACAAATGGCAGAACTCATGGGAATGAAGTCCACAATGGAGGAGATGAAAAACACAATGGAAGGACACAGCAGTAGATTTGAACAGGCAGAAGAAAGGATCAGTGAACTGGAAGACAGGTCATTCGAATTCATACACACAACAGATGGTGAAAAAAATGGAAAAATATTAGCAGGGTCTTAGGGAGCTGAGTAACAACATGAAACACACAAATATACATGTTATGGGTATCCCAGAAGGAGAAGAGAGGGGAAAGGGGGCAGAAAGAGTAATAGAAGACATATTCACTGAAATTTTCCCAACTCTTTTAAAAGACAGAAAATTAGAGATTCAAGAAGTACAATGTACCCCAAATAGAATAGATCCCAATAGACCTACTCCAAGATACTTACTCGTCAGATTGTCCAATGTCAAAGACAAAGAGAGGATTCTGAAAGCAGCAAGAGAAAAGCGATCCATTACATACAAGGGAAGGTCGATAAGACTATGTACAGATTTCTCCACAAAAACCATGGAGGCAAGAAGACAGTGGCATGATATATTTAAGATACTGAAAGAGAAAAACTGCCAACCAAGAATTCTATATCCAGCAAAACTTTCCTTCAAAAATGAGGGAGAGATTAAAACATTTTCAGACAAACAGACACTGAGAGAGTTTGTGAATAAGAGACTGGCACTACAAGAAATACTAAAGGGAGTGCTACAGGCTGATAGGAAAAGACAGGAGAGAGAGAGTTGGAGAAGAGTGCAGAAATGAAGATAATCAGGAAAGGTAAAAGGAGAGGAAAAAATAAGATATGGCATATAAATTCCAAAAAGCAAAATGGTAGTAGAAAGTACTACTCTTACAGTAATAACACTAAACATAAATGGATTAAACTCCCCAATAAAAAGACACAGACTGGCAGAATGGATTAAAAAACAGGACCCATCTATATGCTATCTACAAGAAACTCACTTTAGACACAGGGACAAAAATAGACTGAAAGTGAAAGGTTGGAAAAAGATATTTCATGCAAGATGAAGCCATAATAATAAAGACAATGTAGTATTATTGCATAAAAAGAAAAAGTGATCAACAGATATCATTAAAAACAAAGAAATATATATATGTGTGTGTATATATATACATATATATATATATATATATATATATATATATATATAGAGAGAGAGAGAGAGAGAGAGAGAGAGAGAGAGAACATTATAGTAAATGACAGAGACGGCATGTTAAATCAGTGGTGAAAGGAGAGATTGCCCTTAAATAATGCCAGAAAAAATTTAAAAATAGGTACATGTTAGAAAAAAGATAAAATTGGATCCCTATCACACATCATATACAAACATCAATTTCACATAAATTAACCACATAAATGTAAAAACAAACAAACAAACAACCCCAAAAAACATTATACCAAGGGTGAATGTATTAAATAATTAATGCATAGGGAAATATTTAAGTAAGACATAAAACATATTGAGTACATAAAAAATCGGTAAATTTGACTAATTAACATTAAAAAATTTGTTCACCAAGATACATCTTAAAATAGAAAAAGACAAATTACAAACAAGCATAATTTATTTGCAATATACACAACTGATAAATGATTAGTTTCAAGAATGTACAAAGTACTCCTAGAACCCATTAAGAAAAGATATATAAAAGGTTAAAAAAATTATCAGAGGAAGAAACACTGGGTTATTCCAATCCACCAAGATGGAGCATAAGATGCTTCAGGGTGCCTTTCCCACACAGAATCTTTGAACAACTAGCAAGAACTGGCAGAGCCATCTATCTCACAATTCAGGAAAACAGTCAAAGGGTTTCAGCAACTAGTCTAGTGCTAAATTAAGAAAATGCAGCTTTAAAGATCATAGGGAAAGCTCATGGTGCCTTTTCTGGCCCCTCCTCTACACTCTTTCTAGTTGGGTGTAGGGTCAGACTGTATTCCCATTGTGAGTCCTTAGCCAGATTTTGGACATACTGGAAAAGACTTAAAAAATGATTCTCACTGTGCTTGAGGATATACAGGAAGGAAAAAAAAGAATAACCAAAGGTTATAATGTAGAAAAATAATGAACATTATGAGAATATAAATGACATGATAGGAAATTTAAAAAGAACTGAAAAAAAATACTGGAGTTGAAAACCACAATAACTGAAATGAAAAATTTCCTAGAGGGTTTCAGCAACAGATTGGAGCTGTAAGAAGAAAGATACACTGAACTTGAAGACAAGGCAACTGAAATGATTTGGGCTGAGGAGCAGGAAAAAAGAAAAGAATGAAAAAATATGAACTTTGCCTAAAAGAACTGTGGGACAGCAGCAAGTGTACCAATACATGCATTACAGGAGTCTGTGCCAGTTTGTATATATTGCGTCCCCCAGAAAAAGCCATGATCTTTAATGCAATCTTGTGGACATATGTATTTAGTCTTGATCAGGTTAGAACATTTGGATTAGCTTGTTCCCATGGAGATGTGACCCACCCAACTGTAGATGATAACTCTGATAAGATTGTTTCCATGGAGATACGGAGCCCACACATTCAGGGTGGGTCTTGATTTAATTACTGGAGTCCTATAAAAGAGCTCACAAACAGAAGGAGCAGAGGAGCTGAGAGAGACATTTTGAAGATGGTCATTGAATGCTGACAATTTGGAGATGCAGACAGAAGGATGTTTAGCTAAGAGATGAAGCCCAGAGTTTGCCCCAGGATATACTAAGACAGGGCCCCCATTTGTTTAGAGAGAAACATCCTGGGAGAAAGAACCAAGAATGCACAGGAGCTGAGAGGTGCTGAAACACAACCTGGGATCAGCAGACACCAGTCACATGCCTTCCCAGCTTACAGGTTTTCTGGATGTCGTTGGCCATCCTTCAGTGAAGGTGACCTATTGTCGATGCCTTACTTTGGATGCTTTATGGCCTTAAGACTGTAACTTTGTAACTAAATAAACCCCCTTTATAAAAGCCAATCCACTTCTGGTATTTTGCATTTTGGCAGTGTTAGCAAACCAGAACAGAGTCATAGAAGGGGAAGAAAGATAGAAAGGGGCAAAGGAATAGTCGAAGAAATAATAGCAGAAAACTTCCCAAATTTAATGAATATCACATTCAAGAAATCCAGTGAACCCCAAACAGGATAAACTCAAAGGGACCCATGCCCAGAACATAGTAATCAAACTGTCAAATGCCAAGGAAAAGGAGCGAGTTCTGCAGTTGCAATAGAAAAGTAGTGTGTTATGTGCAAATGAATACCGGTAAGATTAAGTGCTAATTTTTCATCAGATACCACAGAGGGAAGAAGGCAATGAGACAAAATATTTAAAGTGGTGGAAGAAAACAACTGGAAGAAGACTTTTATATCTGGCTAGACTGTATTTCAAAAATGAGAGAGAGATTGAGACATTCCTAGTTAAAAACTACTGAGGGAGTTTGTCACCACTAGAGCTTCCCTACAAGGAATGCTAAGGAGAATTCTTCAGATTGGAGTGAAAGTGAATAGACAGTGGATCAAAGTGGCATAAATAAGTAAAGACCTATGGAAAGATAATCATCTAGGTAATTATAAATGCCAGTATTATTATATTGCATTTATTGGTATGTAACTGTACTTTTTACTTCTTTCAGACTCTAAGGTGTAAACACAAAAATGTAAGACTAAATCTGTTTTTGGACATGCAATGTATAAAGATGTAATTTGTAACAAGTACAATAAAAAGGTGGGGGAACAGAGGGGTATAGAAACAATGTATATGTATGCTATCAGTAAAGTTGGTATCAGATCAAAGGAGATTGTTATAGATTTAGGATATTAAATTTAAGCCCCATGTTATCCACAAAGAAAAAATTAAAAAAAAAAAAAAAAATATATATATATATATATATATATATATATATATATATATATAAAGAAAGAAAGAAATGAGAAGGGATTCAAATGGTGCACTACAAAAATTAATTAAATATGAAAGTAGAAATTAATGGAAGATTTGATGGTCAAAAAGGGTATAAGACTTAAGAAGACCAAATAACCCAATGGCAAGAGAAAATCCTGCATTATTAGTGGTTAAATTAACTGGAAATGGATTAAACCTCTAGTCAAAAGGCAGAGATTGGCAGAATGGATTAAAAAATGATTTAAAAAATGCTGTTTATAAGAGATTCACCTTAAATTAAAATACATAAGTAAGTTAAAAGAATGGAAAATCTACATATGCAAATAGTTACAAAAGCAGAGCTGGGGTAGCTATACTAATATAAGATGAAACAGACTTTAAGTCCAAAACCTTTACAATGGATAAAGAAAGTCACCATATACCAATAAAGGAGCCAATTCAACAAGAAGACATACCAATTATAAATACACATGCAGCTAATGGCATAGCCTGAATATATATGAAGCAAATAATGACAGATTTGAAGGAAGAACTAGAGGGTTCTACATTAATAGTAGGAGACTTTAACATATCACTTTCAATAACGGAACATCTAGATGTAAGATCAGTAAGGAAAAAGAAGATTAACAATACTATAAAGTAACCAGATCTAATAGACATATATAAAACACTTCACCCAGCATCAGCAGAATGCACACTCATCTCTAGTGCATATAGATCACTCTCTAGGACAGACAACATGTTAGGTCACAGAACAAGTGTTAGAAAATTAAAAAATACTGAAATCATACAATGTATCTTCTCAGACCATAGTGGCATGAGACAGAGTAACAGAGGAAAAACTGAAAAATTCACAAATATGTGGAAATTAAACAATGGACTCCTAGACAAGCAGTGGGTCAAAGAGGTCAAAAGGTGAATTAAGAAATATTTTGAGGCAAATTAAATTGAAAACATAACATTCCAAGTGGGATTAATGCCAGGCAGGAAATACTGGTTCAACATAAGAAAATCAGTAAATGGCATACACAACATTTATAGAACAAACGAAAAAACAAAACAAAACAAAAAACACTTGATTATCTCAATTGATGCAGAATAAACATTTGACAAAATCCAGTACCCCTTCTTGATAAAACCCTGATAAAATTAAGAATGGAAGTAAACTGCCTCAACATGATAATCAAAAACCTCACTTAGGAAACTGGGAATAGAAGGAAACTTCCAAAATGATATAAGGCATATATAAAAAACCCACAGTTTTTCATACTCAAAAGTGAAAGATTGAAAGCTTTCCCTGCAAGATCAGGGACAAGATAAGGAGGCCTACTGTCACCACTCTTATTGAACATTGTACTGGAAGATCAGGCCAGAGGAATTAGGAAAGAAAAAGAAATAAAGGGCATACAAATGGAAAGAAAGAAGTAAAACTTTCACTATTGGTTGGTGCCATGGTCTTATTTGTAGAAAATCCTTGAAATCATCATAAATTTACTACAGCTAATAAATGAATTCAGTTAAGTTTTGGGGAGCAATACTGACATGCAAAAATCAGCAGTATTTCTGTACACTAGTAATGAACAATAGGTAAAGAAAATCAAGGAAAAAAAGTCCGTCTACAATAGGAACTAAAAGAATCAATATTTAGAAACAAATTAAACCAAAGCAGTAAAGAATCTATCCATGGAAAACTAAAAAATATTTTTAAAAGAAATCAAAGAGCATCTAAATAAATGTAAGTTAAGTTAGTGATCATGGATTTGAAGACTGAATGTTGTTAAGATGCTTTACAGATTCAGCACAATCCCAATCAAAATACCAACTTTATCTGCAGAAATGGAAATGCTAATCATCAAATTTATATGGAAGGATAAGGGGAACCAAATAGCCAAAACCATGGACCTGGTTGTGCTGGTTTGAATGTATTATGTCCCCCAAAAAAGCTATATTCTTTGATGCAATCTTGTGGGGCAGACATAATAGTAGGGATTAAGTTGGAACATTTGAATTAGGTTGTTTGCATGGAGATGCACCCCACCCAACTGTGGAGGATAACTGATGGGATATTTCCATGGAGGCATGGCCCCACCCATTCAGGGTGGGCCTGGATCAGTGGAGCCATAAAAACGTGCTGACTCAAAGAGATGGAACTGAGTGCAGCTGTGAGTGATGTTTTGAAGAGGAGCAAGCTTGCTAGAGAGGAACGTCCTGGGAGAAAGCCATTTTGAAACCAGAACTTTGGAGCAGACACCAGCCACATGCCTTCCCAGCTAACAGAGGTTTTCCGGATGCCATTGGCCATCCTCCAGTGAAGGTACCTGATTACTGATGTGTTACCTTGGACACTTTATGGCCTTAAGACTGTAACTGTGTAGCCAAATGAACCCCCTTTTTATAAAAGCCAATCCATCTCTGGTGTTTTGCATTCTGCAGCATTAGCAAACTAGAACACTGGTAAACTGGATGTCCTTATGCAAATGAATAAAGGTGGATCCCTATTTCACACCATATAAAAAAACTAACTCAAAATTGATCAATGATCTAAAAATAAGAACCCCAATGATAAAAATCCCAGAAGAAAAAACATAAGGAAACATCTTTAAGATCCTATGTTTCAGAAATAGTTTCTAGACAGAAGCAACAAAAAAAGATAGATAAATGGGACTTCATCAAAATTCCAAGCATTTGTGCATCAAAGGACTTTATCATAAAAGTAAAAAGAGAACCTACACAATGGGGAAAAATATTTGGAAACCACATCTTCAATAAAGTTTGAATATCCAGAATACATAAAGAAATCTTTCAACTCAGTAAAAAGGCAAAAATCCAATTTAAAAAAATAGGCAAAAGACTGAATAGACATTTCTTAAAAGAAAATCTACAAAAGACCAATTTGCAAATGAAAATATGCTCAACATCATTAGCCATTAGGAAAATGCAAATCAAAACCACAAAGTAACATTTCATACCCACTAGGGTGGCTAATAGCCTAATTTTTTTTAATTCATTTTTATTGAATACCATGCAGTCATACAAAACAAAGCATACATTCAATTGTTAACAGTACCATTATATAATTGTACATTCATCACCAAAATTAATTTTTGACATTTTCAATACCACACACAAAAAAATAATAAAAATAAAAATAAAAGTGAAAAAGAACAATTTAAATATAAAAGAATACTGGGTGTTTTTTTTCCTTCCCTCATTTTTCTACTCATCTGTCTATAAACTGGACAAAGGGGAGTGTGGTCCACATGGCTTTCCCAATCACATTGTCACGCCTCATAAGCTACATTTTTATATAATTGTCCACAAGATTCATGGGTTCTGGGTTGTAGTTTGATGGTTTCAGGTATTTACTGCTAGCTATTCCAATTCATTAGAAACTAAAAAGGGTTGTCTATATTGTGTGTAAGAGTGCCCACCAGAGTGACCTCTCGGCTCCTTTTGGTCAAGAAGATGTTCTCCATTCCATGATGCTGGGTCTAGTTTCCTCCCTGGGAGTCATATTCCATGTTGCCGGGGAGATTTACCCCTGGGTGTCAGATCCCATGTAGGTGGGAGGGCAGTGATTTCACCTGCCAAGTTGGCTTAGCTAGAGAGAGAGGGCCACATCTGAGCAACAAAGAGGCATTTGGGAGGAGGCTCTTAGGCACAATTATAGGGAGGCCTAGCCTATCCTTTGCAGCCACTGTCTTGCCAAGGGCAAGTCCCGTGGTAGAGGGCTCAGTCCATTAAACCATCAGTTCCCTATGTCTGTGAGCACATCAGCAACCATCGAGGTGGGGAAGCCCAACATCCCTGCATTCTCCACCAGCTCCTTAAAATATTTTAACACACTAATCATAGAACTAACTATAAAGTATAAACTGGAGTACATTCAAGTTAAGAAGACATAGTTCCAAAAATTTCATCAAGAAACTGAAAAGCAATATTAGTTTGGGAAACAACATCTGCAACACATATAATTCATTAAAAAAACTTCTATACAGAAACATAAAAATAAGTCTTTCATATCAATAATAGGAGGACATAAAACCTAATAGAAAAATGGGCACTTCATAAAGCAGGATATCCAAACTGCTCACAAATATATAAAAAGGTGTTCAACCTTATTGTTTTAAGGGAATCTCCATTTCTGTGAGCTTGTGCCTACCATACCCATCAGAAATTAACAAACCATAGTCATTCCTGGGCATTCCTAGAGCTTTAAATTTACCCACAATAGCTTATCTGTTCTTATTGGGTTATTGTTCCCTTTCATTAATTGCTCTCTATCACTAGTTCCCCTACATTCTACCTTATAAACCATTTATTTTAGGATTGTGTTGTTTAACCTCCAGATGTTTGTGAATTTTCTAAGTCTCTGATGATTATTGACTTCTAATTGTATTCCACTGTGGTCAGAGGACTGTGTCTTGAATAATTTCAATATTTTTTAAAATTTACTGAGGCTTGTTTTATGTCTCAGCAGATGGCCTATTCTGGAGAAAGTTCTGTGATCACTAGAGAAGAATGTGTATCCTGGTGATTTGGGATGTAGTGTTCTATATATGTCTGTTAAATCAAATTCATTTATCAGATTGTTTAGGTTTTCAATTTCCTTATTGGTCTTCTGTCTGGTTGATCTATCTATAGGAGAGAGTGATGTGTTGAAGTATCCCACAATTATTGTGGAAAAATCCATTCCTTCTTTTAGTTTTGCCAGTGTTTGTCTCATGTATTTTGTGGCATCATGATTGGGTGCATGAACATTTATGACTGTTATTTCTTCTCATTGAATTGCCCCTTTTATTAGTATGTAGTGGCCTTCTTTGTCTCTCATAACATCCTTGCATTTAAAGTCTATTTTATCGGAGATTAATATTGCTATTCCTGCTTTCTTTTGGCTGTAGCTTGCATGAAATATTTTTTCCCATCCTTTCACTTTCAATTACTTTGTGTCCCTGTATCTAAGATGAGTCTCTTGTATGCAACATATTGATGGTTCATATTTTTTGATCCATTCTGGCAATCTATATCTTTTAATTGGGGAGTTTAATCCACTTACATTCAATGTTATTACTGTGAAGGCATTTCTTGAATCAGCCATCTTATCCTTTGTTTTAAGTTCATCAGGTATATTTTTTCCCTCTCTCTCTTATTGTCCTTTAATGAACCAATATTGAATCTCTTTAGTACTGAACCCTTCTCCATGTCTCTCTCTCCTTTCTTTGTTTCTCTGTCAGTAGGGCTCCCTTTAGTATCTAAATTAGGGCAGGTCATTTATTAGCAAAATCTCTCAGCATTTCTTTGTCTGTGAAAAGTTTAAGCTCTCCCTTAAATTTGAAGGAGAGCTTTGCTGGATAAAGTATTCTTGGTTGAAAAGTTTTCTCTCTCAGAATTTTAAATATGTCACGCCACTGCCTTCTCGCCTCCATGGTGGCCGCTGAGTAGTCACTACTTAGTCTTATCTTGTTTCCTTTGTATGTGGTGAATTACTTTTCTCTTGCTGCTTTTGGAACTTGCTCCTTTTCAGTATTTGACAGTCTGATCATAATATGTCTTGGAGTGGGTTTATTTGGATTTATCTTACTTGGAGTTCACTGGGCATTTATGCTTTGTGTATGTATATCGTGTAGAAGGTTTGGGAGGTTTTCCCCAACAACTTCTTTGAATCCTCTTTCTAGACCTTTACCCTTCTCTTCTCCTTCTGGGACACCAATGAGTCTTATATTTGGATGTTTTATTTTATTGATCATATCCCTGAGGTCCATTTCAATTTTTTCAAATTTTTCCCCATTCTTTCTTTTGTTCTTTCATTTTCTGTACTGTGGTCCTCAAGGTCTCTGATTCATTGTTCAGCATCCTCTAGTCTTGTACTATGAGTATCCAGAATCTTTTGAATTTGGTCAACAGTTTCTTTTATTTCCATAAGATCATCTATTTTTTTAATTTACTCTTGCAATTTCTTCCTTATGCTCTTCTAGGGTCTTCTTCATGTCCTTTATATCCTGTGCCATGCTCTCATTGTTTATCTTTAGTTCTTTGATTAATTGCTCCAAGTACTGTGTCTCCTCTGATCTTTTGATTTGGGTGTTTGGGTTTGGGTTATCCGTATCTTCTGGTTCTTTCATATGCTTTAAAATTTTCCGTTGTTTTTGGCCTCTTGGCATTTGCTTTACTTGATAGGGCTCTTTTAGGATATGTAGGATTATTCAACGAATAATCTCTAATTTATCAGATCTACAGCTTGGTGGAGTACACTTTCTCTAACTAACCAGAAGATGGCATCTGCAAGTCATCTATTCTCCTCGAGTCATTTCTCCCCAACTTCATCTTTGTGGTGTGTGAGGGTTTGATTCTTGTGGGGTCCAATTGGTGCACCAAGTTTGGGTGTGTTGTTGGTGCTGCCCACCTTGAATGTGGGGCATGTGTCTGAGCAGTTAGGGAGGCAGGGTAGCTTTAATAGTCAAACCTCCCAGGTGTTCCTGGAGATTTAATGCTGTTGCAAGAGTCTAAACCTTCATTTCAGTCTCACCACAGACTGTCTCTGCTGCTGACCCACAAGTCCTTGGTACTGGTATATGGTCCCTGGGATTTCTGAGTGGGTCCTTCTTCCAAGCTGTGCCCTTCTAGGGCCTCTGCTGAGGGAAGATTGTGCTATGTCACAAGTGCATACCGTTCCTCAAGGGAAATTCTGGGCTGCCGAGCCATGGAGGTGCATTCCCAACCTGCTGTGAGGATGGCTGTATGGGGCATGTTAATTTCCCCCTTTCACACAGCTCTGCCTTCCTAGCTCCAGGACAATTAGCTGCAGGTGCATGAAAAGCTGTTGTCCATGCCCAATATTGTGGCATGTGCACATGTTGCTGGAAACACTTCCTGTCACACTGGGTATTTTGGCTCAGCTCTGGGTTGTGGCGCCTGCACTGGGCAGGAGCATTTCCAGCCTGCTGGGAAGATGGCTGCAAGGGGCGTGGTTATTTTCCCCTTTTGGCTCACCACTGCCTGCCTTGCTCTGAGACAATTAGTAGTGGGTGTGTGAAAGGCTATCTTCCACACCAGATATCGAGGTGTTCACACAGCCCGTTCCTGCCATGCTTCACTGTGCAGTTCTTGCCGCCATATCTGCAGTCGCTTTTGGGTTTTTTAAAAAAGAACTAGTCTGCCTCCAAGTGCTAACCCATGGTTTCCCCACATTGCAACGTGGCTGCTGGATATTCAGCAGGCTCACTCACTTGTTTCAGAAAACAGACTCCTGGTTTCACCAAGAGCATGGTCCCTGTGGATTTAGCAGACCTTGTCCAGTCGGTGCACCCCTGGAACTGGTGTTCTGGGTCACTTTCTGGCTTCTATCTAGTATTTTTCACAGAGGAGTTTTTTTGCCCTGCCTCTCCTAGCTGCCATGTTATGTTCTCCTGAGTGGCTAATGTTAAAAAAAAAAAAAAAAAAAAGTAAGTTACAAGTGTCAGAGAGGATGAGGGGAAATAGGAACTCTCGTTCATTGTTGGTGGGGATGTAAAATGGTGTAGCTGCAGTGGAAAAAACTTTGGCTGTTCCATAGCAATTTAAGTATAGAATTACATGTGGTCCAGTAATTCTGACTTCTAGTTATATAGCCAAAAGAATAGAAAGCAGGCACTCCAACAGATACTTGCACACCACTATTCACAGTGGCATTGTTTACAAGTGGCAAAAGATGAAAGCAACCCAAGTGTCCATCAACAAATGATTGGATAAACAAACTGTGGTTTATACAAACTATGGGCTATTATTCATCCATAAAAAGGAATGAAGTTTTGATACATGCAACAATATGGATGAACACCAAAGGACACAAAAGGACAAATATTGTATGATCATACTTACGTGAAATATTTAGAATAAGCAAATTATTAAAGTTGGAAACTAGAATACAGGTTACTAGGGGCCAGGGTGGCAGAAGGAAAAAATGAGTTAATGCTTAATCAGTACAGAGTTTGTTTGGGCTGATAGAAAAATTTCAGTAATGGATGGTGGTGATGGTAGCTCAACATTGTGAATGTAATAAACACCACTGAATTATATATATGATTGTGGCTGAAAGGGAAATTTTAGGTTGTGTATGTGTTACTATAATGAAAAACTTTTTAAAAACCTTATAACTCTATAACACAAACAGTAGATCCTAATGCATATTAACAGTATACTACATTAATAGTATAATTATAATAATATTGTTTCATCAATTGTAATAAAGATACTGCACTAATGCACAATGCTAATACAGGGAAAACTGCAATTTTCTTTTGGGAATTCTGTAATACAAATAAATAAATAAATCAAAATAGAAAAGAAACCCTGATGATCAGTAAACATAAGAAGGGATGTTCAACATCATTAGCAATCAGTAAAATAGAAAACAAGAGCACAATGTGATTCACATCCATTAAATTGATAAAAATTTGTCTGACAATTTTAAATTTGAAGACGATATGAAAAATACAGCACTTATACATTGTTGATGTAGTGTGAATTGGTTTGATGTATTTGAAAAACCATTTATTATTACCTTCTTAAAATTTGTCACTCATTTATAATATAATCCAGGTATATAGCACTCGCAAATCTAAATCAAAGGGAAACTTTTATTCTCTTTGATTATACATATATATGTGTATATATATATGTGTGTGTGTGTGTGTGTATAATGGGAGATATGCACAAGAATCCTCATTGTGGCACTATTCATAACAAAAACTGAGAAGCAACACACACCCATCAATGGCAGAATGGATGAAAAGTTTTGGTATAGCCATACAAAGAAGTATTTAGTGTGACATAAATCTTTCTCAATATACACTTTTCCCTCTTCTGAAATAGAGTGTATTAAAGCCAATTTAATTTTTCTTTGGTAATGTAGGATCCTCATTATGAGTATCAACTAATTTGGTGCAGTGATTTTTTTTTTAGAATCTTTCATGTTTATTTGAGTTTATGCTAAATGGCCAGAGAAGGCTATACGTTTGAGCTCATATAACAAATATTATAGTTTTACCATTTCTTCTTTAGTACTATATGATTTGGCATTTTTATTTTGCTAGGAAGTGGGAATTATACAAGGAAACTTGATAGAATTTTTATTAAAATGTTGTAAAATATATTTCTCTAAAAGGAGGATTCTGGTTCCCATAAAGAGTTGAGTACTTCTATTTTGGACACTGAATGTCCTACCTTATGTACTTTTAATCACCTTATAACATAAATGAAATCCTGGATAAGTAACTAATAATCTGGAAAGCATAAACTTTCAAACATTTTTAGCTTACAGATTAATGCTACTCTCAAGAGTTGCTCTAATGAACCAAAATCTCATGATCCATGTGAGAAATGGATGTTTGGAAGAGGAAGATATTTTCATTCCACAAGGAACAGAGAACTAGCAGTTATGGGTTTCTATTTCCTCTGTGAAACTCCACATTATTGCTTCTGTCAAGGAAATATATTAAAATAGTAGTAGGGCATTATGAATTGTGTGACACCCAGCTTCAGTTTAAACAGAAGAGCTTCAGGATGGTAAGGACACTACTTCAGGTTATATATTGATGTCCAGACAGAATGCAAAATTATTTTCTGTATACCAAATCACTTTCCACTATATGGATTTACAAGCGTGCCTTTGAATATTTATTACTCCAAGTGATTTTCTATGGCAATTTACCATTCCAAAACATTATATCAATTACTGATATAAGAGGAATAATTTTTTCTTTGCACATATTTCTAGAAGTTTCTACCAAAATAATCTCAAAAGAATGTTATTGGTATGTTGAATCAATTTCCCGATATACATTTAAGTGAAATGTTATTAACATAATTTCATAAATATCTGGATGAGTTTGAATAAAATCAATTCTAATTATCATTAAAATATTTTTCCCTTATTGATATGAACATAATAAAATTTACTACTATGTTGAGTTCTTAGATTAGACCAAACAACAAGCTAGTTAGTAGCATGGCCAAATATTAGGCAGAAATAGCTTAAATACTGTGGGAGTCCAGTGTAAGGACAGATTAATTCTGACTAGAAAGACTAAGTATTCTGACTGAGAAGATGGTATATATTGAATGGTGAAGTAGGATTTTAAGTTGTATGATTTGGAATAAAGAACTGCAATTTACTTGTCTTCAAGGACCTACTATGTTTGTATAATCACAGCAGTGCCCTTCACATTGGGATGCAACATTAAATATCTGTTTAATAAACAAAGGTATAAGAGACATGCTGTTTGTTCTGACAATATCTCTTTTTTGGAGAAACCATCCTTACCCTACTATTCTAGTCCTGGCAGGACCATCAGTATTGGTTCTTAAACTCTATATCCTTCCCCTAGAAAGGCCCTGGGCCACTTGGAGTACTGGATCCACTGGACACAGTGATTGATCCAGAAGGGGCATGTGACTAAAGGGGGCTGATAGGACAGTGTTTCTGGTTACTTAGAGAGGTGAATCTCTTTATATTGAAATGGATTATCTAGGAGGATGTGAGGCTTGAGCTGCTGGTGGACATCTTGCTGAATACTTGAAGTGGTGTGAATGCAGAATGAGGCTGAGCAGAAATGTGCATTGCTTAGAGGGGGCCAGAGGCCAGAGCCACCATGACACTGTTTATACCCTTGGATTGAATCATTTACTCATTCAGCAAGTATTTATTGGGCATTTAAATTATATTTACAGTATACCAGACATTGTCCTGGGCTGTAAGTATAAAGTTGAGTCCAGAACAGAAAATTTTCCTGCTTTTAGGAAACAGCAAGATAGCCACTAGTAAGTGAGTAATTATGTAACAAATCAGGAGGTTATAAGAACACAGATGAAATACAAAATAAGTTAAGGTCAGTGAATGGAAGAGGTTTTTTTTGTTTTTGTTTCATTTTTTTTTTTTTTTTTAGAAAGGATGGTCAAGGAAAGCAATGCTGGACAGGAAAAATTAGAACAGAAATTTGAATGAAGTGAGGGAGGAAATCATTTCGTTATCTGGGGGAACAGGTGTTGGCAGAGGAAACAGCTAGTACAAAGGTCCTGGGGTAGAGTAAGGTGTTCTGTATGGCTGAGCAGAATGAGTAATGGGAGAAGACGGGGGAGGAGAGAGAGGTGAAAGTAGGTCCTGGAGGGCTTGTGGGCTCAGTTTTTTATTGTGAATGACATGGGAAGCTTTTAGAGGATTCGATCAGGGGTGTTAAATATAGTCTACCACAACTAGTACTCAGGAAGACAGGCAAAGATAGGGTGTCAAGCTATAGTGAGTGCTCAACCATGACAAGTACCACTGATAGACAATATAATATAAAGTCTAAAATTTGATCATTGTGTTTGGCATAGTGAAGATTATCTGTGACAGAAGATAGAAGCAGGGTATGTAGAGTAGTGAAGATGAACACTCAAGAGAGAATGAGAGAAAGAGAAGCCTGAAGACGGTCCCATCTGTGACTTCAAATTAGGGAAAGATTCCCTTTTATTGAAGCTAATTTGAGTTGAGCAAATGTCTTGTGATACCAAAAGAAGCCCAACTAATTTTTTCTTTAAAAAGGCATCAGACTAATTTCCAGTGTAAT
This sequence comes from Choloepus didactylus, assembly GCF_015220235.1. Lineage (NCBI taxonomy): Eukaryota > Metazoa > Chordata > Mammalia > Pilosa > Megalonychidae > Choloepus > Choloepus didactylus. The sequence goes on from NC_051313.1 coordinate 21,399,222, forward strand.
AGTTACAAACAATGATAGACTGGGCTCATAGAAAAAATTTTTACAGGACTATGACAAAGAAAAGACTCTGCTCACAGAAAGAGTTGCCTTTTTCATCAAATTTCCTGGTCCTGATTACAAGTACCATTTTTAATAACTATGCAATTGGATATTTGAACAATTTTTCCCTGATATGGATCCTGTGAATACTATACTATTAACCTCTCGGATTTGTCAAAACCTTTTCTGTGTTCAGCACAGTTATCTCATTGCTTCTGCAATCGTTTGTGTGTGAAATTAATCACTGATTGAAAATATGCATTACCTTGCTTTATGTTATTTTAGAGTTCATATCAATCTCCATGTTAACATATGTCAAGAAGGTTGTCAAGGAAACCAAAGCATAGCATACCATATTATACACAGAGATTTGACATTTTGCTTTATATCCTTTCTAGTGGAAGTTTTGTGCATGTGTTCCATTTTATATTACTCTGCATTTTCAATGTTTTTATTTAATGTTTAATAAAAGCAGAATCATTTGATATGACAGCACTATGCTGACATATAGAGGGAATTTCTTTACGCTTTTACAAATACTTTGACAATATAGTTTTAGAAAATAGAATATACAGAAAAAGAGTTAAATCAAATCATACTGTAGAACACACTTTCACTATTTTGGAATTTAGGAAAAATCACTGACTACTCAAGATGCATAATTATACAGAAAGCATTTGTATTATTAAAAGATTGTGTCATTCACAATAATTGTAATAGTCCCTAGATTGTAAGCTCTTACAGCAGTTAACTCTATCCCTGAATTGTAAGGCCTGTCTCTAAACTTTCAGATGCTGATCCCCTAGTGTATAACTTGATTGGTCTCTGGAACAGTGCATATCTCTAAGACACCTGAAACTCAGAGCTAGAGCTCGGCAGATATGAATGTCAGTATTAGTGCATACAGCCACTGTCAAAAAAAAAAAAAAAAAAGCTGAAAAAGAACCCAGACTTCAATTAGTGATATGAATGAAGCAGGTCTGGTTAAGACCAGGGCAAGCCAGGCCAAAGGGTAAAGGTTGAAACTGATTGTGTTTTAAAACTTCAACTTTCATATGAGACCAAGGGAATAGATATCTATTTGGTACAGGATCTAAATTTTCTGAACGGTACAACTCTACAGTCAGATTTGTTCAAACACCACAATTGCATGGAACTTTGAATAGGAAGTGAGATACGGTAGGTTAGTATAGGCTGGAGTGAAATAGTGACACATCCTAGAGTAATTTGGGAAGATAATAAAAAATATATTTACAGCCTCCCCCTCCCCAGCCCAGAGGATCTGGGGGAAGGTGCGGATGTGTTGGACATCCTCGCCTGGACTGGTGTTGATGTTGTCACAAACATTGGGACTGGCGGTTTGATGTGCTGAGCCCTCGAGCATGGGACTTGCCCTTATGAAGCTCATTACCACAAAGGAGAGTCTAAACTTGTATGTAATGGTGCCTAAGAGTCTCCCCCTGAGTGCCTCTTTGTTGCTCAGATGTGGCCCTCTCTCTCTCTAACTGAGCCATCTGGACAGGTGAACTCGCTGCCCTTCCCCCTACATGGGACCGACTCCCAGGGGTGTAAATCTCCCTGGCAACGCAGAGTATGACTCCCGGGGATGATTGTGGACCCGGCATCGTGGGACTGAGAGTATCTTCTTGACCAAAAGGGGGATGCAAAATGAGACGAAATAGTTTCAGTGGCTGAGAGATTCCAAATGGAGTCGAGAGGTCACTCTGGTGGACATTCTTATGCACTATATAGATAACACCTCTTAGGCTTTAATGTATTGGAATAGCTAGAAGTAAATACCTGAAACTACCAAACTCCAACCCAGCAGTCTGGACTCCTGAAGACAATTATATAATAATGTAGATTACAAGGGGTGACAGAGTGATTGTGAAGACCTTGTGGATCACACCCCCTTTATCTAGTGTATGGATGAGTGGAAGAATGGGGATAAAAACTAAAGGACAAATAGGGTGGGATGGGGGATGATTTGGGTGTTCTTTTTTCACTTTTATTTTTTATTCTTGTTCTGGTTCTTTCTGATGTAAGTAAAATGTTCAGAGATAGATTGTGGTGATGAACGCATAACTATGTTATCATACTGTGGACAGTGGATTGTATATCATGGATGAATGTATGGTGTGTGAATGTATTTCAATAAAACTGAATTTAATTAAAAAAAAAAGATTGTGTCATTCAAAAAGGGCTTACAATGTAATTTCATTAGGTTTCATTCAAATGACCTTTAACCTTTAAGATTTCATTAAAAATACTATGTAGTGATTTAGTAATCAGGATAAGAGTCTTTGATATTTCACTTTAAATTAAGAAACTGGTGGATTTATGGAACAATCATTTACAATTAATTAATTACATGCATTAAGTTATTTATCCAAGATATGTATTTATTACTGAGTTGAACTGTCATTGAATTAGGTGTTAGCATTGCACTTCTCAGCATGGGCCAAAATTGCAATATTTCAGGTCATTTCACCCAGTTTTATGTCTTTTTGGAAGATGTGAAACTGAAATTGGTGGGCATGGTCTGGATTGGATAATCCATCCCACCAGTCTCATAACACACCACCTTGGCTATTTACTGTATTGTATTGCAGTATATTTAAAATCAGCAATATTATAATTTTGCTTAAAAATAAATATCAATTGTTCAAGCTCTAACTCTGATGTTAAGAACTAATTTAAGAATTGTTCAAATACTAACACTAACTCTGATTTTAACTGATTTTAAGACAATAGACACGCTGTCCTGTTACATGGCATCCGAATTTTAATTTGAGCTGCTTGGTGCCTTAGTTTATTTTTCCTGAGTTGTTTCACATCTATTTTTTTATTGCCCTCAAAGACTCAATTCCTCTTCCTTAAGACAGTAACCTTGTCTTCTATGATTTTCTGTAGCACACAGAGGGCAATAGGACACGCTTTTAACGTTTTATTAAATCTGCTTGTAACCATTGTTAGGCAGAACTCTAAGATGACCTCCAAAATTCTGGCCCCTGATAAACCCACACTATATGATTCCCTCCCTTGAGTGTGGGCAAGACCCATGCCTATGATGGGATATCTAACTCCCTTGATTAGGTTGTGTTATCTAAGACTCATAACAGACTGGAGGGAGATTCTTCTGCTTGCTTTGAAGAAGTAGCTATGTTGGGGGAGGACCACTTAGCTAGCTCCTGAGGACAGTCTCTGGAAGCTGGGAGTGGTCCCAGGTAGACAGCCAGAAAGCAAATGGGAACCTCAGTCCCACAGCTGTAAGATCCTGAATTCTGCCGACAGACTGAATGAGCTTTGGAAGAAGACTCAGAAATCCATAGGTGAATGCAGCTTTGGTCGACATTTTGATTTGCAGTCACGTGAGATATTGAGAAAAGAATCTAGCTATGCCACGCCCAGATCTCTGACCTATAGATACCATGAGATAAGATGAGAGCCATTTATGTCACTAAATTTGGGGTAATTTTTACACAGATATGGAAAGTTAATTCAAACTGTTTTCTATATTACTTTTACGCCCCTTCCATCATAGATTAATAACAGTAGAAAAAGGCCTTACATGATTCATCTCAATGTGAACTAGAAAGACAGTAATTATAATTGAGATATGGCAAACTGAAGCAGATTTCAGGTATGTTAAGGCAGCATTCTTTAAGTACTGCTGACTTGTGTCCTCTACAGTCGTACCTTTATGTTCCCTCAGTTCAGACGTGTATCTTTAAAATTCCTGGAAGACTTCTTTTCATCTAAGAATTCCTAATGAAAATGAAAAAAATTCCTAAAAATGACTGCTTTTATGAAATGAACTATTTGCAATTAGTCACTCAACATATTTATATCACATTTTCTTGACTATAATATGCATGATTGTGTTCATTTCTGAACTTGGGTTGCCTTAAATTGATACCAAGAGAAATTTGCTCCTCCAAAGGCATAGGGCTGGGTTATTCTGTGGTTGTCATTGCCTGCACATGTGCAAACTTGGCCTTGTAGAGATTTTATGTTTGTCAGTAACTCAGTTGTCAGTTTGTTTATTTGCATGACCGCACACAAGCCATTGCCTTCTAAATTAAATATTTATCCTTAATTGTTGCTTAAAGTATCTTCATAAAGTTAGTATTATAAAGTGGCACTGATATGAAAAGTTGTTGTTTATGTGGCAGGTTCCCTGTCATGGGCCATGTTTGTATTTGCTCAACATGAACACACCAAAATCTAGAGCTACACCCGGTATAAAGAGCAGAGTTGCATCTTAAGGAGGAGTTATGTTTTCATGTCATGTCGTAAGGCAAAAACTGCAGCTTGATAATATTACCTTTGAAAAATTATGTAAAACGTTCTGTTGGAACAGACTGATGTTACTAAGACTGAGTAATAGTTGAACTAGTTGTGGAGTTGAGCTCATTCTAAATACTTTAACTATGATTTTTCTTTATTTTTATTTTAACCATTCCTACTTTATTTTAGCTATATTTTTTACTTTTACTATCTGAACGAGTTATCACTCCATGCCAGCTAACTAAGAAATACTTCATTATATATGAATTTCTGCATGGATAAAATCAAAGGAAGCTATCAAAGATTAAAAATTAAAGAATGACCAAGTTTCTGTAAGATAAATGCAAACAAAATGATGCTCTAGTTTTCAATATTGGTATCGGACAAAAAAGAATTCGAGGAAAAAAAAAAGCACTGAACTTTATTAAACTGGTTATTTTTAATGGGTAAAGGATACCAAACACAATGAAATTTTAACAAAATGAAACTTTCATAAAGCAAATGAAGCATCAAAATTGATGAAAAAATCTGTTTTAAATCAAGGAGTAAATGACAAAAACAAAACACAATTTTAGAGAAAGGCCTTCTTCAGTACAGCTTTTCTTTTAAGAACGAGTAGGCAAAGAAAAAATGTAGATGATTAAAGTAATATTAACAGTTTCATTTAAAATATTTCTCCATTATAAATTTTATTAACTACAAAGGGAAAATAAGTCTTAAATATCATTAACATTAGTCAGAGTTACAATTTTAGGAAGTAGAGATTACATTAGCTCTTTTAAGCAGGAAGACATTTGTCACAGGTAACTTAGTTCTACAAATTTTCAGGAGGAGCAGGAGGAGGAGGCTGTGGACTGATCCTGTAGCAACGATTCCCAGAATCACACTGCCAAATAGGCACGCCAGGATTGCTGCTATCTTTGTAGGAAAAATGGGTAAACAGGGGACCATAATCCAAGTTGCTGAGTTCATGAACACCACGGGAGCTGCTATCCAGGGACAGAAAGCTGAACTAATGCCGCCAAGCAAGTGCTTTTGACTTGGCGACCAAACACTGGAGTGATGTCCCATCTCCCTGACCTGATCTGCCACCAGCAAGAGGCAAAGCAGTAAGGTGTCCCCTGCCTCACCTGCACCCCCCCATCTCAATGGAGGGCTGGGGGTATTTTCGGTTTAATTTAATTCACATCGAGATTTTGAACTGCCAGTTACTCTTGGAAATGTGAGTTTTAGCTTTCCACCCTCTGTCCTGTATATAGAAAGGTTCCCGAGAAAACAGATGGAATGGACACGGTGCCAAATTTACCATGCCTACCACATCCATGACACTGAACTGAAATGTTTTAAACACTGGGTATACATATATTTAAACAGTAGGTATAATTTTTTTTAAGTGTCAAAAAGCTGAATTATGTAAATCACACTCTCAGACCATGAATTAATGAAACTTAGAATCAATAAAATCAAACTCAAATATTGGGATTAAAAAATTATCCTATGTAGTTTTTGGATCAAAATTGAAATAGAATCTGCAGGCCTTTATAAAATACCAATAGTGAAATATTACATAATAACATTTTCAGGATGAGATCAAAGGTGTATAGAGTCAAATACACATCATAAAACGGATATGTGCTTACAAGAAAGATCTGAACTCCCAAACTTCTCCCTGAAATAGGCTACTTCTAGTAAGTTTGAATGCAAATTGGAGTAAGTGATATAGTTTTTATATATCAAAAGTTCACAACTAAAAAATAATTCTCAGGGCCATGAAGAATACAGTGAAAGTATAAATTGGTACAAAATCTCTGAAGTGTAATTTGGCAATGTATATCAAAAGCCTTAAAATTGTGAATGCACTTTGATGCAGTATTTCTATTTTGGAAAATTTATCCTAGGAAAGTAATCAGAAATGTGTACAAAGAGTACACTAGAAATGAACAAGGTTAGCCAGTGTAGCACTAGCAGCAAAAATTGCCAATATTAGGGAAATGCGAGATAACATATGGTACAATTTTAATTCAATACCCTGTAGCTATTAAAAATAAAATTTTGCAAAAATATTTTATTACTTGGGAAAATGTTCATAGCATATTATTTGGTAAAAGAGTAGGTTACAAAATAATGTGTACAACATGGTTCAAATTTCTGTACATACTTATACATTGAAAATAATGCTGGGAAGCTAAATACAAATCTGTTAACAGTTTTTATACTGATTGGTATATCAGTCAAGATAGGCTGGGTTATGATTTGGAAACAAACAACACCAAAATCCCAGTGGCTTAACACACAACAGTTGATTTATTTACTCTCTCGAAGTCTGCTGAGAAGACAGGCAACTTTCCAAGCAGCTGTCTTCCATGTGGCAGCTCAGAACCCCAGGCTAATTTGATCATGTGGCACTTCCATAGTGACTGCTTGTATGATCATTGAGGCAGGGGAAGAGAGAGCCTACACAATAATACAGATAGCTTCTCCCTTCAATTTGTCTTTCATTCATAAACAAGTATACGTGAAGGAAAGCCTAAGTATCTCAAATTAGAGTCCCAAACTTCACTCACCCCGTATGGTTGAGTATCTCAAATTATTTTAATGCCTGCCAGATTAGATTCCAATTCATTTCAATCCTCGACTATAATGTGTGGCTAATCTTGAACATGCCATTTATTCCACCAGAGTCTCAATTATCCTAGCTGAAATGAGAAATATTTACATGAAAGCTTTGATGAAAATTCTAGAAGAGCTCATTAATAAAAACAGCGGAATTAGATGTTCTACAAAGCTTGTATTTGTCTCTTAGATTTCTTTGGACACATTCTGCTTTGTCCTTTAGATAATGCTCATAAACATTAAATAAAATGGACTCTGGGGTGACTTTTATAGATGGAAATACTATTGTGTCTTCCAAGTGACCTGCCTTTATTTTCCCCAATGGCTGCCATTTTTTCTTTTTTTTTTTAAACTTTTGTTGTTCTCGTAAGTTTTGCCAGAGATTTTATGGGTTCTAACATTCAAACAGCTTGTATTGCCCAACAGTGGTTGGGGGCAGAGTGATATTTTAGTCATGCTCCTCATCTTGCATATAACCTTCTGTAAGCCCTTCTGTGTTCTGGATCATGGCTTATTCTGGTATGAAGTAAAGTTGATTTTCATCTCAAGTAAGGGAATTTCCTTCTGTGGTGAACTTTAAGGATAGAATGCATTCCCTTTTGTTAGAACTGATGAAGTGCAACTGGGCACCATATTTAGAAGATCACTGGCATGGGCATTCAACATGGTAAATAATCAAAAATGTATTGACACTGAGCAACATCCCAAAATACTGGATTTGCCCTAGGGACAGATCTTAGATCTCTTCCTTTAGGATTGTTCCATCTCCAAGGTGAAAATGATGTGATCCAGCTGGGACTCTTTCAATGAGTTACACAACTCACTGCTAATTAAACTTCTTATATACATACACTACAAATAAGTGAATTATTCAGAACAGGTGATATGGATAAATAATGGAAAATAAAGAGAAAGACAAAATTCTTTGGAAAAAATCATATGTATATTAGATATCTAAGATATATGCGATTTCTTGATTCTTTCTACATGTGGTTATAATCAAATCCAACTTTTCTTATTTCACATACAAAATGAAATTGGGAATTGGGCTGGGGAGGGAATTGCAATTGGCTTTGACAGGTTGGAGTAATTTTCAACATGGCTTTGAGATAGTGGTTTTGCTTGGCTAATACATATTTTTCAATTTTGTCAATTGAGACAGAAACCCCAAACATTAGAAAAGCATTTGAATACTGGCTGTTTTGTGCCAGTAAGGCACATTGACTTTGGTGTACAATGTTAAGATCATGAATTTTGTTTAATACAATTGCAAACACATGTTCTATTGCAAAGTAGGCAATGAAGAACGAATTAAAAAATAAACAACAACCAAGAAATGGGTTTTACTGAAAAACACTGAAACAACAGGGATGTTTTTTAAAAATTATAAAATTGTGCAACTACTACAACTACTTCTAATGTTTAAAATATTAGAGAACCATATTGGTTGTTCTATTTCTTTATATTTTCTTACAATTGAATCAAGGATATTAAATCACGAAGACTAGTACCTCACAATTTCAATCCTCTCTTTTTTAGTGAAGACATTTTAAACACACACAGAATTGATTTCAGGACAATGAAATCTTCTATCTTCCTGATATTTTAACGTGCTCAGATCATTATCTACAATTTTTGCAACAGTGCCTTCCCTAAATCATTTCTGTGAGACCAGCTGTAGGTTAAACTCCAAACTCAGAGTCCCGGGGATATTCCATCCCCTTCTCAGCTCACAACTTATAAACAATAGAAAGGATTTAGTTTATTTGTTCTTTCATTCACTCAGTTTATGTCTTTGTTTGAGGTACATATATTTGCCGATGCTTCTCTTACATTTGTCTTGGTTAATGCAGTCTGTCTTAAATCAAAAGTTCCTGCAGACAGAGATCATGCCTATTTAATTTGCTTTTAACACATTCAACCCAATGCAATGAAAATACGTGTACTTAACACATGAATCTTGATGATGATGGTGATTATGATAATTTATGTTGTTTCTCTTTCACTTCTTTGTGGCATTTACTAGTAATTCAGTCTTGCTGACAGGAAAGTTTTGTGTATTTTTTGTGTACATTTTCATATTTCTTTCGGCATAAGGGCATAGTGTATAGAATTTAACTGTAATAGTCCTTTAATTTTACCCCATTTCTATGGCCCTTTTCCATTTCTCTGGCAGAATTATATATGATGCCAAATCTTTAAGTTCTTTACAGTTTTCTCTTTGGAGTTACAGCACAAATCTGTTGATTATTCCCTATCAGTCACTATTAATATAAGGCAAACATTAAAGAAATCTGAAGGAGACAGTTAAAAGAAAAATGCTACAGAACAATTCATGGCATTTCTCTCCCTGCATTCTAATGTAATCCATCATGACCAAGACTTTACTAATCTGCTGCTGGGTTTCTAGAGAACTATGGGCATATTAAATTTTTTGATATTTTACTCTTTCCTTTACATTCCAGAGGCCATTTCTTTTCTATGGCTGAAAAAGATCTATGTAACTGAGAAAGCAACCCACAGAGAGTCCCATTTCAATATAAATATGTAACTACTAACAAGCACATTGGAGAGAACCAAGAATTTTTGTTAGAAAATAATGCCAATGTTGTTTATTACTTGATGTATAAAGACTTTCCTAAGTTGCCCTCTATTACTTCTAATGGCTATCTACAAAAGGATTTGAGTTTTCAAAAGCAGGTATTATGTTAAACACATCTTTTATTTGCTCACATCACCAACTGTAAAGTTCCGGCATAAAATGGATGCCAATAATAGATAAAAAAGTACATCTGAAGGAGGGAAGAAGATGGTGGCATAGAGAGGAGTGGAATTTAGTTAGTCCCCCTGGAGCAACTAATAAACAACCAGGGACAACTAGTAAACGATCTGGAATAACTGCTGGGGGAAGACTGTGACTATCCACAAATCATTTATCAACCTGAACTGGGAGGAATGCCTGAGATCGCAGTGTGGAACCTGTGAGTAGAAACTGCAGATCTGAACTGGGAGCCCCCTCCCCCCATGGCAGCCTGAACAGGAAAGCCTCGCTGTGATAGAGAGCAGCTCTCTCTGAACAAGCAGATATACCTCAGCCTAGCTCCAACTGGAGTTTTAATGGCAAACCTGGACTGCTGAATGCAAGCTTGAAATCCCCAACCAGCAGACAGAGGCTTTTAGTGACAACTGACCTTGAAGAGCCAGGGGACTTCTCTGTCTCAGGAGGGGGAGCCCAGAGGACTGGGTGCTGCTATCTCTGGCTGGTGGGTGAAACCGGCAGCCTTGGATTGTCCCTGAAAGGGGGCTTTCTGTCCCCTTTTCTCTCTCTCAACCTGAGCAGCTCAGTGGAGAAAGCCTCAGCTATTTTCAACTCCCAGTGCTCTGCAGTGGGGAGAAAGCCTCAGCCATTTTCAGCTTGCAGTGCTCTGACTTAGACAAGGGTGGAGAGAGCAGAGTCAGAGAAACAAAGAACATATTTAAATGCAAATGAAATCTCCCTAGGGGGGGTTTCTTCCCCAAGAGGAAAGAGGTGGTGCCCAGTTCTACTACCTTCCTTCCGTTCAGAACCAGACCCCAAGGCCTGGGGGAAAATAGCCACAGTGCCCACCTCCTTACACCAGTCAGGAGCTATAGGCTGACAGGTGCCACTTGCTGGGCAGGTTAGGAAAAGCACAGTGGCTTGAGGCCTCACAGGGTGTGTCAATCTTCTAAGACACACCCTCAGGGAAACCTGATACTGGATATTTCCTCCTTCTGGGATCTGAGCCTGTTCTGGTCTGGGAAAACCTGATTGGGTTAACCAAGGAAACCAGATGCCTAGACAAGAGAAAACTACAACCTACACTAAGAAAAATGAAGTTATGGCCCAATCACAGGAACAAACTTACACTTCAACTGAGACACACGAATTGAAACAACTAATCTAAATCAATTAAAAAAGTTTAGGGAAGATATGAAAAAAGAGATGAAGGCTATAAAGAAATTGAAAGTTTGAAAAAACAACTGGAAGAATCTATGGAAATGAAAGACACAACACAAGAGATGAGAGAAACAATGGAGAAGTATAACAGCAGATACCAAGAAGCAGAAGAAAACACTCAAGAACTGGAGAACCAGCCATCTGAAAGCCTATACACAAAAGAACAGATAGGGAAAAGAATGGAAAAATGTGAGCAACATCTCAGGGAATTCAATGACAACATGAAATGCATGAATGTACATGTCATGGGTTTCTCAGAAGGAGAAGAGAAGGGAAAAGGGGCAGAAGCAATAATAGAGGAAATAATCAATGAAAATTTCCCATCTCTTATGAAAGACATGAAATTACAGATCCAAGAAGCGCAGCATACCCCCAAAAGAATAGATCTGAATAGGCCTATGCCAAGACACTTAATAATCAGATTATCAAAGAGATTGTCAAAGACAAAGAAACAATCCTAAAAGCAGCAAGAGAAAAGCAATCCATCACATACAAAGGAAGCTTGATAAGACTATGTGCAGATTTCTCAGCAGAAACCATGGAGGCAAGAAGGAAGTGGTGTGATATATTTAAGATACTGAAAGAGAAAAACCACCAATCAAGAATCCTATGTTTGGCAAAACTATCCTTCAAATATGAGGAAGAGCTTAAAATATTCTCTGACAAACAGAGAATTACAGTTTGTGAATAAGAAACCTGCTCTACAGGAAATAGTAAAGGGAGCACTAGAGACCGATAGGAAAAGACAGGAGTGAGAGATTTGGAACACAGTTTTGGATGATGATAGCACAGCAATGTAAGTACAACTGAACAAAGATGACTGTGAGTATGGTTGAAAGAAGAAGGTTAGGAGCATGTGGGACACCAGAAAGAAAGAGGAAATATAAAGACTGGGACTGGGACTTAGTGAAACCTAGAGTGCGCAACAATTGTGATAAAAGGTACAAATATGTTTTTTCATGAGGGAGAACAAATGAATGCCAACCTTGCAAGGTGTTAAAAATAGGGAGGTATTGGGGGAAAAATACAATCAATGCAAACTTGAGACTATAATGAACAGAAATATTGTATTATGCTTCCTTTAATGTAACAAAGGCAATAGACCAAAGCTAAATACATATAAGAGGGGGGCATAAGGGAGGTGTATGGGACTCTTGGCATTGGTGATGTCTAGGGACTCTTTATTCTACTTTAGTTTTTTGCTGTTTTCTTTTGGTGCTTCCTAGCAGTCATGTTTGTGTTTTTTTTGTTTTTTTTCTTTTTCTTTTGTCTCTCTACTTTCTTTGACTCTTCATTCTGCTTTGTGGAAGAAATGTATATGTCCTTATATAGATAGTGGTGAGGGTGGTGAATACATAAATATGTGATTATACAGGGAACTATTGAGCATTTACTTAGGACAGAATGTATGGTGTGTGAACAAAAACATCTTAAAAAAATGGGTTGATGAATAAACCTTAGGACACTACATTGAGTGAAATAAGTCAGACACATAAGGACAAATATTGCAGAGTCTCTCTGATATGAACTAATTATAATATGTAAACTCATAGACATGGAATATAAGTTACTAGGATATGGAATGAGGCTAAAGAATGGGGAGCTGTTTTTTATTATGAGCAGAATGTTCAACTAGGTTGAATTTAAATGTTTGGAAATGAACAGCGGTGATGGCACCACATTGTGAGAATAACTAACAGCACTGAATGGTGCATGAATGTGGTGGAAAGAGGAAGCTTAGAGTCATGTATGTCACTAGAAGGAAAGTTGGAGGTTAAAAGATGGGAATGTATAAAACAGTGAACCTTGTGGAGGGCAATGTCCATAATTAACTGTACAAATACTAGAAATCTCTTTCATGAACCAGAACAGATGTATAACTCTATAAATAGAAGTCAATAATAGAGGGGCATATAGGGAAAAATATACCTATTGCAAACCATATACTATAGTTAGTAGTATTTTAATGTTCTATCATCAACAGTAACAAATGTTCTATACAAATACTGTGAGTCAACAATGGAGGGGGGGTGGTTAGGGGTATGGAAGGATTACAGTTTCCTTTTTTTGTCTTTATTTCTTTTCTGAAGTAATGAAAATGTTCTAAAAATTGAAAAAAAATTAATTGTGATGGATGCACAGCTGTATAATGGTAACGGGCAATTGACTGTACACTTTGCATTTTGGATAATTGTATGGTATATGAACAATGTCAATAAAAAAAGTATGTCTGAAATATAGTTGCTGTTATTGCTATTAATTGCTACGTTATTTTTATAAATTAGTCTATGGAGTTAATGCCGTATCCCAAACAGAATTTAAATGATAAATTCCTACAGAGAAAACCCCTCAAGTTGTAACTGGTTCTTTACTTGTATATTTTATTTATCAATTATGGATCTCAGGTAACTGACTTTCTTATCTCTCCCTGCCTCAATGTCATTTGTTCTCCTTTCTCACCACTAAAATATTGCAGAAGTTCAACCTTGAGTATATCTGCTACCTGCTATCTTTGCCTATGTGGAACAAGTAAGCAAGTATTTTAAAGAGCTTTTAGCTGGAAAATAGGTGTGGCAAAATCCATACATTTAATTTATAAAAGAGCACTCCCAACCCTAACTTGAATCTTACATTCATTGTTGATAGAATATGGTACAATTATACTTGCAATAAATTCAAACTAGGGGTGTACATGCACTAAAAACAGAAGTGAGGCCTGTCAGCCTTTTAGCAAAAGAAGATACTAAAAGTAAGTCTACATAAAACAGACATAACTCAAAAAGCAGTGCGATCTTTACTCATTTGGTGTAGCTATAAACACTGTGCCTTTCAGTAGTTCCTAATGTAACACTGGGGTATATCACAGTAAAATAATTGAAATGTGTAATAATGGCTGTATCTTTAAGAAGAAGTGAAACAATTTTAATTTATGTTTGCTGTGGTGATTTGAATTGTGTACTCCTGTTTGGATATGTTCTTGGTCTTCATCCATACTGTTTATAGGTGTGGACCCATTTTAAATAGGAGCTCTTGAAGATGTTACTTCAGTTAGGATGTGGCCCATCTGAATCAGGTTCGATTTTAACCCAGATTATTGAAGACCTATATAAGCAGAATGAAATTCAGACATAGGGAAGAAGCTAGAAAGCAATGGAAACTGGAGGAGAAGGGAGAGGCTGTCACTATATGCATTGCCATGTGACAGAAAAGCCAAGGGCCAAGGATCACTGGCAGCCAGCCACAGAATGCCACAGTCTTTGGGGAGAAAGCATCGCCTTGCTGTCACCTTGATTTTGGATTCTAGCTTCAAAACTGTGAGCTAATAAACTTCCGTTTAAGTAACCCTATGGCATGGTATTTGTTTTAGCAGCTGGGAAACTCAGACATTTGTTTTGTGATTTTTTAGGGTGGCAATTACTTTTCTAAACAGAAGTGACCACCTTACTGTTCAATAAGTTCATACAAATACATTTAAAACAGGTAAGTGATAGCAAAACAACTGAAAAAACCTAGTTGTTTCACAGTGGGGAAAGGTTTACTAAAAGATGGTCCATCAACTCCACAGAATATCATTTGGTCATTTAAATGATAATTATGAGGACTATATAAAACATGAAATAATGTTAACAGTGTTAAGTGAAAAAAGTGATCATAGAATCACATAGATGTATGATTAGTTAGTGCTCCGTAAAAGTAGCTTCCCTGTCAACAAAGATTGGGATGATATGATAGAAACAGAACATCAGTGGCAGAGCAAAGTGGCCACAAGCACAGCCTTAGAGCAAGGTTTCTTGAATTTGAGTTCTGGGTTTGCTCTTTGTAGTTGTGTTACTTTGAGCAAATTATTAAACCAAGGTGTGTCAGTTTACTCATCTGAAAAACAAGGAGTATCACCATCCTCTGCACCTGCTTGCCATGTGGTTCTTTTAAGGATTAAACTAAGATACAGTACACCATAAATACTAAGAACAATGCCTGTCACTTATTATAAATATATGTGTTTCTAATTTAAAAAAAAATGTTTATATTACATTGGTAAGATTGTAAGAGAATTTTGCATTGTTGTTAGGTAAAGTAAATTAAAATGAAGGATTGCATTATGTAAATAACTAACTTTAAAAGTCAAGGAATTACATAAAATAATTTGGAAAGATTTCAACAATAATGATTAAAAATGAAATGCTTTTCGATCCTGAAAGAACTACAATCGAGCTACTAGGAAATTTCAACTGATAATTCTCTAAAACATCTGAATATCAAGACTTCATTACCCTTTATTACCCTTAGTTATTTTGCTTCTGTTGACAAGTTGCCACCATGTTGTTCTCTACATTTATTGTTATTTATGTCATGTGTGTTTGGCCTTCACAGCCAAGTTGTACATTTATTTTATATTCACGAATATTATTTATTATAGTGCTCTCCACACAAAGAGTGATAAGTAACTGACTAAGTCCCACTGGATTTTGCCTTTTTAAAACTTGCTATAACTTTGTGTGTCCATGTGTTTCTTTCATGACTCACTTTACACTCCATTATTATGTAATTTTTCTCAAATCTTGCTCTTTTTTTCAGAGCTCTGCCTCAGAGGAGATTTTCTGGGCATCCAGAAGTTCTTACAGGTCTGGTACAGGGATTCCTTTGCGGCTAATGCAGTCTGTGGAGGTGGGAGGCACCCCAGCTTTCATTGTCAGTAGATCCCAGATTAACAATGGCCTCTGTTTTATACCTACACAAGTGCCCGCAACTAACTTCCATTATCTCCAACATCATGAGCACCAGCAGCAACATAATGTTGGCCTCTTCTAGGTGCTTAAGATACTTTCAGCCTGCTTCAGACAAAGGAAGTGGACCATAGGAATGGATGGGTCCAGGACAAGGACACTTACTTCATGGAATGAGGGGAGTCATCTATATTTTGGCTCTTCCCTATTAGGACACTTCCTTTGTCTTCTGGCTGGGGGCTGTTGGAAAACTGGCTATTGCTGCTAGGGAAGTTCTCCACCTTGGTCAAGCTTGAGGTGGGTGGAATAGAAAGGGTTTTGCTTGATTTTCCTTGCAGTGCATTTCTTATGATGAGATAGTGGCAGAAAGGGACATGGAATGCTGAGCCATGGGTTCTAGACCTATGTCTTGACAGGTAGCTCCATGTAGTTCACCCCAATTCACCAGTTAAGTCAGGGTTTCATGTTGATATATGGGGCAAAGGGACAGCAAGTGATGTAGCAGAAAAACTGATTATATGTTTATATATGTATATATGTTTAGTTTGACTATATGTTTAGTAACTATCTGGACCAGAGATAGGTGGCCAAAACTTGACTTCTGTGGTTGTGATTGAGATGGCAGTCCCTTTTTTAGTTTCCTAGGATGCTGAAGCAAATACTATGAAATGGGTTGACTTAAACAACAGGAATTGATTAGCATACTGTTTTGAGGCTAAAAAAAGTCCAAATCAAGACATCATCAAGGCAATGCTTTCTCTCCAAAGACTGGGGTTGGCTATCAACAATCCTGGGGTCTTTAGCTTGTCACTTAGCAAGGCATGTGGTAGCATCTCCTGGTCTCTTTCTTCTCTTCTGGGTTCAGCTCTTGTCTCCTTTGTCTTTCTCCCTCTCATGTCTGAATTTCATTCCACTTAGAAAGGACCCCAGTAATAGGATTCAGACCCATCCTGATTGAGATGGGCCATACCCACCTTAACTGAAGTAACCTCATTTAAAGGTCCTACTTACAGAAGGTTCACACCCACAGGAATAGATTAGATTTAAGAAGATGTTTTTCTGGGGTACATATAGCTTCAAATCACCAGAGTGGCTTATCATTTATCAACCCCTAGCAACATATTCTTTGAAGGATGAATGATATTAGTTATGAGGATCAAGTTCAATAAAAGGATCGTGGCAAAAGGGCCGATATTTAAATGCATTTTCTTTTATCTTTTGTTTGTTTGCTTGTTTACATGTGTCCAGTTCCCACTCCAGGATGCAGATGCTTACCTTGGCCACAGGGTCCCACAGGTTAGGTTTTGGTCATGACTCTCACATAAAGCTGTGGCAAACTCTAAAACCACAGAAGAGAGCAATGGCAAGAGCTGAATAAAAAGTAAATGTACAATCTACTATGGAGGTGATTCTGAATGGTTTACCAAAATTACAGAGCTAATAGTTATAAAACCAGGAATCTAGGAAAAAAGTTTTGTAAGAATAAAAGCAGCAGGTTGAATTCCAGAAGACTGTTTTCATTTGCTTGAAACAGAAATTGTTCGCATCTGGGTTTTAATGCCTGTGGAGTCATGGGGTGCTGGTGACAGTGCCCTCCCTGTTCTTAGGGCCATTGGAAGATGGAGCACCAATGGTTTTAAAATTTCTAGACCTGTTCATCCAACTTCATGAGTTTTAGTGTGTGTTTGTGAATGGCTTCATTGTACAAGATAAAATGTCAGAGTCTCCATGAGGGCAAGCAAAACACACTTGATAATTGTATTAGCCTGTCAGTTTACTTGAGCCCCATATAGCAAATTTGTATTGGCTCTGTTTAGTGAAGTGCTGCAGTTTCTAAAAATGCTTACTCTATGCTTACTTTCAAGATATAGTTCACTAGAAAACATGTCAGGAAAAAAATTCTCATGATCTTCTTCCAAATCTAAAGGATCACCTAGAGCAGACATTTTAATATCGAAAGTTCCCTACCCCAAACTGATGATCTACATCTATAGACATATTCACTCTTTCCCTTAGATTAAGAGTATGAGACCATAAGCTAATCTGAGTATTGAGCAGTCTGTTTGATTATAATTTCTTTTCAGCAAAAAAGCATGAAAGTCTGTGCCATGCTTATGTATTCCTGATGGGTAAGCAGTGTAGCGTGGGGTGGACCTGATCAGAAACACCACCTAACAGCACGTTGCCATTCAGTTGCTTGTTCTTTTCAGTTTGGATTGGCACTGGCAGTGGCTAACATCTGCTAAGTGATGGCTCAATTCGCGGGACCAGGTCTTTAGCGTTTAAATGCCCCAGAATTCACTTTAAGGGGCATTCTAAACTTGCATGGGAACTTCTTCAAAGTTGACCTGAATGCTTGCAAAAAGCCAAAAGCAGTAATGCTTTCCTGGCTTTTTTAACCAGCCTGGACCTTCTCTAAGGGATGATTCCACCCTTCCAGGCTTCACAGGACTTGGCTGTCTCCTTGTCTAAGTAGCAACAGGGGAGCTATTATTAATAGCTTGGGGCAACTGGAAAACTGCTTTCAACAGTTTCTACATTTTTGCCAAGTGAGGCTGTCCATGGGAAGAATTATATTTACATACATATTTGTGCATTTGGTGGTGTGAAGCACCAACATTTGCTGTGCTCATGCTTCTACCAAGAAGCAACTAGACATTGGAAGTTGGCTTTGGAATATGTTTTATTTACAAAGCGATATTTGAAAGTTCAGAGGGTAAAGGACCCAAAGGTAGTGAAATCAAGGAAGATATCTCTCACTGTAATGGAGGAACTTGCTGATCTCAAGTAATTACAGCTTTTTTGTTGTTGTTCATGCTTATTTTTTCCCTACTGACAGTTCCTAGAAGTTAGAACATGCTTGCTTATTTCCTACCGTCTCTCTCTCTCTCTCTCCCCTTCTCTCAAGAAAAATAAGTTATTTATTTTGGAAACACAGTGGTCTTAAGTATCATTTAAATGTACATTTGAGTAAATTTCTTGAATGGGGAGGGCAAATGAAATGCAGTATTTACATTTTGCTAATTTTCTTCCCTTTTTAGAAAGCTGCTATTTTGCAGAAAGAGAAATATGTAAAAAATGTATGTATTTGAACTATAAAAATCAATTGTCATAAATTGTATATATAGCAAATCACATGGGAAGTCTTTATTTCCTAATTTAAAAAAGCTGCCTCAAAGAAGCATTTCAGCACACGGAGGCACATGGACCCCTTGGCAGACAGCCTAATTGAAACCAAGGCCCCGGAGAAGCACTCAGCTCTGCATCTGCCGTCCAGAACTGGCTGTGCTACACTTTGAACCAGTGCTGATGGCTTTGTACACAAAGATCAAAACGAGTTTGTTTTATTCAGCTGGGTTGTGGAGGTGCACATATTTTGGCTTCTGGATGCAATAAAGCATTGAGCTCTCAGATAAACAAACTATAAATCTAATCAAGCCTGGGTACAATGATAAGTAGATTGCTTGAAGAAAGAGAATAAGAGTCAGAGGCAGAGAGAGAAAGAGAGACCCAGAGGATAAAATGGCCCATTCCCATTTTAAGTAATAGAGTACCGAGCATGGATTTTATGTTGCCAGTTTTAACAATTATTTCTCCTCCTCCTTTCCTTTGCTTCTTCTTTTCCATCTTCTCCTTCTCCTTTTTCTTCTTTGTCTTTTTCCTTCACCTTGTCTCCTTCCCCTTCTCTTCTTCCTCCTTTGTCACCTCTGCCTCCTTCTCCTCACATTCAGTGAAACTGCAGAAACATTTTATGAAAGAACTGTCTTGGGAACCACATCAAGCTCCTTGAATGGAAGAAGGTGAGTTTTTCTTCTTAAGTTTGAATCTGAGGACTTTGAAGTATTTTCATCTATGTTTTTTTAAAGAGGTAATGCAATATAGGCAAATATTTTGTAGGTAGCATGCTCCTTATGCACTATTTGTAGCCAACAATTATCACCATTTTATTTTGTACCCAGTTATGTTCTGGGAAGTAAAACAAAAGGACAATGAATGCTGTATCTTAAGCATGTTTAGATGTGACCACTCCTAGGCATAGCTGAGTATTTCAGCTATGATGAAGGAATGGCTGGGTGTCATTGATTTATTCAGGTGCTTTGGATACTTTGGCCCATTGTGCAACTTTAAATAATGTTGGAATTGATCCATCTCCTTACTTTACTAAGAGCTGCCAGATAAACCTCCAGATATGATAAAATATGTGTCCATTAGGAATGACTGAATTCCACAAGTAGATTTTACCTGAAATCTAAACGATTAAGTTTTCATTTAAAGTGAGTGCATAAGTTGACAGGTTGAGAAACTGTCCAAGAAATAAACTACTCTGATGTAGAAATTTCCTCCAGTAATACAGAGATCTTGGCTTTGCAATATATATTGAATTTCTTAAAAATAGACACCTACAATCTGAATCTATAGTTAGATATTTATGTAATGGTTGATTATTTATATTTAAATATTTTTTGATTGACACAATTCATTTGCCATAAAATTCACCTTTAAAACTGTATAATTCAAGCAGTTTTAAGAATATTCACAATGTTATGCAAATATCACCACTATCTAATTCCAGAACATTTTCATCATCCCCCAAAGAAACTCTGTACCCTATACCCTGTCTTTTGTGGAATTTATTGATAGAAATTTCAGAGAACTGGTACCTTCTTTCTAGATTCCAATTTGAATAAAGGTCCATTTGTAGTTCTGGAAAATCAGCTTTGATATTTTCTTTTTTTCATCTCCAATTTCCATGCTATTAAGATTCTTTTCTGCAGATAACTAAAATATTTCAAGTATGTTGTGAAATGTAGCATATTCTTTAGAGAGTTCTTAGAGAGTTCAGCATTGAACTGGATAGCTTGTTGTATGAGCCATTTAAGTCTCTTAACTTCTCAAAACTTTAGTCTTATTGCATATAAGCCAAGCTGGCAATGGAACTGAGCTTGGTATTGCATTGTCCTGATTATTATGCTAGGAGTCACATTTCTTGTTCAAAACATATATAGAAAGTTTAATAATGATAATTCTAATAAAATTAATAATAACAAGAAGAGGAAGATAAAAAAAGATGAAGATGAAAAAACTATATTAATAAAAGTTATTGAGCACCCTATGTTAAGAATTGTTCAATATGTTTCTCATTTATTAGCTCATTCATCCTCAGAACAATTCATATACACAATAAGCCTAACATATTATTAAGCATAAGTTGGTTATAGGCAGTAGAAAGCAACTCTGCTTTTTTCCAGAAAAAAACAGTGAATTTACTAGAATTAGTTATGGAGGCTCCAGAGTCAATGAAGGGGGGTGGGCAGTCAGAGGACTATGCTTGTCAACTAGAAGAAACCAAGAAAGCTCCAGAGGACTGGGCAGCAGAAATGATAGTAGTAGTCATGCCACAGGGACTATCTGGATGCCATGTCACTGCCATTAGTGCTGCTCTAATGACTATGCCTTCATCTTTTCCTGATACCATTGCATTAGTCGCTTAAGATTTAACAACCAAGTATCTGATTCTTTGAACTTATATCAGGTGTCCATAATGTGCCTGTCCAGAGGCTGAGCAAGGGAAAAGAGAGTCTATTTGGCTTCTTTTGTAGGAGGGGCTAATACTGACAAATAGATTTCTGTAAAATAGTGGATTGCCCAAATAAATTTGGATTACTAATAAGAAGGAAAGAAGTCAAAGATGGACAGCTGAAAAGCATGTCATGTCCATTACACATAATAATATCTGAAGATAGTATCTAAGCTCTTTACGGAGAGGGGTTTACTGGTGATGTGGAGTTAATCTAGAAATAAGTCACAGAAAAATGTTTTCTAAAGTAAGAGAAAGACATAAATTGGAAGAGTGGAAGGAAGAAATATTTTAAGTCAGAGGAATAAAAATGGACACATGATCCCCTACTGAAGTGATAACACAAAAGCATATGGAGAAAGTGATGGCATACCAGACCCTTGAATACACTGGAAGCCTCTGTTTTCTGCCTCTAGGAAGCCAGGGGCCATGGAAGAAGTGAAACTATCCTGAAGTTACCATGCTATGAGAAGTCAAGATTCATGGAGAGAACTCGGAGGATGAGGCAGTATGTGGGGGGAAGGGGAAAAAAGAGAGCAAGAACATACAAGAACTCCTCAGTGCAAAACATGTGAGCAAAGGAGCCTTCTGGAAAGTGTATTTTCCAGCCATGCCAGCTGATGTCGAGAAAGTCAAACATTAACCATCAAGCTGAGTCCTTTCTGAGCACTTTAGCTGCAAAAAATAAGCCAAGTAAATTATTAGTTTTATGCTACTAAGTAGTTTTGTGTGGTTTGTTAATGCAATGGTTAGAACCCTGGCATGTATCCAAACCAACTGACGCAATACTCTAAAAGACTGGGTATATAGACCCAAAGAAAGGCTAACAAATCAGGTGAACAAATGGGATTCCTGAGGGCAAAGTTCAGAAGGAAAAGAGGCCAAGGATTTGAAGTTGAGGGATACCAGATTTAATGAGTAGGAGGAAAATGTCCCAGATACTAGTGAAGGAACCAGTGATAATGGTTACCATCTTATATCAAGTCTCAGCATCCAATGCATTTGAATTATTTGTTTTGGTTTCACAATATTGAGAAAATCCTGTCTCTCATGACCTGGCCATGGACTGGCAGGTAGACCTTCATTTTGTCCCCCCCCCCCCCACAAAATTGAGCACAACACACCTGCTCTCTAGTACACTCTTCACTCGTTCAGTGTTACAGAAGTGCACATGCACTGGTACGAACATCTAAAGAGACCAATGTAAAGCTATAGACCTCCCATGAATTTTACATTTGTACAAAGTTCAGATATATGCATAGGGATGGCAGAAGATGCTTTGTTCCAAGATCTGCATAAAACCAAGGTAAACTAGGAGTCGAGATGTGTATCACAGTTTCTCCAGCATGTTAAAATATCCTCTACATTGTAGTCACGCATTTTTACTTGTTTTTAAAGTGATCAAAACATCTTTATAAATTGCATTTCTATCACACATTTGTGTAACTCTTCAAGCTTCTCTATAGGCTTCTATAGAACCCAGTTGGAGAACTACTGGTTTAAGCCCCAAAGACGGAAATCTTCAAGGCACTTTGTTTTCAGCAAAACAATTTTGGATGTAAAGAATTTCATTAGACTATTAACAATTATATTCTTCATGCTTACTTTATCTCTTAATTACTTGTGGTTTCTCCAAATTTCAAATGCATGTGTGCTTTAATTTTTTATAAAACTTGTCATGAAAATCAGCTAATTCTTTTACCTGCTTTCTAGAATTTCTTGCCCTTTTTTTGGAAAAAGACTGTGATGGCCAGCTGTATGGCTCATAACACTCTACTCAATACCATGCAAGGACAATGAGATAGTCTTTCAGTTCACTTATATTATTAGATATTATGTCAGTATTAAAGATATCAGAAGGCATTTTGGCCTCATAGATGAGGCAGATAGCAACTAAGTAAGTACTGTGACACCTGTTAGTCTCAATCAAGACTTTGGGTAGCTTTAGAAACATGTTGGGGCCTGAGTAGAGGCTTCACCATCTCTCCTTCAAGGCTGGAATTGCCCTAACCCTGCAAACAGCTGTGTAATGGGGACACCTGTGTTTTGGATACAAGAGGACGCGAACAGTGCTGATGCTACAGTTCGTGAAATTTAACACCATTGTCGATTTCTGCTATTAAGTGCAGTTGTTCACACCTAACCACCTATTTATCATCTTGCATTGTTATCTCAAGATATTTATTCTCTGAAGGTTCTCTAACTGCTTTATGCGGTAGACTTTATCTCCCTTATTTAACTGTAAGTTCTTTGATGGCAATGGGCAAAGCCTTGTAGCTTAGTTGACCCTCTGTACAGAGTAGTTTGGGGCACACAGTAAGATTCAACAGACGTTAATTAACTATTAATTTCATGACTGTGAGCTCCAGCAACTATGCTAGATGCAATGTGTACAATAGTGAATATAGCCTAGGTTCTGCCCCCTTAATGAACTACAAAAGAAAAAAGGTACACACACACACACACACACACACACACACACACACACAGATTTCTATATATACATGCTGCGACAATGATTCACCAGTTTTTTTCCTATGTATGGATAAAAATAGGAAGCATTGCAATTTAATTGAATTTAACATTTATATTGTGGTTGATTCTATTGTAGACAATCCATTTTTTTGTTATTTTACCAACAAACATTCAGCATTAATAATGTTAGCATTATTATACTTTATGGACAAATATGTAAGATTTCTTTTTCTCAAGAAGAAAGTTTTCATATTTTTATTTATATTATTATTTTAAATCTTGGAGTAATATGTTAGCAAGACCTTTGTGAAAGCTCTTTGTATCATAATTCTCTATTATGTTCTCAGTGTGTTGAAGCCTGTTGACGTTTTTTGTTTTCTAAGATAATCAGCCAGGGGATATTTCATGCTGGAGATTTCTCTTCATTAGCTTTATAAATGAAGGTAACTTAAACTAAACCTTAATGCCACTGAGGGATCTTCTTCCAAGTTGAAACTTACCTTAAATCTGCATGCTCTCGAATCTCCTGGGCTCGGAGCTTTCCCTTAAGTAAAGTCTATATCAGGAGTGTCCCTTCTTATAAAAGCCCTTTCTCAGGATTTCCTATTAGTCACTATGGAAGACAGGTCGTAGGAAAGGCTGCATGGAAAATAAAGGAAGAGAGAATTAAAACCTGAGAGGTGTGGTATAAAATAAATTTGGAAGGCATGGTGAACCACAATTTTGGTCCTTCCCTTTTACTTCCCAGTCCTTCCTCGATCCTGGTGTGGCACAGAGGATTTTTCAGGGTTTGAGATCTGAACTTCTAGTAAAGAAGAAACCAAACTGGAAAATTCTTGATGCAGTTTGCAAAATATCTAAAATACACACTATTTGGAAAGAAGGCATTTTAATCCCTTGAATTGATAAACTTGATTATTCTGTATGGCCTAACAAATAGGTAAATGCCTTACTATTGGAAAACTCTATTTCAGGCTCTTCAGAGGCTGTTATAGACTTCAGAGAGCTATGGTAGAGCGTGGGGGTGCTTTGCTGTGAATGCCGGTTGCCGATGGCTGAATCATTGAGTTAGAATCCCTAAATCAATTCTGAATCTAAAGGAGATGCTAGAGTTAGGATAAAGGACAGAAGGAAAGGGGAGAATTATTGCACCCACTTTCATTAGTGAATATTGACTTACTGAAGAGTTTTGAATTTTGTGATAATTTTTGCTTATAGTGAAACATATACAAATTAGCAGTGATTTTGGTATGTAGGGAGTTGTGTGGGTTTTCCAATAAAATTCAAATTTATTGGTACAAAAGAGAGAACACTTTTAAAACCTGATATAAATGATTAGTCTTATAAGAGATACTGAATAAAGAGATAGTGAGAGAATTTTATTTTAAAGAGAATCAGAAATAATTGGGGAATGTCAACTTGGTAAACTAATATTTTTAACATCCTTGAAATGGTGATAATAATAAAGTAAAAATGGCAGCTAAATACAGTTCTTAGCTTGGTTTATATTGGGCTATGATATCTCAAAGAAAAGTGACTCAACATTTTAGCTTCAATTTTGTGAACATTATTGATTGATTTTTTCCTTTTCTTTTGGATTGTTTATAATAGCATAGTCAATATATCTACAAAAAAGAGAGAAATACAATAGACTAATCTTAACTAGTCTAAATTGATCCAAACCTGCAAGTCAATTGTAACAATGATAAAAATCTTCCTTCCTATGTAAGGAAGATCAGGATTAAGTTTACAAACAGAAAAACAATGTGTTGTTTTCGAGTTGTCTTTCTTGGTCAAACATTTTTTCCGTGCTTAGGAATACAAAGCATTTTTAAAATGAGGATTTCATGCTTCAAATTTCAATAAATTCTCAATCAGAAGAAGGCTGTGTGGAGAGTAAAGAGAAATTGGTGATTATAACATCAGTATTATCAATATCTATTTAATCACTAGAAAATGTGTTTCATGCTTTCAAAAATTGATACCCAGGTGAAACTTACAAAATAGGGTTATTTTTACAAGCTCTCTAAACCTGTGTTTTAAGAAAAATTTCCCTCTATATCAGAGACTAACACAACTTGGAGATATGGTCTCAGAAAAGATCTAACCTCTCTAAGCTTCATTTTCCTCCTCTATGAAATTCAGACAGTAAAAATACCTGGCTCATAGGCTCTTCATGTGTATTAAATGAGATAAAGCAAGTAAAATCTTTAGCACTGTACCTTACACATAGTGCACTTAAGGTCTGTTAGATGTTTTTATTTGCATCATAATTTTATTAAGTGTGAAAGTTTCCTCAATAGAAAAGATTTGTATGAATTAAATAATTTAATAATTTAATAGTAATTTAATAAAACCACTGGCCCAAGGCAGTTCAGGGATAGTGGGTATTATGAGACCACATAAAGAATCAGAGTGTTCCTTAAAAGAGGAAATGCATGGGTTAAAATGTCATGTATATTCATATAGATATATGAATGGCATTGAAAATTATAGAGACTAATAAAGAGAGATTGATCCTAAAGTCAGTTTGCAGAAACCTTGAGAAGAAAGGGGCGTTAAATCTCTGAAGAATAAATTCTCTCTAATCCAAGTCACTGAAAAAGATTGACAAAAGAACTCTACAGCATGATTCTTAAAAGTATTAATTTGTCCAGCTTAATATTCAAATTCCATGTTCTTTCAATTCTTTCTCTCCCTCACTTTTGTTATTTTCATTTAATTCTCACAAACTTGCTCTGGTGAGTACATATTATAAGCTCCATTTTACAGATTAGGAAACTAACAAATTTTCTTTTGTTACAGTACCTTTTCCTATTGAAAACTTACGTGCTATGAATTTATTGGGAGGTGCAAACTCAAAATAAAAGATAAAGGGAAAAGGAAAGTGGGGCAGGGAAAGAGAGAAAGCCTATAGCAGGTGGTACATTACTGAACATGCCACAGCTTCAAAAGAGAACATGGTCAGTTGTTCATTTCCAGGACATGTCTTCTGTACAGGCCTTGTGGAACCATCATGCCTTGGAATATCCCCTCAATGGAAGTATTGGAGAGGCAGACATCTACTGGGTTTTTCCCATCTCTTGACTCTCTTTGGTCTGAGTTTAATTCATGAGGCACTAATTACTCAGCCTTAACCCTTCCAGGTTGTGTTCGCAGGCTCCTCCAGGCAGCCGCTAGGAAAGCCAAACCTTGTGCCTTGCCCTGAATGGTTTCCCTTGTCTTTGGAAGTGGTGGCAGGACAGCCAGAGTCTCTCCACAGGTCCAGATGGGGCGGGCTAGGTGCAGAGCCTCTGTGCTTCCACCATGGCAGACATGGGGAGGCAGAAAGAGCAGGCAGTGTTAGGAGATGAGGCAACAGTATAATGCTACCTCCTAAACCCCAAGACAAAGGTAACTACTTCTTCCTCATTTTTACTTCTTTTCATATCTTGTATATCCTCCAAGTCAGCTCTTACCTCATTGTGTCATAATAATGAGGTATTTGGACATGGAAGGCACACAGTCAGTCATGTGACACTGTTATTAAAAGCTAACCTGGTGCAAATATAAATACCAGCAAGTGGCCGAGGTTCGGAAGACAGGGAGGAGGGCAAGATGAATACGGAGAGACACAGAAATTGGCCCAAGATACCTGCTTGAAATTTTCCTCCTTACCAAGGGAGAAGGATCTAATTTTATCCTTGAATGATTATTGAAAACCTGTTCAGTAAATTGTTCTGGACAATTTGGATTATCGAAATGAGACTAGAATTGTGACTTAAAGTGACCACAAGAATTTTATTAACTAAAAGAAAAATCATGGAATTTGTCCAAGATTTTATCCAAGGCCAGGGAAGAACTATGCCCACTGAAGAGAGGTTTAAAGAGATGGTAAAATTACATTTACGAATGTATTTCAAGATTTTTGCATATTCAATTAATTGATTGTGCTCCAAGCTCTTAAAATGCACACTTTAATCCATTATCTCTTCTTCTTCACCTTCCATGAATTCCTCAACTCACCACCCCATTATTCTATACTCTCAAACCACTTCAATTAAGCTGTCTGGCCAACATTACAATCATGTTGCAATTGTTCAAGCTGACGGACCCTTATTAATCCCAATATCATTTCTTTCTCTGCAGCATTTGTGTGTGCTGACCATTATTTATTCTTTAATACTCTCCTGTCTCAGATTCTAAGATATTGTTGAGGATTGAATCATGTCACTCACAAAAAGCATGTCCAGGTTCCAATCCCTGGAACCCATTTGTAAATAAGACCTTTGGAGATGTTATTAGTTAAGCTGTGCACAGACTGAATGAGGGTGGGCCTTAATCCAGTATGGCTGAAGTCCTTCCATGTTCATTGCCACATGACAGAAAATCCAAAGGTCAAGGATCGCCAGCAGCCAGACCCAGAATGCCACTATCTTCAGGGAGAAAGCATTGCCTTACTGGTGCCTATATTTTGGACCTCTTTTAGTCTCAAAACCATGAGCCAATAAATTCCTATTGTTTAAGCCAACCCAGTGTATGGTATTTGTTTTTGCAGCCAGGAAAATAAAACAGATACCACATCCTTTTGGCTCACTTTCCACCTCTTGAGTCAGTCTTTTGAATTTCCTTCCTCTTCTCTATCTGCTTTCTACTTTAAAGAAACTGATGACCCCAGGGCTTTTCTCCTCATTCCATGCTCTCTTGACTCCATGTCTTTCCCTGGTATGATTTTGCTTTTCTCTGCAAGCCTTATCCTATTCTGAGCTCCAATCCCAAAGAGCTCCTTACCTATAATATCTCTATTTTAAACTCAACATGTCCCAAAACTGAACACTTTATCCTTAACCTCCTAATGGGCTTCTTCTTCTGACAGTTACTATCTTGATTTATCGTACTAGTATTCATCACCACCCCATCCTCTGCCAAAGTCAGAAGCCTGGGAGTGATCCCAGACTCCTCCTGGACCCTCATTCCTGCATCAAAGCAGTCACCAAGCCCTGGGGATAAAACCTTCAAAAGAACTCATGATCCGTTCTGTTCCATGTCATCCTCACTGCTATTGCCTTAGGTTAGCTCTCCACTGGTTCTGACCTGGGTAATTACTTTTACATCATGTTCTTAAAACCACTTCTACTCTCCTAAATTTCTTCCTCCCACTATCACAAGAGTATTATTTTTTTAAATGTTTTTTTCTAAAAATAAAATTCTAAAAATTCTTCCAATCCTCCTTGGTCTATAGAAGAAGGTAAAAATTCCTTAGCAGTGCAAGCAAGGTCTTCATGTTCTGACCACTGCTTGTCCATGCATCACTTTTGGCATGAGAAAGTGATGTGATGACACATACAGGGCATGTGCTTCACCATCAGCCAGTCCTGGGTTCTCATCCTGGCTCTGTCACTCTATCTGTATGACCATGGGCAAAGTGTTAACTCCTCCAAACCTTGGTTTCTTCATGGTAAAATGTGGATCAATGTATATAACCATCATGAAAATTAAATGAAGCCATGTATGTGATGCATCTGACACACAGGATACACTATACATCTCCCTTTACCCTATGTGTCAGTATGCTGAACTGTATGAATACCTGAATCTATTTTTAGGTTCTTTCTGTCTATGCTTTTTCATATAATATTCCTTCTAAAAGTAACTCCTCCTTTCCCCCTGGAAAGCTCCCTCCTTTCCTTACTTGAAGATGAAATTAAAGGGTCACTTCTGTGAAGTATCCTGAAGGTGAAATAACCATGCCTTTCCCCTCCCCTCTTTTTTTTTTTTTTTTAACTCTTTCCATATTTTGTACATTCTCCAAGTCAGCCCCTACCTCATTGTGCCATTATAATGAGGCTCTTGGAAACGGAGGGCCCAGGCAGTCACACAATGCTGCCATTAAAAACCACCATGATGCCAATACAAACAAAAAATTCATAAAAGAACCTCAGAGATGATCTTCTCATATGTAAAATCTTACACTGGCTAGAGTCTTAATGCAGGATTGTCCTGATCATTACAAATGAGTTTGGGCAATCTGTAGGGGATTTACTGAAAATTATTAAGTTTTGTAAAACCAACCCTTTGAGGAAAAGCTAAATGTACTGATATTACTCAGCTTAGAGAGGAGGTTGAAATCATTGAATAAGAACTCTCAGAATGTATTTTAACACAGAAGACACAACCAGTCTTTCAGCATCAGTGAATACAGATGATTGTGAATAGTTTAATTATTGCAGCAAAATGTAGGTCCAGTAACAGAATTTCCTGAGGGTTAAAGATGTTAGATAATGAAATATTTCTTCAGGTGGCTATGGCCATGCCTTGACACCTTCCTTCAGGATTTGTTTAAATGTTATTCCTCTTGAAGATCAAGAAATGGACCAGTTGACCCTTCAAGATCCCCTCCACCCATATAAACCCATGAATACCATCAAATAAAGAATTTACTCTTGTGCAAATGTAAGCATAATAACTTTTTCTTAAAGCTATTAAGCCGTTTTATTGTAAGCAGTGCATGCACCAGGGGAGACTAAGGTTCACAGATGGATAACATAAACCCGTATAATTATACTACATATCTGCAAATAATTAATTTGCTTTGTGGATGTAATTTGTGTGTCATTGCCCAAACATGCTCTTTCAAAAATATAACTCAAATTGTGCTTGAATGGGGCATCAAGCTTTTTTGTCTTCCTAGTAACATATTTCAAGGATAAGTTACAACAGACATGAAAGTAGACAGTTGTCTGTCTTCCCTGGAGCCTGAGTACTTGCCAGGTGACTGAGGAGTGATTGTAAAGGTAGAGGGATCATTGGGTTCCAGACAGAACTGCAGTATCATGAGCACATAGCATGCCAAAGTTGGCAGACAGTCAGATGGGAGCCTGAATTGGGCTTTACTACTGCTCTTTTCTTCCAATGAAGTGAAGAGAAGCACCTCCTAATGTGCTTTCTCTTTCCTTTCTTCCCACTGATGGTATGACCTGGTATGGAGACTGACCACATTTCCATTCCCATGCATTCTAATCCAACTTTCAGACCCTCCTCCCAAGATATATATGTATTTGCCCCATAGCTGCCTACTTACCTATTCCAGACGTTCTTGGGCTATGACCAGATGATGCAACACTGAAGAGAAAGCCCAGGACTGCTTTTTGCAGCTAAATAGCCACTGCCTGCTGACAGGAGAGGGTTTTAAAAATGAGCTCAGTGGTTCTTAACCAGTGGCAGTATCACCTCTGGGGATGGGGATTGTGTTTTGGGGGAAGTCTTTTGGCACCATTGATATTTATTTGATGGTGGCCAGAGATGCAAAACATCCTGCAATGATTGGGACAGTCCAGCACTAGAGAGATTTGCTTCACTCCAAATGCCAGGAATGCCTTTGTTGAGAAGCAATTTAAGATTTAGAATTATCCTAATGTTGGCCTGAACAGCCAGGCACCCATTTAAACTCACCTGGCCCCTCTGCTCAAGGAGATTCCATCCAGAAGGAAAGCTAGTTCTACGTTATTTGCTTGAACCACCAGACACTTATAAAAGTTGATTGATTTCATCTAGCAACTTGAGATCCTAACAAGGGATCCAGAACTAGAGTCCTTTTAGGGTTTTGAGCATTTCTATAATTCCACTTTAACAGGGGGAAAAACTGTATTTAAAAGGTAACAACCAGACAGTGAAAAGCCCTTGTATCATAGACTCATACAACCTTGTCTTTGGATACCTGCTCAGCACCTTTTAGCTCTGTGACCTTGCCAAGGTACTTATTCCTAAACCTCTATGTCCCTAGCTGTTGAAGTATTACAGTGCAACACGAATTGTTGTGAAAATTAATTTAATGCTCAAGTTCTACAACAATGCCGGGTAGATGCTTGACAACATGGTAGCTAACAATAAACTATAATTAACATTAGTAATACTATAAATATTCAGAGTAAGAAAAAATGAACTGTGTTACCTTGTAATGATTTTTCCATTTAATGTGACATAAAGTATTCTCTTACGAAAATAAGTACAATACTTAAGTCTTGATGGAATGGCAAATAAAAATAACACCCTTCAGTAATAAATATACAAATTGTGTAGAGAAGGAAATGTAGTAAAAAGGAAATTATTTTGGTTTCTGGTTATATTTATTACCCTAATTGCTTATATGGCTCCTTCCCAAGTTTGGTTGCCATCAACTTTAAAAGCTGAGGGCCTCTTCTAGGGCTAAAGATTCGATTATTTAATATTAAAATAGTACCTGTTAAAACCCCCTATTGGAAGTTTTGTTACTGTGAGCTTTCGTTTAGAAGAACTATTGTGTAATTAACAACATCTTGCTATAATTCCGTTTTGGAGGGTGAGAACATTGAAACCATGGATCCTTGCTCTATTCATCCATCATGTACATCTGCGTACAAGAAAGAGCTATACTATGTTGAAATACAAATATCCTTAGGAAAAAAATAATAAAGCACTCAACAAGATGACTTTTTGATTTTATATAAGACAAATAATGGCCTTGTGTCATTTCTTCCTATCAATTCCAGATGCATGTAAAGGCTTACCAGACTTTCTAGTAGTTGCTTTGTTGCTTGTGTCTCTAGTGAATCTGCAAGATCTATTGTTCTCTTAAAACAATACTCTGTTGCCCAATCCCCCATGCACAGCTGAAATTTTCAGGTGCAGTAGTTGTTGAGAGGTTTTCTTAGCCTGCCTTAAAGAGTAACATATATATATATATATTTAAAAGCAGTTTTATTGATATATATTCACACACCATACAATCCATCCAAAGTGTATAATCCATGTCTTGCCGTATACTCACAGAATTGTGTATTCATCACCACAATCAATTTTAGAACATTTTAATTACTCCAAAAAGAAAAACTCCATACCCTATACACCCCTTTATTATTGACACTAAGCATTGGTGTACCTTTGTTACAACCAATAAAAGAATATTAAAATATTACTTTTAGCTATAGTCCATAGTTTGTATTAGATGTATTTTTCCCATTTATCACCCTGTTGCTAACTCCTTGTAATAGTGATGCACATTTGTTCTAGTTCACACATACACAAAAAACATTCGTATATTTGTACTATTATCCCCCAGTCTCGTCCACAACAAGGTTCACTATGTTATAAAGTCCCATGATTCATCCTCTAGTTTTCCTCCTAGTGACATACATGACCCTAAACGTCCCCTTCAACCACAATCACACACATAATTCAATGCTGGTAATTACACTCCTAATAATGTGCTGTCATCACCTCTATGCATTTCCAAACATTTACAATCAACCTAATTTAAAATTCTGCACAAATTAAGCATTAGCTCCCCATTCTCTGCCCTCATTCTATTTCCTGGTAACCTATATGGTAAATTTTAACTCTGTGAGTTTGCTTATTATAATCAGACCATGTAGGGAGATCATACAATATTTGTCCTTTTGTGTCTGGCTTATTTCACTCAAAATAGTGTCCTCAAGTTTCATCCATGTTGTCACATGCATTAGGATTCCATTCCTTCTTACACCTGAATAATATTCCATCATACACATAACACATTTTGTTTCTGTGTATGGGTCCTTTTTAGCTTTGGTTAATTCATCAGTTGATAGACACTTGAGTTGCTTCCACCTTTTGGCAATTGTGAATTAATGCCGCTATGAATATTGGTGTGCAAATGTGTGTTTAAGTCCCTGCTTTCAGTTCTTCTGGGTAGATAGCTAATAGTGGGATTGCTAGATCATAAGACAATTATATAATTAGCTTCCTGAGAATCCCAAACTGTCTTCCACAGTGGCTGTACCATTTTGCATTCCCACTCGTAGTGAGTGTGTTTTCCTTTTTCTCCTCATCTTCTCTAACACTTGTATTTTTTTTTTTTAGTAGTGGCCATTCTTATAGGTGTGAAATGATATCTCATTGTAGTCTTGATTACATTTCTCTAAAAGCTAGTGAAGTTGAGCATCTTTTCATGGGCTTTGTAGCCATTGGTATTTCCTTTTTGGAAAAATGTCTATTCAAGTCTTTCGACCATTTTTAATTGGGCTATTTGTGTTTTATTGTTGAGTTGTAGGATTTCTTTGTATATTCTGGATATTAAATCCTTATTGAATATGTGGTTTCCAAATATTTTCTCCTATTGAATAGGCTACCTTTTCACTTTCCTGACAAAGTCCTTTGAAACACAGAAGTTTTTAATTTTGAGGAGGTCCCATTTGTCTATTTTTTTCCTCCATTGCTTGTGTTTTGGATTCACAGTCTAAGAAATCATTGCCTCCCATGAGATCTCGAAGACGCTTCCCTACATTTTTTTCCAGTGGATTATGGTTCTCGCTCTTATATTTATGTCTTTGATCTATTTTGAATTAATATTTGTATCAGGTGTGAGACAGGGTTCCTCTTTGATTCTTTTGGATAGAATATCCTGTTCTTCTAGTACCATTTATGGAAGAGACTGTTTTGTCCCAGTTGAATGGACATGGCAGCCTTGTCAAAATTAATTGACTGTGAATATTAGGGTCTATTTCTGAACTTTCAGATCAATTCTGTTGGTCAATATATATGCCAGTACCATGCTGTTTTGAGCATTGTAGCTTATGTAATATGCTTTAAGTCAAGAAGTGTGAGTCCTCTAATTTCTTTCTTCTTTTTCAAGATATTTTTGGCTATTCAGGACCCCTTACCCTTCCAAATAAATTTGATGATTGGCTTTTCCGTTTCTGCAAGGTAGGCTCTTAGAATTTTGATTAGGATTGCATTGAATCAGTTTGGGTAGAATTGAAATCTTAATGCTAATTAGTCCTTCAATCCATGAACACAGAATGTCCTTTCATTTATTTAGATCTTTTTAAAATTTCTTTTAGCAATGTTTTGTAGTTTTCTGTGTACAGGTCCTTTATACCCTTGGTTAAATTTATTCCTAGGTATTTGATTCTTTTAGCTGCTATTGTACATGGAATTTTTTTCTAGATTTCTTCCTCAGATTGCTCATTACCAGTGTAAAGAAACACTACTGATTTTTGCATATTGACCTGTATCCTGCCACTTTGCTGAGCTTGTTCATTAGATCTAGAAGCTTTATTGTGGATTTTTCAATACTTTCATGTCATCTGCAAATAGTGAAATTTTAGTTCTTCTTTTCCAAATGGGATGCCTGTTATTTCTTTTTCTTGCCTAACTGCTCTAACTAGAACTTCTGGCACAACATTGAATAACAGTGGTGACAGTGGGCATCCACTTGTTCCATATCCTAGAGGGAAAGTTTTCAATTTCTCACCACTGAGTACAATGTTAGCTGTGGGTTTTTCATATATGCCTTTTATTATGTTGAGGAAGTTACCTTCTATCCCTATCTCTTGAAGAGATTTTGTTAAGAAAGGAGGCTGGAATGTGTCAAATGCCTTTTCTGTATCAATCAAGAAGATATGTGCTTTTTCCTCTTTGAATTATTAATGTGGTGCATTACATTAACTGATTTTCTTGTGTTGAACCACCCTTGCATATCTCAGAAAAAACCCTTGCATATCTCAGAAAAAATTTAAAAAAATTTTTCTTTTAATAGTGTGTAATAGTGTATAATTCTTTTAATATCCTATTGGATTTGATTCGCGAGTATTTTGTTAGGATTTTTGCATCGATATTCATTAGAGAAATTGGTCTTTTCTTGTAGTAACCTTATCTGGCTTTCGTATTTGGGTGATGTTGGCTTCGTAGAATGAGTTAGGTAGTGTTCCATCCTCTTAAATTTTGGGAAAGGTTTTGAAGCAGAATTGGTATTAATTCTTCTTGGAATGATTGGCAGAACTCACCTGTGAAGCCATCTGGTCCTGGACTTATTTATTGGGAGGTTTTTGATGACCTATTCAATCTCTTTACTTGTAATTGGTCTGTTGAGGTCTTCTATTTCTTCTCGAGTCAGTGAGGTGGTTCATGTGTTTCTAGGAATTTGTCCATTGTATCTAAGTTTTCTAATTTGTTGGCATACAGTTGTTCATAGTATCCTCTTATGATCCTTTTTATTTCAGTGATGTCAGTAGTAATGTCCCTCCTCTCATTTCTGATTTTATTTATTTGCATCTTCTCTCTTTATTTATACGTCAGTCTAGCTAAAGGTTTGCCAATTTTATTGATTTTCTCAAAGAATGAACTTTTGGTTTTGTTTCTTGATTTCTGAATTTTTTGTTTCTTGATTTCTCACTATTGTTTTTATTTATTGTCAATTTCATTTATTTCTGATCTAATATTTATTAATTTCTTTCCTTCTCCTTGTTTTGGGATTAGTTTGCTGTTCCTCCTCTAGTTCTTCAGGTATGCAGTTAGGTCTTTAATTTTAGCTCTTTCTTCTATAATGTAGGCCTCTAGAGCTATAAATTTCCCTCTCAGCACTGCCTTTGCTGCATCCCATAAGTTTTGATATGCTGTGCTCTTGTTTTCATCCCTCTTGAAATATGTACTGATTTCTCTTTCAATTTCTTCTTTGACCCATTGATTGTTTAAGAATGTTTTGTGTGTTGTTTAACCTCCATATGTATTTGTGAATTTTCTGGTTCTCCACCTATTATTGATTTCCAACTTCATTCCATTATGGTCAGAGAGTTTGTATAATATATACAAAATTATATGCTTTGTTTAATTTCAATCATTTAAAATTTATTGAGACTTGTTTTGTGACTCTACATGTGGTCTATCCTGGGAAATGATACATGTGCACTTGAGAAGAATGTATATCCTATTGTTTTGGGGTGCAATGTTCTGCATACATCTGTTAGGTCTCATTCATTTATAATATGATTCAAAGTCACTGTTTCCTTATTGATCCTCTGTCTAGATATTCTATCCATTGGAGAGAGTGATGTATTGAAGCCTCCAACTATTATTGTAGTGATGTCTATTTCTCCCTTCAGTTTTGCCAGTGTTTGCCTCATGCATTTTGGGTCACCCTGGTTAGGTGCATAAGTATTTATGATTGTTATTTCTTTCTGGTGGATTGTCCCTTTTATTAATATATAGTGTCCTTCTTTGTCTCTGATAACCAGTTTTGCATTTAAAGTCTATTTTGTCCAATATTAGTACAGCTACCCCCACTCTTTTTTGGTTACTGATTGCATGGGATGTCTTTTTCCAACCTTTCATTTTCGACCTATTTTGTCATTGGGTTTAAGGTGAGTCTCTTGTAAATAGCATACAGGTGCATCATACATTTTATCCATTCTGCCAATCTGTGTATTTTGAGTGGGGAGTTTAATCCATTTACATTCAATGATGTTACTGTATAAGTAGTACTTACTTCAACTATTTTATCCTTTGGTTTTATATGTCATATCTTATTTTTGTCTCTCTTTTTATTCTTTTAGATACCCTTATTGATAATATTCATTTCTACACTCTCCTCCAAACCTCTCTTTCCTGTCTTCCTTTCAGCCTGCAGAACTTCCTTTAGTATTTCTTATAGGATATATCTCTTGTTGATGACTCTCTCAGTTTCTGTTTATCTGTGAATACTCTTAAACTCTCCCTCATTTTTGAAAGACAGTATTTATGGATAAAGAATTTGGGGCTGGCAGTTGTTCTTTTTCAACATCTTTTATAAATATGTCATACTACTGCCTTCTTGCTTCCATGATTTACGATGAGTAATCAGCACTTAGCCTTATTGTATTTCTCTTCTATGTGACAAATCGCTTTTCTCTTGCTTCTTTCAGGACTCTCTCCTTATCTTTGGTGTTTGACATTCTGATTACTATGTGTCTTGAAGTAGGATTATTAGGATTTATTCTTTTTGGAGTATGTTGCATTTCTTGAACTTGTATATTTATGTCCTTCTAAGAGCTGGGAAATTTTTGGCCATTATTTCCTCAAATATTCTTTCTGCTCCTTTTCCCTTCTCTTCTCCTGGTGTGGGACACCCATGATGTGTATGTTTGTGCACTTCAGGCTGTCATTCAAATCCCTGAGATCCTGCTCAATTTTTTCCCATTTTTTTTTTCTATCTCATCTTCTGTCTGTAAGATTTCAACTATCCTGTCTTCTAGCTCATTCTTTCTTTCTTCTACCTGTTCAAATTTGCTATTGTATGCCTTTAGTGTTTTTTTTTTATTTTGAAATAAATTCAAAGTTATAGGAACAGTTGCAAAAACAATATTAACCCCATACAAAGAATTCCATCATACCCTGACCCCTTCCCCTGATAGCTCAATCCACCAACTTTAACATGCTGTCACATCACTATTTCTTTCCCTCCTTCCCTATCTATCATCCATCATCTATTGCTCTGTCTTCTGAACATATGAGAGCTAGCTGCACACATCCTTGAACATACACTATAATTCACATATACACTTCCCATGAACAAGAACATTTTTTATGCAATCCCATTAAGTGCAGCTAAGAAGTACAACAGGTTCAACAATGATACAAAGGTTGCATTCTATATTTCCTTTATCTTATGTCTCAACTGTGTCCCTTTGAGCCACCTGTCCTCTATCCTCTAATTCCATCCAAGTTCATCCTTGGCATTCAATCATCTATTTAGACTGTCTATTTTTTTTTTTTTTTAGTTGTGGGAACATATATACAGCCTAAATCTTCCCATTCCACCCCCTCCCTAGCCTTCCATTAGAGGGATTAATCACCTTTAGAATGTTGTAATGCTCTTTCCCACCATCCATTAATGAAATTTCCCTTCACCTCAAACAGCAACTCCACCCTCATTTCTTAACTCCCCATTGCACCATCCCCCATTTCTCTTAACCTGAACTCTACAATTCATCTCTATGGTTACATTCTCTGATAGTTTCTTTGTGTTTGCTATGGGGGTTAAAATTAACCTGTTATATCCATAACAATCTTGTTTTTCTTTGATATCACCTCCACTTCAATAGGACACATAAACTATGTTCCTATACTCCTCCATTCCCCTACTTTTATATAGTTGTATAAAATTACATATTTTACATTGAGTTCAAAACCACTGATTCATCATTAGGGTTTGTGTAATTTATATCATGTCGGAAGTAAATAATGGAGTTACAGTTCAAAAATTATTGACTTCTATTTGTATTCCATTGTGGTTGGAGAATGTGCTTTGAGTATATTCAATGTTTTTTTTTTTTTTTTTTAATTTCTTGAGGCTTGTTTTATGTCCCAGCTTATGGTCCCTTCTGGAGAAAGATCCGTGATCACTAGAGAAAAATGAGTGTCCTGGTGCTTTCGGATGTAAGGTACTATATATTTCTGTTAAAATTCTCTACATCTCTTTCTTCTTTCTGTTGTCTCCCTGTTTGTAGGGTTCCCTTTAGAATCTGAAGTAGGGCAGGTCTTTTATTGGCAAAGTCTTTCAGGATTTGTTTGTCTGTGAAAAATTTAAGCTCTCCCTCAAATTTGAAGGAGAGTTTTGCTGGATAAAGTATTCTTGATTGGAAATTTTTCTCTCTCAGTATTTTAAATATGTCATGCCACTGCCTTCTCATCTCCATGGTGGCCACTGAGTAGTCACAACTTAGTCTTATGTTGTTTACTTTGTATGTGGTGAATTGCTTTTCTCTTGCTGCTTTCAGAACTTGCTCCTTCTCTTCAGTATTTGAGAGTCTGATCAGAATATGTCTTGGAGTGGGTTTATTTTGATTTATTCTATTTGGAGTTCGCTGGGCATTTATGCTTTGTGTATTTATATTGTGTAGAAGGTTGGGGAAGTTTTCCCCAACAATTTCTTTGGATACTCTTTCCAGACCTTTACCCTTCTCTTCCCCTTCTGGGACACCAATGAGTCTTAAGTTTGGACATTTTATTTTATCTATCATTTCCCTGAGATCCATTTCGAGTTTTTTTTTAATTTTTTTCTCCACTCTTTCTTTTGTTCTTTCATTTTCTGTTCTGTGGACTTCTAGGACACTGAGATGTTGTTCAGCTTCCTCTAGTCTTGTATTGTGAATATCCAGAGTCTTTTAATTTGGCCAACAGTTTCTTTTATTTCCATAAGATCTTCTATTTTTTTATTTAGCCTTGCAATGTCTTCTTTATGCTCTTCTAGGATCTTCATTATGTAGCTTATATCCTGGGCCATGGTCTTCCTGATGTCCTTTAAATCCTTTGCCATGCTTTCGTTCCTCGATTGTGTTTCTTTGATTAACTCTGTGAGGAATTTCATTTCTTCTGATAACTTGATTTGTGTGTTTGGAGTTGGATTCTCCATATCGTCTGGTTTTGTCATATGCATTGAGATTTTCTGTCATATGCATTGAGATTTTCTGTTGTTTTTGGCCTCTTGGCATTTGCTCTGCTCTACAGGGTTCTTTTAATTTAAAAAAAAAAAAAAACTATCTAATTTTTCAGAAACACTGTTTGGTGACATACACTTTCTCTAACTAACCAGCAGACGGCATCTGTGAGTCACCCCTACCTCTCAAGTCAGTTCTCCACCTTGTCCCCGCGTTATATGGGGAAACGATTCTTGTGGGGTCCAGCCGGAGAACTTGGCCTGGGTGTGTGGCTGGAGCTGTCCGCCCTGAATGCGGGGCACTTGTACGGGTGGTCGAGAGGAAGGACAGCCTCAATATTCAAATCCCCCCAGTTCATGGAGATTCAAGGCCGCCGCAAGAGTCCAAGCCTTCATTTCATTTCAGCCCCAGTTGCTCTCTCTAGATGACCCACAAACCACCAGACTTGGCGTAGTGTCTCTGGGATCTCCGAACGGGTCCCCCTGCCCAGCCGCAATCCTCCAGGACCTCTGGTGAGGTAATGCTGTGCTACGTCATCAGAGCGCTCCATCCCTCAAGGGAAGCCCTGGGCCACCCGGCTTTCAGCCTTATGCAAAAATGGCCGAACGGGGCATCTCACACCCCCCTCCTCGCACAGTTCCTTCTTCCCAGCTCCGGGACAATGGGCGGGGCTCTGGGCTGTGGGCACGGCCCCAGGCAGGAGTTTACCCAGCCCTCCTGGGAGCGAGCTGCTAGCCATGGGGATTCTTTAACTTCTGGCTCTTCGCTCCGTTCCCCCAGCCCCAGAGATATCTGCAGTGGGCTATCTTCCAGGCCAGACACCGAGGCCAGCCCAGCCCCCTCTGGCTGTGTTTTACTGCGTTTCCCACAATCGCACCTGCAGCCAATTGCACCTGCAGCCGCTCCTGGCTTTTCCCCTTTTTTCTTTTTTTTTATTAAAAGAGCCCGTTGGTTTCCAGACGCCAAACTCTGGTTTCCCCGGATCGCCGCGCGGCTGTGGGACTTTCAGCCAGCTTACTCACTCATTTCAGAATGCAGACTCTCAGTTTCACCAAGTATACAGCCCCTGGGAACTAGCAGATCTCGTCCAGCTGGCACATTGCTGTAACGGGTATTCTGGGTCACTCTCTGGTCCTTATCTAGTGTTTTCCATGGAGGTGTTCCTTAGCCCTGTCTCACCTAGCCGCCATCTTCTAGGTTCTCCTGCCTCTAGTATATTTTTAATTCTTTTAATGCGTCTTTCATTCCCATCATTTCTGTTACATTTCTTTTCTTTTTATATTTTCAGATTCTTCTTTGTGCTTACATGGTGTTTTCTTAATATCCTCTATCTATCCAGCCATATTTTCCTTCATCCTCTTGAATTGATTTAGGAGATTTGTTTGAACATCTCTGATTCCATATTTGCATCTTCTCTGAAGTCTTAATTTGTTCCTTTGACTGGGCCGTATCTTCCTCTTTCTTAGTATGGGTTGTAATTTTTTGCTGGTGTCTGAGCATTTAATATCTTGATGAGTTTACTCTGTATGTCAGTGTTCTAGTTTGCTAACGCTGCCATTAGGTAAAATACCAGAAATGGATTGGCTTTTAAAAGAGGATTTATTAGGTTACAAATTTACAGTTCTGTGGCCATAAAAATGTCCAAACTAAGGTGTCAACAAGAGGGTACCTTCACTGAAGAAAGGCCAGTGGCACCTAGAACACCTCTGTCAGCTGGAAAGAGAGTGGCTGGTGTCTGCCCAAAATGTCTTTGGGCTTCTGTCTTCACTCCCCTGTCTTCACTCTCTCTCAGCTCCTGTGCATACTTGCTTGTTCTCCCAGGGCATTTCTCACTAAGCATCTTGTGGTCCTCTTAACTTCTATGGAGCAAACTCTGGGCTAGCATCTCCAAATGTCTCCAAGCATCAGCAAGCATCTGGAGATGTGTTGGCTCTTAGCTTCTCTCTTAAATACTACAGTGAACTAATCAAGACCCACATCTGCATGGAAATGATTCAATCAGTGTTTCCACCCTAATCAAAAGACTAATCAGTCTGACCCAAGAAGAGCACATTAAAGAGCATGACTTTTCTGGGGACATAATATATCCGAACTGAAACAGTCAGTTTCTCTCTCTTCTGTTTATGTTTTTCTTGTTTTTTGGTTTTCTGTTAAGGCACTTTGACCCTTGGCTCAACTTGTTGTAGACCTTTAGAATAGCTCATGTTTAACTGCTCAGATCTTTTCAGCTTTCATTCATTTGTTTCTTGTCCTGGGTGCACAGTATAAGTTTTTGAGATTGCACTATTTGGGCAATTGTTTCACCCCTAGGAGAAAGCTTCCTTTCCTCTGTTCCTTCTATGGGAATGCTGATCTGTTCTATTTGTTTTTTATTTGCCTTTATAGTTTTTTTTTACCACTCATTTTGTTGTCTCTAACTGCTTTTGCTGGAGGGCAAATTCTGAGAAGAGGGTCATCCTGGAGATGACTTTGCCAAGTGAGTAATTCCCAGTCAAAACAGGGCCAGAGAGCTATGAAGGGGGCATAGATTGGTTCCAAATTGCCCTTTTCTTTGACAGATCCCTATATTTGTGCTTTCCTGACCTGCCCAGTAGATAGTGTTCTTCAGCAAACTGTTGCCTGCAGTCTTAAGGTGATACTGTACCTTTAAGCAACTCTGCTTCTGGTTGAAACAGCAGCTGCCAGGTGCTTTTGTCCGGAGCTGGTTGAAACTATAGCTGCCCTCAGAGGTGGGACCCAGAGGTCTGAATTTGCTAATCAAAAGCCACATTTGGTGCTTGGCTGTGCCCAATCCTCCCCTGTTCTTGGGGAAGAGGACTTTTATTTCTAGTCAGGAACTGGATCCTGGGGCAGCCTGCCTTACTGACGACTGCTCACATAAGCATGAGCCCATTGTCCCCCCTGGTCTCAGTGCTTGCAGACATTTCTGATGTCTATTTCCATGTCTGTCCTCAGGACCCCTTTACCCTGGCAGAAATGGATTTGAGCAGGGCTGGTTAAAGTGCTGGATCCCTTCATCAGTTCACTCTATATGACTTTGTGATCATGGTGGCCTGGCTACCACTATGACTTAAAGGTGAAAAAGGAATCGTGACTGAGTAAGAGTGAAAAAGCCTGACAGGGTTAGTTTCCAAAGCATAAGATACCACATAGGAAAATTTAGAACCATTTGGGAGGAATTCCATGAAGGCTAGATTGGGCAGAAATAAAGCCAGAAAATAGTGTTGGTTATTGTTGTTATACCTTATTCTACCCAATGGCTAGTGTAGTCTGGGAAATATATTACATTCATTTTTCTAGAATTTCACAAGATAATAGATGTGACACACACACTCAATGGGTAAGAGGAGGTGTTCATCAAATATCCAGATTGCAACTGAATTCCTTTATTTACCCAGACTTAGTAATTTTCTTAAGATCCTTGTATTCTCAGTCCCAATGGATAGCTCTTCAGAAGCTCATAAAGATGTGAAGTGTTTCAAAAGAGAAGAACATTAAGAATATGAGCAGAGGAATTATCACTTGATAGGTGACAAGCATTGTGAGAAACAATAGTTTGCCTTTCTTCATTCCCTTCCTGGTTATCTTTCCTGTCACATGAGGAAGAAATGAAACACTAGAAAGAATCAGCTTATCATCATCTGCACCAGTCGCTGTCATTGATTAAATATAAAGGTAATGTTCCATCCCATCCTTCATAAAAGTAGATGGGGTCTGATCCACCATCCATGGTGCATGTGTTTGAGCTCTGTTCAGTTTTCTTTGCCTGCCTCATTCCAGGATAAGTCTCTTGGTCATTGTGGGGCATGCTCCTCTGAAGCAGAAGTTTTCAATCTTTATTGTTCTTGATGCAGAACCCTTTGTTTAAAAGCCCAAGATGTAAACCAGATGAATATAGAATTGCTCTGTTTGAAACAGAAGAATGGGGGAGGGGGGCTCATAGTGCTGTTTTAGTTTCTCTGAAGGCTCTGAAGACCCCTGCTCTACAGCAATTCTAACTTCTTTATGAAAACAAAATTCAGGAGCAGCAAAGTTTGCCCTGAAAGGAGAATTTCCGGCTGATCAAGCTTCCTTTAGTTTCAACTTCATCTTAGATCTTGCGTACTTTGAACTCATTCCTCTCATCACGATGGGCCTCAATTAAATCATTGGCCTGGGCTCCTCACTGTCGAGAAGGTAAGGTTGAGATTTCCTACTTGTAAATGCCAAGGACTCATACTCCACACTGTAAGCACAAGGAGGATAGAGTCTATGGGTTGCATTCCCAGGGCATAGCGCTGTGAGAGGCAAGCACTAGGCACACAATAAATATTTGCAGACTGAGTAGATGAGGGGATGAATAAGCAAACAAGGGGAAAAAAGCACAGAGAGGTCAAGAAATAT
The DNA here is from genome assembly GCF_015220235.1 of Choloepus didactylus. Lineage (NCBI taxonomy): Eukaryota > Metazoa > Chordata > Mammalia > Pilosa > Megalonychidae > Choloepus > Choloepus didactylus. Next base: position 21,443,490 of record NC_051313.1, read on the forward strand.
TTTTAGAAGTACAATAAAATTGTATTTCATTGTATAGTATATTGTTTTCTAACAGCAGTGGTCTTGCCACTGGGATCATGGGCTTGCCATATATCATCGTCCATTTTTAACCATCTGCCCTATGGCCCCAAAGGACTCTCACAGCTTTACCTGTGTTCTTATGACTCACCTCTTGGCTTTTTCCTACTTAGTGCTGTCTGAAATTACCCTCCTGGGATCTCCTTATGATGCATATTTGCAAGCCCATGATTAAGGCAAAGGAAGTCTGATATTTCCCTCAGTTAGACTAGGACTGTCCATTGAATTCTGGGTATTTTGTTTATTTGTCTATTTTGTCTAAGAATTTCCGGAAATAGCATCCATCAGTTTAGTGCTTCCCCACTATATACAGTGGATTAGCTTTAGTCTTGCAGTCCTTTATGTTTAACCAAATCTAAAAGAAATTCATATCATAAAAAATGGTACATAGAAGATAATGGGGCAATACAGTCCCCTGATATTCATCGAAAGCATTCAAAATGGGGGGAGGGTAGTAGGAGAGTGAATTAGGCTGAATAATAGCCCCCCAAAGATATGAGGCCCTAATCCCTGGAACCTGTAAATGTTACTTATAAGGAAAAAAGGTCCCTACAAATGTCTTAATTAAGGATCTTGAGATGAGAGATTATCCTGGATTATCAGGGTGGGCCCTAAATACAACCACATGTATCTTTATAGAAGAGAGACAGAGGGAGATTTGACACAGACAGAAGAGGAGAAGACACAGACACACAGAGTAGAAAGCAATGGGAAGATGGAGGCAGAGATTAGAGTGATGTGGCCCTGAGCCAAGGAGTGCCAGCAGCCATGAGAAGGTGGAAGAGAAAGGAACAGTCTTCCCTCGAGTCTCTGAAGGAGTATGACCTTGTGGACACCTCGATTTCAGCCCCATGATAATGATTTTGGATTTCTGGCCTCCAAAACTGTTTGAGAATAGATTTCCACAGGGAACTAACACAGAGGGAAAGGCAGCTTTTTAAGATTTAGTATTAAATGTTTCTGAAACCTCTCATTGACAAGCACTGCTGGTTTCAGTGATATCAGAAATACACACAGGTAGAGAATCAGTATTGTCAACTTATGACTGAAATACTTGGGGGCTTTCTAAACCTTGGAGGATGGGAAAAGCTTTTCAGAGGCCAGTCCACCATGAAGAGTGATTCCAGTCTGCAATAGGTAAGAGAAGAAAGGATGAGGGAAAATCCAAGGATATCACTCTGAGACAAACAATATTATCAGATGCTGGGATTGTTAGTGGGAAATATGAGGCACACTTCACAGGCAATTAGGTGCTGCTTGGCTGACAGAGAAAGCAGGCTGGGGAGTTTAAATGTTAAATAAAATAGGACATTTTAAATCTAAGGTCTGTGTTACCTTGCCTTCATATGCAATAAGTCCTGATCAAGGAAGCTGTCCTGATTGCCAGCACATAGGTTAAGGACCTGATGGACACCTGTGAGAAGTGCAGGAAGCACTTTGTATTAAGAGGGCAGTCGACACCCCTGGACTCTGTTGGTGACCCTTGAGGCATCACCTCTTAATGACTTCAGCTGGACTCAGGTCAGGCTTTCTGCTCTGATGGAAGCAAGAGCAATTCTTATTGCCTCTAAACGGTTCCAGTTTGTGGGCAGGAGCAGGTGATCCTTTCTCACCAATGATTCCTTTATATTTTCCCACAGGCATTTGCAGCCTCCCTCTTGAACTTTTCCAGTAGTATGTGCATGCATCCATCCAGTTTCTCACCAGTCTTTTTATGATGGTGAACCTTCTTTTCAAGAGGCCATGCTGGAGTAAAGCACCTGTCCTTGGTCCCAAAGCAGAACAAGTATATTAGACTTCCTTGAGAATTGTGTTCTAGCCAAGCCTTCTGTATAAATTATAGATGCAAAGTCTTCTCTAGAATTCTGGGGAATGAAAATGAAGAATAATCTTGACATTTTTTGAAGTCCTCTGTGCATGAGCCTTACAATCTCATCATGTCATATTAAAAGGAGATTGTTCACACATAGACTTATGGTTTCTAACTACTCCATGGTTCTGGAATTCTGATATTCATGTTTTTTTTTTTTTGAAATGAAAACTTCCCATTCTGATAGACTTGCCAAAAGGCTTTACACCAATTTATAATTTCTATGGGGTTCCTCTGCGCTTGTGGTAGTGTCGGGTCCTCCAACTTGCTGTGTCACTTGCTAATTTTCTCATTCAATCATAAGCTTTTTATACTTCTATATCCCAGAAAAATGATCATATTGTCATCACCACTGTGCTGATAAATGAATCTTAATATCACCATGATCCTGTAGGATGTTGGATTTCCTCTTGCTTTTGAAGTTCTTAAAATTACAGCTTCAAGCAATGCTTTAATATTTTTCTAAAGAAACAGTAAAGACTCATAAAACCCATGTTTGTTTGATGCTGTTCTGTATTAAAGGCCTTCAAAGTTCAGCATCCCCAGAACTCCAGAATTCCTGCTCTAGAAGATGAATAACTAATTAGATTATAATATGCAAGGAAACCCTGGCAAAATAGCAGTACATCGCAAATATTTCTTTTTATGATTCTAAAAGCAGTCAAAACATAGATGTGCCTCAAAAATAACAGTGAGAGAGCATGCATTTGATTAAAAAACATAGTCTTCCATTTGTAAGTAATTTTGTTATATGCCTCTTGGAAGAGATTGTTTTGTTAAAGCTTTATTTCTTGAAAAGAGTGCCAGATAGAGACAGCATAGCACACTATTAAAACACATGAAAGCTTTTTATTTCCTCATTCATTCATTAAATAAATATTTTCTCAGTGGCTATTTTATGTGTGGTAATACAAAACTTTGCAAAGGAGTGCCATGAATTAAACAGTATGTCTGCTCTTAAGGATCTTAAAGGATTTAAATTGCAATGTACGATGTTAGCATAGGTATCATAAAGATAATTTATTGGTTTCTTACCTTGTGTCAGGCACTATTCCAATATATTAATGCAACTTAATTCATCTATTCCTCATAATAATCCTCTAAAGGGAGGTGGTGATTTTCTAGTTTTGTACGTGAGAAATTGAAGCCTGAGGCTCTATATGAGTAAGTTATGGAGCTGGGATTCAAACTCATATGCTTCATCTCTAGAGCCTGAGCTATACTCTCTCACTATATTGGATTATAATTATAATGTACAGTTAACTGCAAATGGAAAATAACAAATTAATTAAATGTCACTGAAAGAAGGAGGTATCTCTTTAGATGAAACTAGACATCAAAATTTTGTGGAAGAGGACAGCTTGTAAATCGGATAAGGTTGGGTTTGAGTGTGGAAGGAGGTGAGGGGGTGTAGGTTTAAGGTAAAGAGGTTAGAAAGTATGAGGATGTTCAAATAAAAGTAGACCATGCTGGCTAGAGCTGAGGATGTATATGGGGAAGTCATGGAAAGGCAGGTCCACTACCCCAACATTTTATTATAAAACTTTCAAACACACAGAAAAGTGGAAAGAATTATAGAGCGAACATTCACATACAACCTCCTAAATTCTACCATTAACAATATGGCATATTTGCTTTATTATACATCTGTCCATCAATCCATCTCTCTGTCTATTCAACTCATTTTATTTATTAATTCATTTCAAAGTAAGTTGCTTACGTCAGTATGCTTCACCCATACACCCTTCATCATGTATGTCAGTAACCGGGTTCAATGTTTGCTTACAGTTTTTTATTTTGGAAGCAGAATTTATACAGAATGAACATACAAAACTCAAGCTTACCATTTAATGAGTTTTGAATACACACACACACACACACACACACACACACACACATATGGATGAAACAAACTCCAATCAAGTCACAGAACATTGCTATCACTCCAAAATTTTTTCTTATGTTCTTTGTTGGTTGGTTCTGATAACTGCCACCTTAGAGGCAGGCAATGTTCTATTTTTCCAACACAAATTAGTTTTGGTTACCCAAGGATTTCATATAAAAAGAGTCCTACAATATGTATTCTTTTATGTAAAATTTCTTTCACTCAGGATAATGGTTTTGAAATTCTTTTATTTTGTTGTGTTGGTAGTTCATTCCTTTTTATTTTTCTGTAGTATTCCATAGTATGAATATATTACAGTTTGTTTATACATTTGTCTGTTGATGAACACTTGGGCTGTTTTCGTTTTGGGCTCTATGACTAACTAAAAGGTGCTAGGAGTGTTCCTGTATACATTTTCCTTTCTTTAAGGAAATACTTGGTTGTGGAATTGTTGCATGACAGGGTACATGTGTGTTTAGTTTTATAAGAAAATTCCATACCTTTTCCCAATTTTCCGTTCTAGTTCATATACAATGTATATGAGTTCTAGTTACGCTATATTTTTGCCAATATTTAATGTGTTAGAGGTTAAGTGGTAATAGGTGAAGACTGACAAGATTGTGATGGAATAAAATTTTGTGTCTAAAGGGTCTATATCAGTTGGGCTCTCCAGGGAAATAAAACCAATAGGATATATGTGTGTATTTGTGTGTATATATGCATGTATGTATGTAAATATAAAGACATTTATTTTAAGGAATTGGCTCACTTGATTGTGGAAGCTGGCAAATCCAAAATAGGTAGGGCAGGCCTCCAGTCTGCCATCTGCAAATTCAAGCAGGATTTCTATGCTGCAATCTCGAAGCAGAATTTCTGCTTCTTGAGAACCTTCAGTTACTGCTCTTAAGGCCCAAAACTGATTGGAAAAGACACACCCACATCATACAGGGTAATCTACTTTACTTAAAATCTACTGACATTATGATGTTGTTAGTCACATCTACAAAATACCTTTACAGCAAAGTCTAGACTAGTGTTTAATGAAACAACTGGGTACCACCGCTTAGCCAAGTGGTACACATAAAATTTACTATAACAAGCTCTATCCTAATTTTCTGATAATCACTGATGAGTTTGAGCCGGAGGATAGCCTGATGACTACTGTGAAGGTTGTTGCAATAATTTAGGCGTGATCTAATAGTGACCTAGACTAGAGCCAAAACAGTGGGCATAGAAAATAAGAAAAAGTGAAGCACCTCATGAAGAAGCAATCTAAAGCATCTATTTCCAATGAATAGAAATGTAAGTGAAGAGACAAACATTTCTGAAGTGGGTGTAGGGAAAATGGTGTTACCTTCAATATGTATAGGCAAATTAAAAGAGAGACTTGGTTATGTGATTTTTCTGGACATTGGTTATCTGTGTCTGCAGATCAGTAAAATGGAAATCTTCATTGGGAGGTTGAAGGAATAACACTGGAATTAGATAAATGTCAACTTCAGACACATTCTTCACTCCTTGCACAAAATGGCTTCAGTAGAAAACAAATCAGTTGCAGTAAAAAGCAGCAATGAAGAAATAATCTACAGAGAATCATGTGACAAGAACTTCTTAATTCAGAACAATTTAATTTTTGCTCTTCTTGTCCTTCTGTCTGAAATGTCTTTCCTTGACTGCCCCACCTGGTTCCATTAACTTAAAAGACATCTGTGGATTTTCCCTGTCCTCCCATGGCATTTCACACTCATTTCTATCACTGTTTACTGTGCTCTCCTGCAGCGGTGTGCCTTCTACGCTTCAGTTCTTGCTCTACTGCTCCCTAGCCAACTGGTTGATTTCTTCAAAATTAACATTTCCTTACCTCTTTTTTTTTCTTATCGTATGTCTACTTTCTGTGCTTTGATTCCATACTCTCTTCCTATTCTTTCTTTTGCTTCCATAATGTCTATGGTGGTTTGAAGCTGATGTACCCTAGAAAGAAACATGTTCTTAAACTTAAATCCATTCCTGTGGGTGTGAACCCATTGTAAGTAGGACCTTTTGGTGAGGTTACTTCGGTTAAGAAGCTGTGGCCCATCTCACTCAGGATGGGTCTTAATTCTATTACTGGAGTCCTTTATAAGTGGAATTAAATTCAGACAGAGAGAGAAAGCAACTGGGAGCAAGAGGCTAGACATTGAAGGAACCCAGAAGAGAAGAGAACAACCAGGAGATGCTACCATATGCCTTGCCATGTGACAGAGGAGCCAAGGGTTGCCAGCAGCCAGCACCAGAACACTACAGTCTTCTAGGAGAAAGCATAGCCTGTCGATGCCTTAATTTGGACTTTCTTTTAGCTCCATAAGCTAATAAATTCCCATTGTTTAAGTCAACCTACTCATGTTATTTGCTTGAGCAGCCTAGGACACTAAAAGAGTATCATTAAAAAATTATATACTTATATACATGTCTGAGTCTTCCCCCATCCTACAATGAAATTCCCTTAATTTTTTACCCCATTGAGTTATTCTCCTACATCGCTCCTTCCTTGCACAAACTTATAGAAAGAGTTGCTTCCCTTTTTTTCCCACTCCTTAAAAAATCATGCCTTTTTCTCTTACTCCAACTGTTCTATGGAAACAGTCCTCTCAAGTCACCCACAATCAACTAGTTGACAGATCCAATGATTTTGAATACCTCCCTCCTCTTCCTCTGCAGCATCTGACAGTGTTGAAAATCCTCACCTTCTTGGAATTCTGTCTTTCGCAGTCTTCATTAACAGTTTGTCATCCTTAGTACTATGGTATGACAGACACAGTACTAGACACATTACAAATACTATCCCCTTTGACCAAAGCAGAGCTTCTGTTCCAGTCTTCTCGTTAAACATGAATGTTGTCCAAAGTCTTTAGCTTGCAATCAAGCTTTCTGAGAATTGAGAGTTCTTTCCAAACTTTATCAAACCTTTTTCCTGCTATCCTCCCAATCCCTGTACACCCAGTCTACCTTCACAGTATCCATTGCAACCTATACCCCCAAACATACACCTACGAATAATAGGAAAAAAAAATGCTACTATTTTTCTAGGATCCACTGTATGTTCATAGTATATTGTGAGCTTACGTATATTATAGAACTTAATCCTAACAACAAATTTGTGACAGATTATTGTCCCTACTGTACTATAAGGCAACTGAGGCTCACATAGGTTAAGCAGCAATGACAACTGGTATATAATGTACACAGGGGCCAGACTTCAAACACAGTTGAGTTCACTTGCATAATTGCTTAATTGTTGTGTTGAGAATGTTACCTCTGTCTTTACTCATTCTCTTTCTTATGCTTGAATGTCTTTATCCTGCATAAGCATATCATGTTGCCCAAATCCAACCCAAAATAGGAATGCCATTTCTTTCAAGTAGTTTTGCTTTTGTTGAATATCCTGACTGGAAGTAATTTTTTTCTTTTCTATGAACTCCTACAGGGCTTTTAATATGTTTCCTAGCAATGTCCCCATGTACTGTGCTATTTGTGTACTTGACTTGTCTGGCTGAATAGACTGGATACTATTTGAGGACAGGAAATCTATCTGATTTATCAATTTCTTTCCCATTTATCTTAGTAGAATGCTTTGCACACAACAGGTCAAAGGAAAGATTGTACAAGCCAACGTTTCTCTATGTTGGGTATAGCAAACATTTATATGGGGGTATAGAAAGGATTAAATGAGTTACAAAATAAAAGTAATTTGTAAATTACATGTGTAAGATATTGTATTTGAAGAATATCTTGATATTTAAACATAATATATTTTTTGAATTTCGACAGCATGAACTGAGAAAAATGAAAAGAACTGAGCAATTGTCTAGTGAAATGATTCAATGGAGAAATATAGAGTTGTTGAGTCTAACAAAAATATCCTGACATTTCCCTCAACAGCAAATACTTTTGGTCAGAAATATCTACATGATTCTCTCGGTGTTGCACTTTGTAGTATAGACACAGCTTCGAGATGCAATGAAAGCATTAGACAATTCCAGCTTAATATGAAGTGACAACTTCTTAATTAACACCAACATTGGGAACACCATGTTTATAGGCTAAATTTCACAGATAACACAAAGATTCAGTGTACTGTTAATCCAGTTCCACAGCTGTGCAGTATTTTAAACTGGTAAATGAAAATGAAATATACCTCTAATTTTGTATTTTGGTTTAACAGCAGGGGTAGCTTAATTTATCACAAATATGATAGACCTGCCAAATTAGGAAGTCAGAAAATAATTAAATGAATTTGCATTTTAAAGGGTGTACAACTGAACAGTCAATTGCAAATTAATTCTTTAAAAAACTAGTTTGATGACACTAAAAATACAACAAAACCAAAACTTGTTTTAAGAAAATTGTTGAATTTGAGTTAGTTTTGATGAAAATAATATTTTCAAATTACTTGATTAGAAACTCACGTATACAACTTGTGTAAGAAAATGCCTCCATGTTAGAATGTGTTACTTTTAAATGGTTAATTAATATTTAGATTCAGATTTTGCTCTTCAATGACATTTGGAGATCTTGTTGAGAAATCAGCTTAGTATATAGTTTTCTGCCTTTGCCCTGCTATGCCTGGAGCAGGTGCTGCTAATCTAAATACTTTGGAAGGGAAAACTGTCCTTATTGATTACGTTTGGTTAAAAAATGGGATCTGGGAGGCTTTGTTATTCAATGGGGTGCCTGTCTCCACCCTAATCTTTGTCTTGATTGTGTGGTTCTCTTCCAGGCGCTGCCTTCCTTGGCTGGTTGCTGCACACTGCACAGATGTTTCTCCTATTGCTGCTATATGGTGATTTTTCAAGCTGCTTCATAGACAGATATTTCCAGATGTGTCCCCCATCTCTCTGGATAGACCTTTTTCTCCTTACAAAGAGCAGATTGCACTGCTGCTCAGGCTTTTGATCTATTGACTACAGAAAAAACAAACAGCACTCTATTGATGTTGTATTTTGAGGGGCTTTGGCAATAGCACACACATGAAGTGTCTTCTTCATTCTTTGAAACACAGCTGGCAGATGTTTTCCATGGACTTCTCTATCCAACAGTCTTTATTCTCACCTCATATCTCCCTTCCAGTGAGAGGATGTGTTAATGTAGTTCAGTCTACGTTTTCCATTTATATTTAATTTAAGGCTATCTTTACATGCACTTTAAGGTTAGCAGCAAAATTTAGTTCTTACCAGATTAAGACCTAATTAACATCTCATGTAAGGTAAGTAATTTTAGGTAACGTATACTTATTGACAGAAGAGAAATTTCACTTCCAATTTACTTTCCAATTTTATTTGTCTATAGAGGGAAAATTATGTGTCCAGATTGTCTTAGTTCTTGATTATTTTTTCTCCATCCATCTGTCTAGTCATCCATTCATTTATTCATGCATTCCTATTCAGTACCTGATAATTGAAGTCCTGCCAGTCTCCAGGCACTGGTAATACAGAGAGAGATAGAGAGAGAAGAGATAGAATCCCTAATTTCACAAAGCTCATGATCCAGTTGCAGAGGCTAGAGTGAGATAGATAGTGTATGTTCTCTGACAGTATTCCATATGGAGTTCAGAAGGGATCAAATGAGGAGTGTTTGGATGAGGCATATAAGGATGTTTTATATGACTTTGAGACTTCAAATTTAGGGCAGAGAGTGAACTGTTGGTGACATAAACAAGCTTTCCTATGTCATAGAAACAATAGACATTTGATAGAACGATAACACTAGTCAAGAGCATGTTTTCATTAGCACTTTGAAACAAATATAAGGAACATATGGGATTGTGACATTCCAGGGAGACAATAAAATAAAATAGGTTGATATTCACAGAGTTTCTCTGATTCAAAATATTAGATAAGCAGAAATATTATTGTCCTGTTCCAAATTCCATTACACCATCAGGTTATAGAATCATTAGGGCAACAGATATAAAGTGAAACTTCTTAGGAACAAAGCTTCTTTCTTCCTCAAAGAAATTAGATCTGCTTTTTTCTTTTTTTTATTCTGAGACATTTTGATGAAGTAAAGCTATGCCAGTAGAATTGTGGAAGAGCCCTCCTTTTGCAGAAGGTTAATAGTAGCATTTAAGTGAAGAGAGAGAGTGGACTTAACAAAGTGGGAAGAGCAAGGGGAAAATTTGAGCTTTAATTGGGTTTGGTGTTTTAATATGTTCTGCAAATGAATTGCAGAACTAGAAGCCATCCTCAGACTGAAAACAAGCAATTAAAGGCAAGTCCAAGAAGGGGAAATTTGGCTTTGTGACTGCAAAGGACTGGAAGGTTAATGAAATTATGACAATTACCACTGAAGCCATCATCACAGACTCATCAGTGAGCTTGGGTTCAGGCCAGACTTGAGAACAGTAAGTGAAAATGTTGAGCTTTGATTAAGGGTGGAATAAAATTCAACAACTGAGTATTAATTAGGACACAGATCAAACTGCTGTAACAAAAACCCACCAATAACATTGGCCTCAATGAGTTTATTTCTTTCACAAATAAAACATCAAATATAAATGGGCAATTGAGCTAGTGGGTCAGCTCTACCAGCTTCAATTTGTATACTTGTGGCTTCCAACATGTGCCGTGGGCAGCTCCTCAAATTGCTGCTACCCAAGACGGGTGATTTTATCTTTAAGGAGATTACTCAAAAGTTGCATACATCATTTCTGCTTATAACCTTTTGGCACATACTCGATTATAGGTCCATATCTAGCTGCAAAGGAGACTATAAGTGTGTAGCAGGGCATAAATGTTCCCAGCTCATAAGAGAGGGATTTTATTACAAAATAGACGAAGGAAAGAAAGAATTCTGGGAGATGATTAGTCTTTGCCACACACTACTTTAAAATGCCTCTTATTAGAACTGAAAGAAATGGCTAAGGATGAGGGTTTAGCTTTCAGTGGTCAATGACTAGTATAAGGAATATTTGTTAAGATTTCTTTGGGGCCCATGACTTTTTAAGTATTATTTTGATTATTTCCTTCTATGTTTCCCTACAAATACTGAAAACAACATGAAATGAAATGTGAGGCAGGTTATATGCTCATCTGAGTGTCAGCTGAATGGATGTGAAGCCAAGGAGGAAGGGAAATTTTGTTGAGTATTTACTGTGTTAGACTGTGCTGTTTTTGTCAGTGTTTTCTTCCCCTCATCGAGGAAGGAATATATTTCCTTGCATTATTGAAGTCAGGCTTTACCGAGTTATTTGATTTGGCCAATAAAAACAAAGCAGTGATAATGTTCTCTGCCCTTCTAGGCTAAAGCTTTAAGAGCTCGTTCCTTTTTGAACTGCATTCTCTCTTTTCCTTCTGCCAGCAGGGAACAGAAATGCACTAGATAAGAGCTAGTTCTCCAGTTGGGCTTCTAGAGTGAGTTTGATGGCAATGCAAAATTCAGTGGACATGAACCATGAATGAGGAATAAATCTCTGGCATTTTAACTCCCTGAGATTTTGAGGTGGTTTGCTATCATAGCATTATTTAGCTTACCATGACTGATACAGCAGATGGGAAAGACAGGTAGACTGCCCAAATCCCTGGGACTGAGGAGGAGACAAATGGGAGAACAGGGATTTGTTCCAAGGTTAACCATCAGAAAACACTTATTCCATTCTGGCTCTTCTCCTTCTCCAATCAGAATCTTTTTTGGCTACAAAACTAAATATTTTGAATGACCCAATCTATTACACCTGGAACTACTCTCTTAAACATGAATTCTATACTTTATCTCTGTAATATTTGGAACCATCCCCTTTAACAAAAATTTGATACCCCGTCTCCATACTGTTGTCCATGCCATTTCCTCTATCTGCAATTCTTTCTATTTCCTTTCTTTCTACTCTCCATTTTCAACCAATAGAAATGATATCCATTCCCTTCCAGGTCCAGTTCAAATGCTGTTTCCATCCCAGATATTTCACAAATCTTATCAAACAAATATAATCTCTTATCTAATTCAAATTTTTAGTCCTTTTGTCTTTGCTGAAATTCTCTAGAATGAAAGCCTGAGGCGTGATTGAAGAATGAAGGTTTTATTAGGACATTCAATCCCTGGTCAGCAAAGTGAGAGAAAAGTGCCCTGAAGTAAGGATGTGAAGTAAGTCTAAAGTAATATGTTATTGAACTGCCCAATGCTTCATGAACATAAAGGGTTATCTGATTGCTTGGTAAGTGAGGCCTCTCCAGGAAGTCCCTACAGGAAACCATGCCTTGTCACAAGGAGAGAAAAAGAGTGATTGGCTTTCAGCAGCCCCACCCCATCTCCTGTCTCTCATTAGTTAAAATTAGCTCCATGGGAAATTGACTCCCTTACATTTCCAAATTGTGTCACTTAGCTCATTTGAGAAGATATTTGAGAAAGCCAATCACATATCCTGTGGTGGGGCCATTCTTCCTAATCCTATAAACACACACAAAACATTCTCAAATATGGTATGTATTAGGCCATAAAGTCCTACAATTTTCAAAATACTGAAGTAATTTAGAGTATGTTCTCTAACTCAGTGTAAGCATATATCATAAAATATTTGCCTGATCCAGTTGTTACAGTTTTAGATTACTTCTTATGTTCCCACATGTTATATTTTGGTGAATATCCCTGTATGTCAAAATCATTTTGTAATTTTCAACTCAATTGTATTGTAAAAATATAAGACCATTAACCCTAAAAGGATGTTTAGTATATAAAATTTTATTATACTACAGTGTATTATTATTTATATATAGTACTCATAATATTATATATTATTATATTGAGATTTCTGAGGTTGTATTTTATTATGCTAAAGTATAATAGTATATAGGTTGTCTGTATGCAGTATATATAGCATATATATACACTAAAACATTACATATATGTGGAATATATGAAATAAAATGTTATATATTCTGTTGAGATTTCTGAGGTTGTATTGACAACAGCCTAATCAGAAAATAGCCTATCTTGACTGATACAGGTAGTATTCCCATGGTTTTTAGCCTCTTAAAGAATTTTGTGTAATTTTGACATTAGTTCTTTGCTTAGTAGATGCTATGGATTAAATCACATGCCCCACAGACATGTTCTATTTCTAATCCCTGGTCCTGTGATGTGAGCCCATTTGTAAATATGATCTCTGAAGATCCTATTAAGATGAGGCCAAACTGAATCAGTGTGAGGCTCATTCCAATATAACTGGAGTCCTTGTAAGCAGAGGAATTTGGAGCACAGCAGGAGGGTGAGGAGGAGAGAGAAGAGACAGATGGCCATGGGCTGGAGTCAGAGATTGAGTTGGTTGCTGGCCAGCCAGGACCAGGATGCTGTAGAGTCCAGAAAAAGCACCATGCTGCCTACTCCTGGATTTTGGACTTGTCCCCCCAGACTGTGAGACAATAAATTCCTGTTATTTTAGCCAACCAGTCTGTGGTATTTGTGATAGCAGCCCTAGCAAACTAAGACGGTAGAATTTTGCAAATAAAGCCATTTTGGACCCAGAGTTTTCTTTGAGGGAAGATTTTAATTTAAATATTCAATTAGATTAATAGGGTTAAGCCATTTTGGCTTTTTGATTTCTTCTTGTATAAGTTTTGGTAGATTGTGTAATATAGGACTTTGTTGATTTCATCTAAAATTTCCATACCATTGACCTAAAGATTTTTTATAATGTCCAGAGAATCTGATAGTGGTCATTGGTGCCTTCTCTTACTTCCTTTGTTTAAAAAAATCAGTTGCACCAGAAGTTTATCAATTTTATTATTCTTTTCAAATAACCAGCTTTTAACTTTGGTGATTCTTTTGACTTATCATTTCTTCTAATAATTTTAGATTTATTTTGCTGTTATTTTTCTGATCTCTGGAGAGAAATAATTAACATTACTTGTTTTATTTTCAGCATTTCTTCTTTTGCAACCAACACAAATGAGACTATAAATGTCTCCCTAAACACTACCTTATGCCTTTCTATGAGACCTTTACAGAATGATAACAAAAATAAATCACAATTATAGCACTGGTCCTCATGTCATTGAGTCACTTTTACCAACATTAATTTTATTGTTATAATTATATACAATAAAACTTGCCCTTTTTAGATATATACTTCTACAATTTTTTTTCCAAATGCATACAGTCATGTAAGCGTCACTACAATCAAGATACAGAACAGTTCCATTGCCCCAAAGAGTTTTCTGAGACATCTGCTTTATTCAATTTCAATTCCTGACTTGAACTGCATTCTCTCCCTATATTCAGATACCCTTTACAGTATTTCTCTTCTTCTAATGTCCCACTTTGAGTAATCAATTAGTCCTTCTGATATTTCTTATATGAGTCATCTTAAAGGGTAGATCTTTCTATAAGGCAATGAGTTATTTTACTTCATATTTTTGATGGATTTTTCTATTAAGATGCCAACATCAAGAGAATCCAGACCATTTGGTCGATGTTAAGAACTTGGTCAACAATGAGGAGGACATTTATTTCCTACAATTAGAATATGAGAGATTGAGTTATTGTAGGTTCCAATCTCCTCTGTAGGCCAACACTGGCTCCCTTCAATGTTTCCAAGTACAGTAAAAGCCATGATGTAGGCTACAGATTTTATTTTGCATTCATATAAATTTTATAAAAGAGCATAATTGTGGGCAGAAATAAAATATTGATATTTAAAGTGAATTTTGCCTTGGACAATTTTTAACTCTGACAATTTTTTACCTTGGACAATTTGATTCAAGGAGAGATTCAGCCCTTTGGAATTTTCATTGTTTTTCTTAAGAGCAGTTGTCATTAGAAGGATTTATAATCTGAAACTGCCATGAGTGATTACAGTAAAGTATAATTAAGCTAATATTGGTAAGCACTATTATTCTTCAACAATTCTTCCTAATCTTCCTTAATAATAGTGCATTATTAATTTTAAAATCTTATATTTAAATCTTATTATCTTTAATTAATGAGATTTTTAAATGCAATTTTATTGAGGTATATTCACATACCATACAATCATCAAAGTTTACAATCATTTGTTTATAGTATCATCATATAGCTGTGCATTGATCACCACAATCAATTTTTGAACATTTTCATTAAGCCAAAAAATAAAAACAAGAATAGAAATAAAAATAAAAGTAAAAAAAACAACCAAAACATCTCATATCTCCCCCCCCCCCATATTTGTTTACTTTTTTCCCCTATTTTCTACTCATCTGCCCATACACTGGATAAAGGGAGTGGGAGCCACAAGGTTTTCACAATCACACGGTCACACCATGTAAGCTATATAGTTATATGATCATCTTCAAGAACCAAGGATACTTGGTTGCAGTTCAACAGTTTCAGGTATTTCCTTCTAGCTATTCTAACACACTGAAAACTAAAAAGGAATATCTATATAATGCATAACAATAATCTCCAGAATGACCTGTTAACTCCATTTGAAATCTCTCAGCCACTGAAACACTATTTTGTTTCATTTCTCTTCCACCTTTTGGTCCAGAAGGCTTTCTCAGTCTTATGATGCTGGGTCTAGGCTCATCCCTGGGAGTCATGTCCCACATTGCCAAGGAGATTTATACCCATTGGAGTCATGTCCCACATGGGAGGAGGGCATTGAGTTTACCTACAGAGTTGGCTTAGAGATTAAGGCCACACCTCTGCAAAAAAAAGAGGTTGTCTGGGGGTGACTCTTAGTCACAATTATAAATAGACTTAGACTCTCTTTGCAGTAACAAGATTCATAAGGGCAAGCCTCAAGATCAAGGGCTCAGCCTACTAAACTGGTAGTCCCAAATGCTTGCAAGAATATCAGGAATTCCCCAGGTGGGGAATTTTAATATTTTCAGATTTTCCCCCAGTCCCTCAAGAGGACTTTGCAAATACATTTTATTCTCTGCCCAAATTACCTTGGAGGTATCAGGGCTTCACTCTAACCTATAAAAACCAACCAGATTTCACTATCTATGCAGGGTTCCATGTAATTATGGTGTTTGAATAAACTGACCTACAAGTTAAATTATATAGTGTGCTACAGAAAATATAGACTTAGCACCGAATAAATATTTCTTCCTTTTGTCTCACATAAAAGTTGAAGTTTTAAAACAGTCAATATCATCCTTTCCCCTCTAGTCTGATTAACCTTAGTCCAAACGAAGTCCATTCATTCATATCTCTAACTGAAGTCTGAGCTAGTTTCAGCTTTTTTAACAGTTCCTGTAAGGGGTAATGCTGACATTCATTGCTGCCAAACTCTGGCTCTGAGTCTCCGGTGTCACACAGATACCTGAAGTTCCAGGGACCGACCAGGTTATACATAAACCGCTCAGCTTCTCAGAATTGAGAAATAACTGTTGCAACTCATGAATGAATGTGACTGCTGTAAGAGTTTACAATCTAGTAAACTTTATAATAAGGCTTTCCCCAGTAACCTATGCTCTCAGATTCAATTCTCAGAGTTTGCACATTATAGTTAGTCCATATTAGTGTAGCATTATAAAGTTTGTCTTTTCGATTCTGGCTTATTTCACTCAACATACTGTCCTCAAGTTCCATTCATCCACTTGCTTACCTCACAACTTCATTCCTTCTTGTTACTGCTCAATATTCCATTTTATGTGTACACCACAGTTCACCATTCTATGACTCAATGTACTCTTAGGTCAACTCCATCCATTGAAAATCATGAATACTTTTACCATTAACACCAGTGTGTAAATGTCCATTTGTGTCCCTGTTCTCAGTTCTTCCAAGTATATACCCAATAAGAGGGTTGCAAGACCATATGGCAACCTCATCTTTAGCTTCTTGTCTAGCCATCACACTTTTCCAGATGGGCTGCACCATTCTACTTCCTCACCAATAGAGAATAGGCACATACCTCTCACCAGCACTTGTATCACTCTGTTTATTTTATAAACAGTTTTATTCATACACCATATAATCCATCTAAATAAACAATGATTCCTGGTATAATCACATAGTTATGCATTCACCCACATTCTATATGAGAATATTTCCATTTCTTTTGCAAAGAAAGAAGAAAAGGGGAAAAAATGAAGAACAAAAAAAATATCAAAGTTAGAAGGAAAATAAAAATAAAATAAAATACACTGAAAAGGTCAGATAACACCAACACCAAGAATCCCATACCACACCCTTATATCCCCTTTCTACAGTCATTTAGCTTTGGTATATTGCCTTTGTTACAATTAATGGAAGAATCTTACAATGTTGCTGTTAACTATAGACTCTAATTTGCCTTGATTGTATTTTTCCCCTATACCATCCAATTTTCAACACCTTGTAATGTTGACATTCATTTGTTCTCCCTCAGGTAAAAATATTTTTATATTTGTACTTTTAATCACCATCACTGATCACTCTAGTTTTCGCTAAGTTATACAATCCCAGTCTTTATCTTCTATCTTTCATCCTGGTGTCATACATGCTGCTAGCCTTCCTCTTTCAACCATACTCACCCTCATCTTTGTTCAAGGTATTCACAATATTGTGCAACCTTCACACAGTACTGTGCTATCCATTTCTGAATCTATACAATCAATCCTGTTAAAATTTCTATACTCCTTCAGCACCAAATGCCCAATCTCTAACCTCTTTGTCTCTCCTGACAAACTGTGTTCTCAACTTTAACTCTCAAAGTTTGCTCATCAATGGTTAGTTCATGTTAGTGAGACCATGCAGTATCAGTCCTTTTGTTTCTGGCCAGTTTCACTCAATATAATGTTTTCTGTCTACCATTTTGTCTTTTGAAATTTGTATGTCATATCTTATTTTATTTGTATTTTTCTCTCTCTCTCTTTTTACCCTTACTGATAGTCTTCATTTCTACACTTTTTTTCCAAACCTCTCTCTCCTTGCTTTTCCTATCTGCCTGTAGCTCTCCCCTTAGTATTTCTTGTGAAGGAGGTATCTTGTTCACAAACTCTCTCAGTGTCTGTTTGTCTGAAAATATTTAAAACTCTTCCTCATTTTTGAAGGACAGATTTGCTGGATATAGAATTCTTGGTTGGTAGTTTTTCTCTTTCAGTATCTTAAATATATCATATCATTGCCATGATTTTTTTCTGAGCAATTTGCACATGGTCTTGTCAAGCTTCCCTTGTATGTGATGGATTACTTTTCTCTTGCTGCTTTCAAAATTCTCTCTTTGATTTTGACATTTGATAATCTGATTATGAAGTGTCTTAGAGTGGGACTATTCAGATATATTCTTTTTGGGGTATGCTGTGCTTCTTGGCTCTGTAATTTTATGTCTTTCATAAGAGATAGGAAATTTTCAGCAATTATTTCCTCCATTATTCTTTCTGTCCCCTTTCCCTTCTCTTCTCCTTCTGGGACACCCATGACATGTATATTCATGAGCTTCATGTTGTCCTTCAATTCCCTGAGACCCTGTTCATATTTCCTATTCTTCTATCTGTTCTTTTATGTGTAGGATTTCAGATGGTCTGTCCTCTAGTTCATGAATCCTTTTTTTTTTTAACCTCTTCAAATATGCTGTTGTATGTCTCCATTGTGTTTTTCATCTCTTCTGTTTTGTCTTTCATTCCTATATGTTCTGCAAATTGTTTTTACAAGCTTTTGAGTTCTTCCTTATGTTCACACAATGTCTTCTTTATATCTTTCATCTCTTTTGCCATATCTTCCCTCAATTCATTGGTTTGATTTTTGAAATGATTTAGCATATTTGTTGGAAGATCTTTAATTTGTTGTTTCAAATCCTGTATTTCATTTGTAGTGTAAGTTTGTTCCTTTGACTGGGTCATATCTTCATTTTTCCTAGTGCGACTCATAATTTTATGTTGTCTGGGCATCTGGTTTCCTAGATTACCACAATCAGATTTTCCCAGACCAGATGAGCCTAGTTCTCAGGAGGAGGATATAATCAGTATCAAATTTCCCTAAGGATGAGACCCAGGAAGTTGTCAAACTTTCCTGTGAGGCCTCTAGATGTTGTGCTTTTCCAATCCTGCCCAGCAGGTGGTGCTTGTCAGCCCACAGTTCCCCAACTGTATAAAAAGGTGTGGTGCCTTTAATTCTCAGCAGACCCTGTCCCCACTAGGGTCTGAGGGTGAGACAGAAGCCAAGCTTAAGCTGTTCTGGTTTGTTATTTTTCCTCACAGTCCCTGAGTTCCGAATTCTCTGAAGGAGATCTGCCTCTTGAGCTGGACCCTGCACCCCTTTTCTTAGGGAAGATAAGCCCTTTGGGGAATTATCTCCTTCACTTGACTTCATCCTGTATCTCTCTATCTCAAATTCACCCTTGCCTGAGGCATTCTCTAATGAACCACTTGGAATGAGAGGGAAAAAAAAAAGACATCTCTTTTCAGAGCCACTCCCCTGCCACCCAGTTCCACTGGTCAACCAGAGTTGGTAACCAGTTCTATGTGCTCCTTTTCTTGGTTCACAGCCCTTTTCCAGTATTCTGAATTCAACTGACTCTGAAACCCTCTGTTTTTATTCATTTATGCATTTATTATTATTTTTTCCATCAGACCGGCTGTTTCTCTGCTGGGAGAGATCTCTAGTTCCTTTTCTGCTTGCTCCAGGTTTATCTGTGCTCATAGCTAGTATTCAGCAGTCCAAATTCATTAATTAAAACCATAGTTGGAGATTGCTTGAGCTACCTTCCCTTGCTTCCAGCAGAAATCACTTCTTTTTCCTACAGGGGAGTGTTCCAACTCAGCCTGCTGTGCCAGTGAGGGTGGGGCACCAGCCCCTCAGTTTGGGGAGCTTTACTCATATTTCTATGCTGCAATCTCAGCCATTCCACCCATTCCATACTGGTGTACAATGTGTATCTGTTCAAGGATGTCTCCCAAATAGTTTTTCCAGACTATTTACTAGTTGTTCCTGGGTATTTTCTAGTTAATCTAGGGGAATAACTACATTCCACACCTCCCTATGCTGCCATCTTGCTCCACCTCCTCAATTATTGAGATTTTGATCTGCAACAAAAGCAGCCATTGAAATGTTACAAATCAATTTATGTTGGTGACTCTCTCTCTAGAGTTATATTTAATTGGTCTTCTCATGAAACAGGCAAAACAAATACAAACCACACTTTTTATTTTGATGCTTTTTATATTATTTGGTAGGAGACAGGAATATTTGATGTCCTGCAATGAGTGGGACAATCCTACACAATAGAGAATCATCTCAGGCCCTGCATGGTTTTTGAATATCCTATCATACAAAAACATAAGTGAAAAACCCATATTTAAATATTTGAGCCTTAAATTTAAGATCATTTAACACTTAAATACAAGCACTTTGGCACATTTTTATATACACTGAATTTTTCAGAAATGACAAGATTTAAGTTGAGATAAGATTTTTTTTGTTTAACATTTTGGGAAACCATATCACCAGTGGTAGTGTCACCATGGTATTTGAGTCAATAATATAATATATCCTTCCTCAGCCTCTTGTTGTTCCTGTCACATTTGTGGTAATTCTCATATACACAAATTTGCTTATTTTGGCTTAATGAAAAACATAAAGAAAAATCTTGACAGCACTCTGTTGAATATTTGAAACTGGGCTTTATAATTGTGTCCTCAGACTAAAAGTTCCCAATGTTACCAATGTCCTCTGATAACATTTTTAAAATTAATGTAATCAAGATCTTATATTTAATATAAAAGAGAATCAAAATAAAAGGAACTTTGACAAACTAATACACAGTCCATTATACAAATGCTCAGGTATGACTATGCTGTAAGACATAATGAAATCCTCAGGTGCTTGCACCTACTTGTAATGAATAAGTCATTGATAAGAACTAGGAAGATCAGAAGCTACTTTCTAAAAGAAGTCAAGAAAATTAAAATACCAACGGCATTTGTAACAGTATAAAAGTCAGGGAAAGTATTAAAAGACCAAATTTATTTATTTACATAAGAGAAATAAGGAAATATTGACTAGATAAGGCCAAATGACCATTTGCAAAAATGGGGAAAAAGAGGAACTGTGATATATCTTTGCTAACTTATTGCTATGTTTTACTTAATTTTGTTTGTTTCACTACTTGGTTCATTAGTTTCTTTTAAAAAGTGTTATCAGAGGACAGATATCTCTTTTATATTAAAGAAGAGTTTTATATTATTTCCCTAAACAGATATGATTAAGTAATTTATATTATACATGCTTTACTTTTCAGGAGAGATAAGGTGACATTATTAAATATTTACTTTTTAAAGGGGGCATTGAGTCTTATAGGTTTGAAGACCACTGTTCTAAGCCTCCAGAGGGTGGAGACTCCAATATACTACTCAATCTATAAGCCAATTTAGCATCTTTTCCTTCTTCTTCTTTCTTCTTCCATTCCTTCCTCTCTTCATTTGTCCCTTCATTCCTACTTTTTTCTTCTATATAACATGACTTGCTATGGGACCTCTATGTACCAAATATTACCATAGTTGATTCAAATGCAATAAAAATGAATAATGCATATTCCTGGGCAACAGTGGAACTTAAATCTAGTGGAATCAATAGATGTAAATTCAAATAGAACTTTGATAAATGCCCAGAGGAGAGAGAAAGGGGCCAATGGAAGATGTGTCTATTATTTAATAACTATGGAGATAACTAGCTTTCAGTCTCCAAAATAGGGATACTGGTGTTTTCCTGTGGTGAAATCACCTTTATGCTTTATCCATAGGGAGATTCTTACCCGGGCAGACTGAATTGAGGAGCAATTGTTAAAACTGTTTAGAATGTTGTGCCTGTAGCAATTATTTAATACATTTCCAAAAGTTCACTTATTGATTAAGCTACTGGTCCCTCAATACACCCAAGTTATCATTTAATTACTTCCATAGAGAAAATTTATGAACATCATCAGAATGTAAATATGCACTCAGTGGATTGCATTACTAGCACTCTCTGGGTCTGAAAAAAGATAGATTTTCATGTCTTATGTTTTGCCAATACCCAAACACACAAATGAATATCCTATCATGTGTATTCTGTAGGTGGTCAAAATGCACTTACACTACAATGAACACTTTCTTTTTATTCACTTGATTGTGTTACCTCAGTATTCTCTATGGTCCCTTTTATTTTTTTAATGCGTTTATTGACATATAGTCACACACCATATACTCCATCCAAAGTGTACAATCAATGGCTCACAGTATCATCATATAGTCATGCATTCATTGCCCCAATAAATTTTAGACACTTTCATTATTCCAAAATAAAGGAAAAAATTAAAATTAAAATTAAAAGAACACCCAAAACATCCCATACCTCTTATCACCCCTATTGTTTGTATATTTATGTCCTTATTTTATTACTCATCTTCTCATACACTGGGTAAAGGGATTGTCAGTCACAAGGTTTTCACAATCATGTGATCCCGCAATAAAAGCTGTATAGTTATGCAATCATCATCAAGAATCAAGTCTACTGGATTACAGTTCAACAGATTCAGATATTTCCTTCTAGCTATTCTAATACACTAGAAACTAAAATGGAATATCTATATAATGCATAAGAATAGCCCCCAGAATGACTTCTCAGCTCTATTTGAAATGTCTTAGCCACTGAGACTTTATTTTGTTTCCTTTATTTTCCTCCTTTTTGGTCAAGAAGGCATTCTCAATCCCATGATGCCAACCAGGCTCATTCTTGGAAGTTCTGTCCCTCATTGCCAGGGAAACTGACACCCTTGGAAGTCATGTCCCACATGGGGGAGGGTGTAGTGAGTTTATGTGCAGAATTGACTGGGAGAGAGTTGTCTGTGGTCCCTTTTAAGTAGAAAATATTTCATGCATTTTCTTTTCCAAGCTTTCTGTTATCTCCACATAGTTTTTCACTTTCTACTTCCTCTTTTCACTTAAACAAGTACTTACAATGTGTTGGCCAATATCTTACCGGCTCCATTTTTAAAAAAATGAGATATAATTTACGTACTATAAAATTATCCATTTAAATGTGTATGCTTCAGTGTTTTTTGGTATGTTTACAAAGTTTTGTGGTTATCAGCATTATCTAACTCAAGAACAGTTTTGTCACCTCAAAAGAAATCCCAAATGTGTAAGCAGTCACTCCTTATTCTCCCTTCCCCAGAACTTGGCAACAACTAATCTATTTTCTATCCTATGGGTTTGTCTGTTTTGAACATTTCATATAAATGGAATCATAATATACAGTGTTTTGTGTCTGGATTTTTTCACTTTGCATAATTTTCCAAGGTTCATCCATGTCATAACATGTATCAGAAATGTATTCCTTTTTATAACTGAATAATATTCCACTGAATCAATAAACCACATTTTTTTTTTTTGCCTATCTATTCCTGAGATGATGGAAATTTGGGTTGTTTCCACTTTTTGAATATTATGAATAATGCTATGAACATTTGTATACAAAAATTTGTACAGCAATATATTTTCAGTTCTTTTGGCTATATACCTAGGGGTGGAATTGCTGGATTGTATGGTAATTCTATATTTAACTTTCTGAGAAATGACAAACTGTATTCCATAGTGGCTGCACCATTTTACATCCTCACTAGCAATGCATGAGGGTTTCAGTTTCTCCTAAGACTGGTTACTTTCCATTTAAAAGAAATATTATTATCATATTAGTGAGTCTAGAGTGATATCTTTTTATTGTTGTTTTGATTTATATTTTCCTAATGTCTAATGATGTTGAGTATACTTTCTTGTGTTTATTGGTCATTATATTTCTTCTTTGCAGATGCCTATTCAAATCTTTTTCCATTTTTTTTAATGTGTTATTTGAAGTTTTGTTGTTGAGTTCTAATAGTTCTTTATATATCCTGGATACTAGACCCTTATCAGGTACATAACTTTTAACTATTATCTTTCATTTATGGGTTGTTTTATCATTTCCTTTATGCTGTCCTTTGCCACCAAAATTTAAATTCTTGATGTAGTCCAATCTATCTACTTTTTATTTAATTACTTATACTTTTGGTGTCATTTGTAAGAAATCATTGCCTAATCCAAGGTCACAAAATTTATACCTGTTTTCTTCTAAAGTTTTATAGTTTTAACTCTGACATTAGAGTCTTCCATCCATTATGGGTTAATTTTTGCATATGGCATGAGGTAGGGTCTAAATTTATTTTTTTTTATGTGTAGCTCTGCTGTTGTCCCACTACCATTCATTTAAAAGACTATTTCCCCCGTTGAGTGACTTTAACACCTTTGTCAAAAAACAGTTGATCAGAGACAATGGGTTTATTTCTAGACTCTCAATTCTTTTCCATTGATCTATGGCTAATCATATGCCAATACCACATTATCTTGATTGCAATAACTTTGTAGTAGGTTTTGAAGTCAGAAAGAGTAAGTCCTCCAACTTTTTATTCTTTTTCAAAGTTTTTTTTTTAATATTCTGAGTCCCTTGCATTTCCATATGAATTTAAGGATCCCTTGTCCATTTCTGTAAAACAAAAAGGTGCTTGGAATTTTGACAGGGATTGCACTGAATCTGAAGATCAATGTAGGGAGAATCAACATCTTAATGATATTAAATTTTCCAAACAATGAACATGGAATGTCTTTCCATTTATTTAGGTCTTCTTTAGTTTCTTTCAATAATGTTTCATAGTTTTCAGTGTACAAGTATGCTGGTTTGAGCTGCTATGTACCCCAGAAAAGACTATGCTGTTTTAATCCATTCTTGTGGGGGCAGATGTATTGTGTGTGACTTCTTGATTAGTTTGTTTCCATGTAGATGTGACCCAGCCCATTTAAGGTGGGTCTTGATCCTTTACTGGAGTCCTTTAACAGAGCTCATGAAGAGAGAGAGCTTAGAAAGAAGACATCCCAGGAGAAGCAAGAAGGACCCATAGAAGCTGAAAGAGAAGCACCTGGAGACATTTGGAGACAACCATTGAAACCAGAACCCAGGAAAAGAAGGGCCAGCAGACATTGCCATGTGCCTTCCCATGTGGCAGAGGAGCCCTGGATATCATTGGCCTTTCCTCAGAGAAGATATCTACCTCTTGATGCCTTAATTTGGACATTTTCATGGCCTTTGAACTGTAAATTTGCAACCTAATAAAGACCTGTAAAAAGCCAAAACGGGATGAGAACCTAAGATGGCAGCTAGGTGAGAAAGGGCAAAAAAAACACCTCCATGAAAAATGCTAGATAAAAGCCAGAGAAGGACCTAGAACACCAGTTCCAGCTATGCACCAGCCAGACAAGGTCTGCTAAATCCACAGGGATAGGGCATTTGGTGAAACTGGGAGTCTGCATTCTGAAACAAGTGAGCCAGCTGAAAGCCCAGTGGCCATGCTGCAGTGTGGGGAAACCATGGGTTGGCATTTGGAGATGGACTAGTTCTTTAAAATAAATAAATAAATAAATAAATAAATAAATAAATAAATAAATAAATAAATAAAATAAAAACCCAGGAGCGGCTGTGGATACGGTGGCGAGAACTGCTCAGTGAAGTGTGGCAGGAGTGGGCCTTGTGACCACCTCAATATCTGGCATGGAAGATAGCCCTTCCTGCACCCACTGCTAGTGTGATGGGGAGTGTTTCCTGCAACACATGCACATGGCACAACATCGGCTGTAGACAGTGGCCTTTAGTGTACACACAGCTAATTGTCCCAGAGCTGGGAAGGTGGAGCTGTGTGAAAAGGAGGAAATTAACATGCCACATTCAGTCATCTTTACAGCAGGCTGGGAATGCCCCTGCATGGCTCAGCAGCCCAGGGCTTCCCTGAAGGGCTGGCATGCTTGTGATGTGGCACAGCCTTCCCTCAGCAGAGGTCCTGGAAGAGCATGGCTGGGAAGGGGGACCCACTCAGAAATCCCAGGGACCCTACACCAATACCAAGGACTTGTGGGTCAGTGGCAGAGACAATCTGTGGCAAGACTGAAATGAAGGTTTAAACTCTTACAGCAGCCTTAAATCTCTGGGAACACGTGGGAGGTTTGATTACTAAAGCGGCCCTGCCTCCCTAACTACTCAGACTCATGCCTCACATTCAGGATGGACAGCACCAACAACACACCCAAACTTGTTGCACCAATTGAACTCCACAAGAATCAGACCCCCACACACCAAAAAGACAAAGTTGGAGAGATCTGACTTGAGGAGAATACGTGACTCGCAGATGCCATCTCCTGGTTAGTTAAAGTGCATGCCACCAAGCTGTAGATCTGACAAATTAGAGATTGGTGTTTTTCATATTCTCAAAGAACCCTATCAAGTAAAGCAAATGCCAAGAGGCCAAAATCAACAGAAAATTTTAAAGCATACGAAAAAAACAGATGATATGGAGAACCCAAACCCAAACACTCAAATCAAAAGATCAGAGGAGACATGGTACTTGGAGCAATTAATCAAAGAACTAAAGACAAACAATGAGAGCATGGCACAGGATATAAAGGACATGAAGAAGAACATGGCACAGGATATAAACGACATGAAGAAGACCCTAGAAGAGCATAAAGAAGAAATTTCAAGAATAAATTAAAAAAATAGATGATCTTATGGAAATAAAAGAAACTGTTGACCAAATTAAAGAGATTCTGGATACTCATAGTACAAGACTAGAGGAAGCTGAACAATGACTCAACATCCTCGAGGATCATAGAATGGAAAATCAAAGAACAGAAGAAAGAATGGGGAAAAAAATAAAAAAAAACTGAAAT
Organism: Choloepus didactylus; assembly: GCF_015220235.1. Taxonomy (NCBI): domain Eukaryota; kingdom Metazoa; phylum Chordata; class Mammalia; order Pilosa; family Megalonychidae; genus Choloepus; species Choloepus didactylus. Next base: position 21,469,984 of record NC_051313.1, read on the forward strand.
GGACCTCAGGGATATGATAGATAAAATAAAACATCAAAATTTAAGACTCATTGGTGTCCCAGAAGGGGAAGAGAAGGGTAAAGGTCTAGAAAGAATATCCAAAGAAATTGTTGGGGAAAACTTCCCAAACCTTCTACACAATATAAATACACAAAGCATAAATGCCCAGTGAACTCCAAATAGAATAAATCCAAATAAACCCACTCCAAGACATATTCTGATCAGACTCTCAAATACTGAAGAGAAGGAGCAAGTTCTGAAAGCAGCAAGAGAAAAGCAATTCACCACATACAAAGGAAACAACATAAGACTAAGTAGTGACTACTCAGCAGCCACTATGGGGGTGAGAAGGCAGTGGCATGATATATTTAAAATTCTGAGAGAGAAAAATTTCCAACCAAGAATATTTTATCCAGCAAAGCTCTCTTTCAAATTTAAGGGAGAGCTTAAATTTTTCATAGACAAACAAATGCTGAGAGATTTTGCTAATAAAAGACCTGCCCTACTTCAGATACTAAAGGGAGCCCTACCAACAGAGAAGCAAAGAAAAGAGAGAGATATATAAAGAAATTTAACAGACATATATACCTTACATCCCAAATCACCAAGACACACAGTCTTCTCTAGTGATCACGGATCTTTCTCCAGAATAGACCATATGCTGGGACATAAAACAAGCCCCAATAAATGGAATACAAATAGAAGTCAATAACTATCAGAGACTTAGAAAATTCACAAATACCTGGAGGTTAAAAATGGGGGGGAGATGAAAACATTCCCAGATAATCAAAAGCTGAGGGACTTCATCACCAGTAGATCAGTCCTATGAGAAAGGCTAAAGGGAATTTAGTAGGCTGAAAGGAAGGGACACTAAACAATTGACTGGAACTACATGAAGAAATAAAGATTTCCAGTAAAGAACACATGGTAAATATAAATACCAATACTACTGTAATTTTGATTTGTAACTCTGCTATTTACTTCCAATGGGATCTAAAATACATAAACTGTAATGATAAATTAGTGGTTTTGGACTCAATGTAAAATATGTAAACTTTTGACAAGAACTACATAAAGGTGGAATGAAGGAGTATAGGAACATAGTTTATGTGTCCTATTGAAGTTGGTATCAAAGAAAAAAAAGATTGTTATAGATTTAAGATGTTAAATTTAAGCCCCATGGTAAACACAAAGAAAGTATCAGAGAACATGACCATAGAGATGAAAAGTAGAGTATGGGTTATGAGAAGTGGGGGAAGGGGCAATGGGGAATTAAGAAATGAGTGTAGGGTTTCTGTTTGGGGTGAAGGGAAATTTCTAGTAATGGATGGTGGGAAGGTGATGGCATTGCAACATTCTGAATGTGATGAATCTCACTAATGGAATGCTAGGGAGGGTTAGAATGGGAAGATTTAAGCTGTATATATGTTTCCACAATTGGAAAAAAAACACAGTCTAAATAGATAATGACAATTAAATGCCAAGGATGATCCTGGATGGGAACTGAGGATGGAGGAGAGGAGGCTCAAAGGGACACAGTTGGGACATAAGGAAAAAAAAAGGAAATATAGAATGTAAGCTTTGTATCAGTGTTGAATTTCTTGAACTTCTTAGCTGCGCTTAACGTGATTGCATAAAAGAATGTTCTTGTTCACGGGGAATGTATGTGAATTATATTGTTTATTCAAGGATTTGTGCAGCTTGCCCTCATATGTTCAGAAGACAGAGCAATATGTTCAGAAGACAGAGCAATCCATCCATGATGGATGATAGGGAGGGAGGGAGGGAGGGAAAGAAATAAATCGTGGTGTGACAGGAAGTTAAAGTTGGTGGATTGGGGTATCAGGAGAAGGGGGTCAGGGTATGCTGGAGTTCTGTGTATGGGGTTTGTATTGTTTTTGCAACTGTTCCTGTAAGTTTGAATTTATTTCAAAATAAAATTTAAAAAAAAAGCCAACACATTTCTGGTATACTGCATTCTGGCAGCTTTAGCAAACCAAACCAAGAAGTCTTGTTCTTATTTTGTTAAATTTATTCCTGTTTTATTATCTTGATGCTATTATAAATGAAATTGTTTTCTTAATTTCATTTTCAAGTATTCATCCATGATTTATTGATAGTGATTCAATTGATTTTTTTGAAATTTTTTCCCTTTGTTTTATTTTTTTCCATTGGAATGTGTGTTTTTTTTTAATTAAATTCAGCTTTATTGAGATATATTCACATACCATAGAATCATCCATGGTGTACAATCAACTGTTTACAGTACCATCATATAGTTTTGCATTCATCACCTCAATCTATTTTTGAACATTTTCCTTCCACCAGAAAGAATCAGAATCAGAATAAAAAATAAAAGTAAAAAAGAACACCCAAATCATCCCCCCATCCCACCCAGTTTTCATTTAGTTTTTGTCCCCATTTTTCTACTCATCCATCCATACCCTGGATAAAGGGAGTGCGATCCACAAGGTTTTCACAATCACACTGTTACCCATTGTAATCTATATTGTTATACACTCATCTTCAACAGTCAAGGCTACTGGGTTGGAGTTTGATAGTTTCAGGTACTTACTTCTAGATATTCTAATACATTAAAACCTGAAGAGGGATATCTATATACTGCATAAGAATGTCCACCAGAGTGACCTCTTGACTCCATTTGAAATCTCTCAGCCAACGAAGCTTCACTTTGTTTCTTCTCACATCTCCCTTTTGGTCAAGAAGGCGTTCTCAAGCCCATGATGCCAGGTTCAAACACATCCCTGGGAGTCATATCCTGTGCTACCTGGGAGATTTCTACCCCTTGGAGTCAAGTCTCACATAGGGGGGAGGGCAGTGAGATCACCTGCCAATGTGGCTTAAGTAGAAAGAGAGGGCCACATCTGAGCAACACAGAGGCACTCAGTGGGAGACTCTTAGGTACAATTATAAGCAGGTTTAGCCTCTCCTTTACAGTTACAAGCTTCTTAAGGGCAGGCCCCAAGATACAGGGCTCAGAATACCAAGCCATCAGTCCTCAACATTTGTGAGAGCATCAGCAACATTCCAGGTGAGGAAGTCCAAAACTTCCATATTTTCCTCCTGCTCCTCAGGGGAGCCCTGCATGTATATTTTTATTCTCCACACCCAAATTACTTTGGGATGTGTTGCTATTTTTCACTCTAGCCTATACAAACCTACCATATCTCCTGTCCTATTCAATGTTCCATGTGATTGTGTTCAAGCAAACTGACTGTAGAAGTTATATTGTTTAGAAAATATAGATCCTGCATGAAATAAACATCTCGTCTCTGGTCTCACATGGAAGTTGAAATTTTAATACACAGGCAATTTCAACCTTTACCTTTTGGCCCAATTTGCCCTAGTCTTAACCAGGTCTACTTCATTCATATCTCTAATTGAAGTCTGGGCTCTTTTTTCAGCTTTTTTTTTTTTTTTTTTTAACAATAGCTGTATGTGTTAATACTGACATTCATATTGCTGAGCTCTAGCTCTGAGCCCCAGGTGTCACACAGACACCCAATGTTCCAAAGACCAATCAGGCCACACATAAAGGAATCGGCATCTCAGAGTTTGGAGATAGCCATTACAGTTCAGGAATAGATTTGACTGCTTTAAGAGCTTACAATCCAGGGACCATTACAATAATCATTTCCCTGTTACCCCTATGTATATGTTTCCTACAATTTTATAGAGATATATTCACCTACCATGCAATTATCCACAGTGTATAGTTATTTATTCATAGTATCATCATATAGTTGTACATTTATAACCACAATCAGCATATGAACATATTGATTACTAACGAAAAGTCATTTGTAGCAAATAATAAAAAAGATAACAAAAAGAAAAATTAAATATCATACCATACAATATAATAGTAAGAACAGAAAACAACACCACTACCAATTGAGAGTCTATACATTTTAGTTAGTACATATTGGTGAGGCATTATAGTGTTTGTCTTTGTTTCTGGTGTACTTCACTCAAAATGCTGTCTACAGGATCCATTCAGCCCATTGTGTGTCTCACAGCTTCACTCCTTCTTGTAGTTTCTCAATATTCCATTGTATGCATACACCACAGTTCACCATTCTGTTCCTCAAAGTACCATTAGGCTACTTCCACCTATTGCGAATTATGAATACTGCCTCTGTAAACACCAGTGTTCAAATGTCCATTCATGTCTCTGCTCTCGGATCTCCAAGTACATGCCACATAATGAGGTTGCAGGACCTAATGGCCCCCACATACTTAGCTTCCTGTGGAACCATCACAGTGACCTCCCGATAGGCTGCACCATTCTGCCTTCTCATCAACAGTAATGAGTACATCCCTCTTTCCATATTTTCTCCAGCACTTTTACCCCTATTTATATTTATCCTATAATTTTATAGAGATATATTCACATACCATACAATTATCCACAGTGTAAAATCAGTTATTCATAGTATCATCATATAGTTGTACATTTATAACCACAGTCAGCACATGAACATATTGATTACTACTAAAAATTATTTTTAGCAAATGATAAAAAGGATAATAAAAAGAAAAATTAAATGTCATACAGTACAATATAATAGTAAGAACAGAAAACACCACTACCAAGAATTCCATATCCCTCCCTTGTATCCCCCTCTCATACGCAATTAGCTTTGATATATTGCCGTTGCTACATTTAATGGAAGCATATTACAATGTTACTGTTGACCATAGACTCCAGTTTGCTTTGATTATATATTTTTTCCAAATACCATCCTTTTTTCAACACTCTGCATGGTTGGCATTCATTTGTTCTCCCACATAAAAATATTTTTATATTTGTACATTTAGCAATAGTCATTGGCCACTCCAGTTTTTGCCAAATTATACATTCCCAGTCTTTATCATCTATCTTTATCTCTGGTGTCATACATTCCCCTATCCTACCTCTTCCAGCTTTACTCACAGACATCTTTGTTCAATGTACTTACAATATCGTGCTACCATCAGACAGTATTATGCTATTTATTTCTTGATCTATACAAGCAATCCTCCTGAACATGCTGTTGTCCTGCAGCATCAAATGTCTGATCTTTACCCTCTTTCAATCTCCTGGTAGCCTGTATTATCAGCTTTTAACTCTCAAAGTTTGCTCATTAGTGTTAGTTCATTTTAGTGAGACCATAGAGTATTTGTCCTTTTGTTTCTGGGTAACTTCACTCAACATAATATACTCAAGTTTATCCATGTTTTTATATGTTCCAGGTCTTTGTTCTGTCTTACAGCTGCATAATATTCCATCATGTGTGTATGCCAGTTTGTTTATCCATTCATCCATTGATGGACAATTGGGTTGTTTCCATCTCTTGGCAATTGTGAATAATGCTGCAATAATCATCAGTTTGCAAACATCTCTTTGTGTCTTAACTTTCAGTTCCTTTGAGTATATACCTACCAATGGAATAGCTGAGTCATATGGAAAATCTATACTTAGTTTTCTGAGGAACCTCCACACTGTCTTCCAGAGTGGATGCACCATTCTGCATTCCCCCAAAAAATGAATGTGTGCCTCTTTCTCCACATCCTCTCCAGCACTTCTAATTTTCTGTTTTTTTGGATAATGGCCATTCCAGATGGTGTGAGATGATATCTCAATGTGATTTTGACTTGCACTTCACTAATAGCCAGTGAAGTTAAGCATTTTTTTCATATGTTTTTGAGCCATTTGCATTTCCTCTTCAGAAAAGTATCTGTCCATGTCTTTTGCCCACTTTTAAATTGGGTTGCTTGTCCTTCTGTTGTTGAGTTGTAGGATCACTTTATATATTTGGGATATTAAACCCTTATCTGATACGTGGTTTCCAAATATTGTCTCTCATTGTGTTGGCTGCCTTTTTATTTTTATAACAAAGTCCTTTAATGTACAAAAGTGTTTGATTTTGAGGAGATCCTGTTTGTCTATTTGTTCTTTGGTTGATTGAGCTTTGGGTATAAGTTCTAAGATACCACCTCCTATCACAAGATCTTTAAGATAGTGTCTTACATTTTCTTCTAAGAGTGTTATGGTCTTAGCGCTTGTGTTTAGGGCTTTGATCCAATTGGAGTTAATTTTTGGATAAGGTGTGAGGTAGGAGTCATCTGTCATTCTTTTGGAAATGGATATCCAGTTCTCCAAACACCATTTATTGAAGAGGCTGCTCTGTCCCAGTTGCTTTGGCTTGACTGCCTTATCAAAGATCAATTGTCCGTAGATGCCAGAGTCTATTTCTGAACACTTGATTCAATTCCGTTGTTAAGTATCTATATCCTTCTGCCAGTAACATGCTGTTTTGAGCACTGTAGCTGTGTAATATGTTTCAAAGTCAGGTATTGTGAGACTTCCCACTTTGTTCCTCCTTCTCAAGATATTTTTGGCAATTCGAGTCACCTTGCCCTTCCAAATAAATTTGGTTATTGGTTTTTCTATTTCTGCAAAGTAAGTTGTTGGGATTTTAATTGGTATTGCATTGAATCTACAAATCAGTGTAGGTAGAGTTGACATCTTAATTATATTTAGTCTTCCAATCCATAAACACAGTATGTTCTTCCATTTTTTTCAGGTCCTGCTCAGTTTCTTTTAGCAGTTTCTTGTAGTTTTCTTTGTGTAGGTCTTTTGTGCCCTTTGTTAATTTTATTCCTAAATACTTGATTCTTTTTGTTGCTATTGTAAATGGAATTTTTTATATTTCTTCCTCTTGTTGCACATTATTTGTGTATAAGAACACTACAGATTTTTGCACCATGGTCTTGTAGCCTGCCACTTTCCTGTACTCATTGATTAGCTCTAATAGATTTGCTGTAGATTTTTCTGGACTTTCTATATATAGAATCATGTCATCTGCAAACAGTGAAAGTTTTACTTCTTTCTCTCCAATTTGGATGCCTTTCATTTATTTTTCCTTACCTAATTACTCCAGCTAGAACTTCCAGCACAATAACAATGGTTGACAGTGGGTATCCCTGTGTTGTTCCTGATCTTAGAGGGAAAGCTTTCAGTCTCTCTCCATTTTGAGTATGATGTTAGCTGTGGGTTTTTCATATATTACCTTTATCATATTGAGAAAATTCCCCTCTCTTCCTATCCTTTGAAGTGTTTTCATCACGAATGGATGTGAAATTTTCTCAAATGTCTTTTCTGCATTGATTGAGATGATCATGTGGTTCTTCTGCTGTTATTTATTGATGTGGTGTATTACATTAATTGATTTTCTTGTGTTGAACCAGGCTTGCATACCTGGAATATACCCCAGTTGGTTGTGGTGTATAATTCTGTTAATATGCTACAGGATTCAATTTGCAATTATTTTTTTGATGATTTTTTCATCTATATTCATTAAAGAGATTGGTCTATAATTTTCTTTTTTTGTAGTATCTTTGCCTGATTTTGGTATTAGGGTGATATTGGCTTCATAGAATGAGTTAGGTAGATTTCCCTCCTCTTCAATTTTTTTGAAGAGTTTGAGCAGGATTGGTATTAATTCTTTCTTGAATGCTTGGTAAAATTCACATGTGAAACCATCTGGTCCTGGACTTTTCTTTTTTGGGAGCTTTTTGATGACTGACTCAAATTCTTTTCTTGTGATTGTTGTTTAGGTCATCTGTTTCTTCTTGGGTCAATGTTGGCTGTTTATACTTTTCTAGGAAGCTGTCCATTCCATGTAAGTTGTCCAGTTTATTAGCATATAGTTGTTCTAGTATCTTCTCATTATCTCTATTATTTCTTCAGGGTCAGTAGTTATGTTTTCTTTCCCATTTCTGATAGCATTTATTTGCATTGGCTCTTTTTTTTTTTTTTTTTGTTAGCCTAGCTAGGGGTCCATCACTTTTGTTGATTTTCTTGAAGAACCAGCTTCAGGTTTTGTTGATTCTCTCTATTGATTTCCTGTTCTCAGTTTCATTTATTTCTGCTCTTATCTTTGTTATTTCTTTCCTTCTGTTTGCTTCAGGGTAAATTTGTTGTTCTTTCTCTAGTTCCTCCAGGTGGACAGTTGATTCCTCAATTGTTGCCTTCTCTTTTCTTTTAATATAGGTGTTTAGGGCAATAAATTTCCCTCTCAGGACCACCTGTACCGCATCCCACAAGTTTTGATATGTTGTGTTTTCATTGTCATTTGCCTTGAGGTACTTAGTAATACCTCTTGTAATTTCATCCTTTATCAACTGCCTTTCTTAAAGTGTGTTGTTTATTCTCCATATATTTGTGAATTTTACAATCTTCTGCCTGTTACTTGTTTCAAACTGCATTCCATTATGATCTGAGAAAGTGTTTTTTATAATATCAACATTTTTAAATTTGTTGAGACTTGCTTTGTGACCCAACATGTGGTCTATCATAGAGAATATTCATGAGCATGTATCCTGGTGTTTTGGGGTGTAGTGTTCTATAAATGTCTGTCAAGTCTAATTAATTTATCACACAACTCAACAGCTCTGTTTCTTTATTGTTCCTCTGTCTAGATGTTCTATCCATTGAGGAGAGCATTGTATTCAAGTCTCCAACTATTACTGTAGAATTATCTACTTCTCCTTTCGGTGTTCTCAGTGTTTGCCTCATGAATTTTGGGGCAGTCTGGCTTGGAGCATAAATATTTATGATTGTTACATTTTCAAATATTTATGATTGTTACATTTTCTTGATGAATTGATCCTTTTATTAATGTATAGCATCCTTCTTTGTCACTTTCTGTAGTTTTACTTTTGAAGTCTACTTTGTCTCATATCACTATAGCTATTCCCGCTTTTTTCTGGTTGCTGCTTGCATGAAATATCTTTTTCCCACTTTTCACTTTCAGTCTATTTTTGTCCTTGAGTCTAAAGTGAGTTTCTTGTAGATAGCATATTGATTGGTGCTGTTTTTTAATCCATTCAGTCAGTCTGTGTCTTTTTATTGGGGAATTTAATCCATTAACATTTTGCTTGAGGATGAGACCCTCCTGTGAGTTCTTTAGACTCTGTGCTTTTCCTATGCTGTCCAGCATGTGGTGGTTGACAGCCCACAGATCCCCCACCAGTGTGAAGATGTATGGAGCCTTTAGTTGTCCTGGTGACCCTGACCCTGTGGGGAGCATGGCTGACTAAAGCTGGTTTCTGAATTCCAGCCCCTGGGGTCTGAGTTCCCCAAAGGAGGGCTGCCACTGGAACTGGGCCATGCCCTCCTTTTCTTGGGAAGTTATGGTCTTTAGCTAACTTTCTTCACCACTAGACTTATTGCTTTGTCTCTCAGAGCTATCTTATCTCTGCTCTTGCCTGGGCCCAGGTTGCAAGTCTCTGAGGCTTTCTGTAATGGGTTTCTTAGATTCTTAGAATAGTTATTTCAAAAAAAGAGGAAAAGATAAAAAAAAAAAAAAAAAGAAAAGAAAAGAAAAAGAAGGGCCCAGTATAGATTATTTACAGTCCTTGAAGTTCTGTTGGGCTTTTGACATTGAAAAAGACAAGGAGTTAAGGATGAATAAGGAACAATCGAGAAACCAGGAAAACCTGCTTTTCAGAGAAGGGCCCTGGCCCCCTGGGTTTGCATATGTGCCTGATTCTGTTTGAGCCTGGCCTTTCTCCATTTTATGTTTACCCCAACTTCTAAAGTCTCTGGGGTTTTTGTTTGTTTGTTTGTTTTACTTTTATTTTATTTTCTGTTTTTGCTAGTCCTGTTTCCTCCCTGCCGGGCTGACTGCTCTCAGATTTTCTGGGGTCTGGTCTCAGTTTATCTATAGTTGGAGTTTTTGTTCAGCAGTCTGAGTTTGTTAATCAGTGCTGCAACTGCAGTTCTCCCTCCTCTTTCCCAGCACCAATGGCCCCTCCTCCCTTAGGATTGTGCTTGGCAGGGAGGGGTCTGGGCCCCCTGGCCACAAGAACTTGCAGATTTTGCTGATCTCAGCTTCTCCATGCATTCATGGGTGTTGTATGAAGTATGACCAAATTCAAATTCCTCTGCAGTGTCTGCTCCATGCAGTTTCTGGTTATCTACCAACTGTTCCAGAGGAGTTACTCTTAATTGATTTTGTAAATTCATTTTTATTGAGATATATTCACATACCATGCAGTCATACAAAGCATACATTCAATTGTTCAAGTACCATTATATAGTTGTGTGTTCATCACCAAAATTAATTTATGAACATTTTCATTACCACATACACAAAAATAATAAGAATAAAAATTAAAGTGAAAAAGAACAATTAAAGTAAAAAAGAACACTGGGTGCCTTTTTAACTTTTTTTTTTTTTTTTGCCCCCATTTTTCTACTCATTCATCCACATACTGGACAAAGGGGAGTGTGATCCACATGGCTTTCCCAATCACATTGTCACCCCTCATAAGCTACATTTTGATACAATCATCTTCAAGATTCATGGGTTCTGGGTTGTAGTTTGATAGTTTCAGGTATTTACTGCTACCTATTGCATTTCATTAGAACCTGAAAAGGATTGTCTATATTGTGCGTAAGAGTGCCCACCAGAGTGACCTCACAGCTCCTTTTGGAATCTTTCTGCCACTGAAGCTTATTTCATTTCCTTTCATATCCCCCTTTCGGTCAAGAAGATGTTCTCCATCCCATGATGTCAGGTCTAGATTCTTTCTCGGGAGTCATATTCCATGTTGCTAGGGAGATTCACTCCCCTGGGTGTCAGATCCCTTGTAGGGGGGAGGGTTAGTGATTTCACCTGCCAAGTTGGCTTAGCTAGAGAGAGAGGGCCACATCTGAGCAACAAAGAGGCATTTAGGAGGAAGCTCTTAGGCACAATTATAGGCAGGCCTAGCCTCTCTTTTGCAGCAACTGTCTTGCCAAGGGCAAACCCTGTGGTAGAGGGCTCAGCCCATCAAACCACCAGTCCCCTATGTCTGTGAGCACATTAGCAACCATCAAAGTGGGGAAGCCCAACACCCCTGAATTCTCCACCAGCTCCTCAAGGGGGCTCTCCATATTTTTTCATTGTTTTTTTTTAATTAACTTTTTTTAAAAAATTAACTATATCAAAAAATAAAAAAAAAAACATGCAGTAATAAAACATTTCAAACAAACCATAACATAACAAGGGAATAAGAAAAAGACAACTAACCTAAAATAACTATTTTACTTCCAACATGTTCCTACTCTACCCCAAGAAAATAACCTGTATACCAACATTTCTGTGGACTTGTTCCTACCATACCCATCAGAAAGTAACAAACCATAGTCATTTCTGGGCATCCCCAGAACATTAAATTTACCCACGATAGCTTATCTGTTCTTACTGAGTTATCAATCCCCCTCTATTAATTTCTCTATATAGCTAGTTCCCCTACATTCTACATTATAAGCCATTTATTTTACATTTTTCAATGTTTCACATTAGTGGTAGCATATAATATTTTTCTTTTTGTGCCTGGCTTATTTTGCTCAGCCTTATGCCTTCAAGGTTCATCCATGTTGTCATATATTTCACGACATCATTCCTTCTTACTGCCACATAGTATTCTAATGTGTGTATATACCACATTTTATTTATCCACTCATCTGTTGAAGGACATTTGGGTTATTCCCATCTCTTAGCAATTGTGAATAATGCTGCTATGAGCTTTGGCATGCAGATATCTGTTTGTGTCATTGCTCGCAGATCTTCTGGGTATATACTGAGAAGTGCAGTCACTGGATTGAAGGATAACTCTATTTCCAGTTTTCTAAGGAACTGCCAGACTGACTTCCAGAGTGGATGAACCATTATACAGTCCCACCAACAATGAATAAGAGTTCCAATTTCTCCACATCCTCTCCAGCATTTGTAGTTTCCTGTTTGTTTAATGGCAGCCATTCTAACCGGTGTTAGATGGTATCTCATTGTGGTCTTAATTTGCATCTCTCTAATAGCTAGTGAAGCTGAACATTGTTTCATGTGTTTCTTGGCCATTTGTATTTCGTCTTCAGAGAACTGTCTTTTCATAACTTTTGCCCATTTTATAATTGGGCTGTCTGTACAACTGTCACTGAGTTGTAGGATTTCTTTATATATGCAAAATATCAGTCTTTTGTCAGATACATGGTTTCCAAAAATTTTTTCCCATTGAGTTGGCTGCCTCTTTACCTTTTTGACAAATTCCTTTGAGGTACAGAAACTTCTAAGCTTGAGGAGTTTTCATTTATCTATTTTTCCTTTGGTTGCTTGTGATTTGGGTGTAAGATCTAGGAAGTGGCCACCTAATACAAGTTCTTGAAGATGTTTCCCTACATTATCTTCTAGGAATTTTATGGTACTGTCTTTTATATTGAGATCTTTGATCGACTTTGAGTTAATTTTTGTGTAGGGTGTGAGGTAGGGGTCCTCTTTCATTCTTTTGGATATGGATATCCAAGTCTCCCAGCCCCATTTGTTGAAAAGACCATTATGACTCAGTTCAGTGACTTTGGAGGCCTTATCAAAGATCAATTGGCCATAGATCTGGGGGTCTATCTCTGAATTCTCAATTCCATTCCATTGATCTATATGTCTATCTTTGTGCCAGTACCATGCTGTTTTGACAATTGTGGCTTTATAATAAGCTTCAAAGTCAGGGAGTGTAAGTCCTCCCGCTTTGTTTTTCTTTTTTAGAGTGTTTTTAGCAATTCAAGGCATCTTCCCTTTCCAAATAAATTTGGTAACTAGATTTTCCAAATTTGCAAAGTAGGTTGTTGGAATTTTGATTGAGATTGCATTGAATCTGTAGATGAGTTTGGGTAGAATTGACATCTTAATGACATTTAGCCTTCCTATCCATGAACATGGAATATTTTTCCATCTTTTAAGGACTCCTTCTATTTCTTTTAGTAGAGTTATGTAGTTTTCTTTGTATAGGTCTTTTACATCTTTGGTTAAGTTTATTCCTAGGTACTCGATTTTTTTTAGTTGCAATTGAAAGTGGTATCTTTTTCTTGAGTGCCTCTTCACTTTGTTCATTTCTAGCATATAGAAACATAACTGATTTATGTGCGTTAATCTTCTATCCTGCTACTTTGCTAAATTTTTTTATTAGCTCTAGTAGCTGTATCATTGATTTCTCAGGGTTTTCCAGATATAAGATCATATCATATGCAAATAATGAGTTTTACTTCTTCCTTTCCAATATGGATGCCTTTTATTTCTTTGTCTTGCCGGATTGCCCTGGCTAGCACTTCCAGCACAATGTTGAATAATAGTGGTGATAGCGGGCATCCTTGTCTCGTTCCTGATCTTAGAGGGAAGGCTTTCAGTCTCTCACCATTGAGTACTATGCTGGCTGTGGGTTTTTCATATATGCTCTTTATCATGTTGAGGAAGTTTCCTTCAATTCCTACCTTTTGAAGTGTTTTTATCAAAAATGGATGTTGGATTTTGTCAAATGCTTTTTCAGCATCTATTGAGATGATCAATTGATTTTTCCCTTTTGACTTGTTAATGTGTTGTAATACATTGATTGATTTTCTTATGTTGAACCATGCTTGCATGCCTGGAAGAACCCCACTTGGTCATGGTGTATGATTTTTTAATGTGTCTTTGGATTTGATTTGCAAGTATTTTGTTGAGATTTTTTGCATCTGTATTCATTAAGGAGGTTGGCCTGTAGTTTTCCTTTTTTGTAGCATCTTTGTTTGGTTTTGGTATTAGATTGATGTTTGCTTCATAAAATGTGTTAGGTAGTGTTACATTTTCTTTGATGTTTTGAAAGAGTTTAAGTAAGATTGGTGTCACTTCTTTTGGAAAGTTTGGTAGAATTCCCCTGTGAAGCCATCTGGCCCTGGGCATTTATTTGTGGGAAGCTTTTTCATGACTGATTGGATCTCTTTGCTTGTGACTGGTTGGCTCAGGTCTCCTGTTTCTTCTCTGGTCAGTCTAGGTTGTTCATATTTTTCCAGGAAATTGTCCATTTCCTCTGCATTATCCAATTTGTTGCCATACAGTTGTTCATAGTATCCATTTATAATTTTTTTTCTAAAATTTCTTCAGGATCTGCAGTAATGCCACCTTTCTCATTCATTATTTTGTTTATATGGGTCTTCTCTCTTTTGATTTTGACAGTCTAGCTAGGGGCTTGTCAATGTCAAAGAACCAACTTTTGGTATTATTCATTCTATTGTTCTTTGTTGCTGTTGTTCTCTATGTCATTTATTTCTGCTTTAATCCTTGTTATTTCTTTTCTTCTACTTGGTTTAGGATTGGTTTACTATTCTATTTTCTAGCTTCTTCAGTTGTTCCATTAGTTCTTTGATTTTAGCTCTTTCTTCCTTTTTGATGTATGCATTTGTTGCTGTAAATTTCCCCCTTAGTACCAATTTTGCTGCATCCCATAGGTTTTGATATGTTGTATTATATTCATTCATCTCTATATATTTAGCAAAGTCTCTTGCTATTTCTTCTTTAACCCACTGATTGTTTAGGAGTGTGTTGTTTAACTTCCAGGTATTTGTGAATTTTTTAAGTCTCTGATGGTTACTGACTTCTACTTGCATTCCATTGTTGTCAGAAAATGTGCTTTGAATAATTTCAATTTATTTTTAAAATTTATTGGGGCTTGTTTTATGTCCCAGCATATGATCTATTTTGGAGACAGTTCGATGAGCACTAGAGAAGAATGTGTATCCTGGTGATTTGGAATGTAATGTTCTATATATGTCTGTTAAATCAGATTCACTTATCAGATTGTTTAGGTTTTCAATTTCATTATTGGTCTTCTGTCTGGTTGATCTATCTATAGGAGAGAGTGATGTGTTGAAGTCTCCCACAATTATTGTGGAAACATCCATTGCTTCCTTTAGTTTTGCCAGTGTTTGTCTTATGTATTTTGTGGCAACTTGATTTGGTGCAAAAACATTTATGATTGTTATTTCTTCTTGTCTAATTGCCCCTTTTATTAGTATGTAGTGGCCTTCTTTGTCTCTCATAACATCCTTGCATTTAAAGTCTATTTTACCTGAAGATTCATATTGCTACTCCTGCTTTCTTTTGGCTGTAACTTGCATGAAATATTTTTTTCCATCTTTTCACTTTCAATCTCTTTGTGTCCCTATGTCTAAGATGAGTCTCTTGTATGCAAAATATTGAGGGTTCATTTTTTTGTTTTGTTCCATTCTGCCAATCTGTATCTTTTAACTGGGAGTTTAATCCATTTACATTCAATGTTATTACTCTGAAGGCATTTCTTGAATTAGCCATCCTATCCTTTGGTTTGTTTGTCAGGTATATTTTTCTCTCTCTCTCTTAATGTCCTTTAATGTACCTATATTGAATCTCTTTAGTACTGAACTTTTCTCCATATCTCTCTCTCCTTTCTTTGTTTCTCTGTCAGTAGGGCTCCCTTTAGTATCTTAAGTAGGGCAGGTCTCCTGTTAACAAATCCTCTCAGCATTTGTTTGTCTGTGAAAAATTTAAGCTGTCCCTCAAATTTGAAGGAATGCTTTGCTGGATAAAGAATTCTTGGTTAGCAGTTTTTCTCTCAGAATTTTAAATAAGTCATGTCACTGTCTTCTTGCCTCCATGGTGGCTGCTGAGTAGACACTACTTACTCTTATTCTGTTTCCCTTGTAAGTGGTGAATTGCTTTTCTCTTGCTGCTTTCAGAACTTGCTCCTTCTCTTTAGTATTTGACAATCTGATCAGAATATGTCTTGGACCATGTTTATTTGGATTTATTCTATTTGGAGTTCACTGGGCATTTATGATTTGTGTATTTATGGTGTTTAGAAGATTTGGGAAGTTTTTCCCAACAATTTCTTTGAATACTCTTCCTAGACCTTTACCCTTCTCTTCCCCTTCAGGAAACCAATGAGTCTTATATTTGGGTGTTTCATATTATCTATCATATCCCTGAGGCCCATTTTAATTTTTTCCATTTTTTCCCTTTCTTTCTTTTGTTCTTTCATTTTCTGTTCTTTGGCCTTGAGGTCACTGATGCACCATTCAGCATCCTCTAGTTTTGTACTATGAGTATGCAGAATCTTTTTAATTTGGTTGATAGTTTCTTTTATTTCCATAATATTGTCTATTTTTTTTTTTATTTATTCTTGCAACTTCTTCTTTATATTCTTCTAGGGTCTTCTTCATGTCCTTTATATCTAGTGCCATGCTCTCATTGTTTGTCTTTAGTTCTTTGATTAATTGCTCCAAGTACTGTGCCTCCTCTGATCTTTTGATTTGGGTGTTTGGGTTTGGGTTCTCCATATCATCTGTTTTTTTCATATGCTTTAAAATTTTCTGTTGTTTTTGGCCTCTTGGCATTTGCTTAACATGACAGGGTTCTTTTAGGATATGTTGGCTGATTCAAACACTTATCTCCAATTTGTCAAATCTACAGCTTCGTGGAGTACAGTTTCTCTGACTAATCAGCAGATTGCAACCATGAGCCACCTATTCCCCTCAAGCCAGTTCTCCCCAACTTTGTCTTTGTGGTGAGTGGGGGTGTGAGTCTTGTGGGGTCCAATTGGTGCACCAAGTTTGTGTGTGTAGTTGGTGCCTCCCACCCTGAATGTAGGGTGTGTGTCTGAGCAGTTAGGGAGGGAGGGTGGCTTTAATGATGAAATCTCCCAGGTGTTCCTCTAGATTTAAAGTTGTTGCAATAGTTTAATCATTCAGTTCAGTCTCACCACAGTTTGTCTCTGCTGCTGACCCATAAGTCCTTGGTATTAGCATATGGTCCCTGGGACTTGCAAGTGGGTCCCTTTTCCAAGTTGTGCCCTCCTAAGTCCCCTGCTGAGGGAAGACTGTGCTACATCACAGGTGAGCACTACCCCCCAAGGGAAGTTCTGGGCTGCAGGGCTGTGTAGGGGTATTCCCAGTCTGCTGAAAGGTGCCTGAATGGGGAGTGTTACTTTCCCCCTTTTCACACAGCTTTACCTTCCAGGCTCCAGGACAATTAACTGCGGGTGTGCAAAAGGCTATTGTCCACACCCTATGCTGTGGTGTGTGCATGTGTTGTTAGAAACACTTCCTGTCACACTGGGTTGTTTGGGGCAGCTCTGGACTGTGGCACTGTTGCTGGGCAGGTGTGTTCCTGGCCCTCTGGGAAGATGGCTGTAAGGGGATGCCCCCTTTTCCTTGGGAAGTCATGGCATTTAGCAAATTTTATCAGCCACTAGACTTATTGCTTTGTCTCTCAGAGCTATCTTAGCTCTGCTCTTGCCTGGGCCCAAATTGCAAGTCTTTGAGGCTTTCTGTAAAGGGCTTCTTAGAGTAATTGTTTTAGAAAAAGATAAAAAGTTAAAAAAAAAAAAAAGAAGTGCCCTCCTTACAGATCTAATGGGCTATTGAAATGCTAAGAGACAAGAAAATTAGGGCCATTAAAGAACAATCAAGAAAGCAAAGAAACTGGCTCTTGGGCTCTTGGGACTAGGGAGCTTACCCTTTGGATTTGCATATGAGCTTGACTCTGCCTGAGACCTGCCTTTCTCCATTTTATGTTCACCAGAACTCCAAAAAGTCTGTTTTTATTTTATTTTTGTTTTTTTCATCTGTTTGTTTGTTTTTTGCTGTTTATGCTAGCCCTATCTCCTCCCTGCTGGGTTGACTGCTCCCGGATTCTCTGGTGTCTGGTCTCAGTCTATCTATGTGAAGTTCTGATCAGCAGCTTGAGTTTTCAATCAGAGCCACAACTACAGTTCCCCCTCCTCAATCCCAGCACAGATGGCCCCTCCACCCATGGGACTGAGCCTGGCATGGAGAGACATGGGTCCCCTTGCCACGACAACTTACAGATTTCACTGATCTCAGCTGTTCCATACATTCTTGAGTGTTGTATGAAGTATGCCCAAAGTCAAATTGCTCTGCAGTGTCCAGTCCATGTAGTTCCTGGCTTTCTACCTACTGTCCTGAAGGAGTAACTAAAACCTACACCTCAGCACTCTGCCATCTTGCCCTGCCTCTCTCAATTGATTTTTGTATGTTGATTTTGTATCCTTCAATCTTGCTGAACTCATATTATTTCTAACAGTTTATTCATGGACTCCATTTCTAAAAAATGTTATTAAAGAAGTTATAGTTTTATAGAAAAATCATACAGAAAATACAGAGTCCTCATGTTCTCCCCCTGTTAACACCTTGCATTATTCTGAGACATTTGTTACAACTGATGAAAGAATATTATTACTATTGTACTATTAACTATAGTCCATGGTTTACATTAGGGTTCTCTGTGTTGTGCTGTCCTATGATTTATTTTTTTAAGAAAATTTTATTCTAGCAGCTTATATAACCTAAAATTTCCCCTTTTGACCACATTCAGATTTGTGATTCAGTGCTGTTAATTACATTCACAGTGTTGTACTATCATTCACCATGATCCATTGCCAAAACTTCTCCATCAACCCAAATGGAAACTGTGCACAATTCAAGCATTAACTCCCTTTCCCTATCTCTTATCCTACCTTGTATTTTTATTGTGTGTCTTTATTTTGTTAGTCATTTAACCATACACTGGATAAAGGGGGTATCAGTCACAAGGCTTTTACAATCACATGGTCACAAGATAAAAGTTTTATAGCAATACAATCATTATCAAAAGTCAAAGTTACTAAATTACAGTTCAACAATTTCAGGTATTTGCTTGTGGCTAATATACATTAGAAACTAAAAAGAAATATTTATATAATGATTCAGTAGTCATAATCATTTGTTAAATTCTAACTTCTCAGTTAGAACTCTTCCCTCTTATTTGATCATTCTCTCAATCTTCAGAGATATTTGGGCAATGACCATTCTAACTACTTCATGCTAAAAAGGGGTGTTGACATTATGGGGTAGAGGAATGAAACTGGTTGATGTTCTTAGAGAAACTGCTCTCTCTGGGTTTCAGTTTTAAACACTGAAGTTTAAAATACAGACAATATCATCCTTTACTCTGATTTCTAATTTATCTTAGTTCTAACCAGATCAGCTTCATTCATACCTCTAATTGAAGTCTGATCTCTTTTTCAGCTACTTTATCAGTTGTTGCATGGAGTAATGCTGACTTCTAGAGCTACAGAGCTCTAACTCGGAGCCTCAGGTGTCACACAGATACCCAAAGTTCCAGGGAACTACTGGATTGTATACAAAGAGCAAAGCATCTCAGAGTTTACAAACAACAGTTAAAACTTGGGAATAAATGTGACTGCCTCAAATCTTATACTCTAGGCCCTAATTTTCTTATAGGCATTTTCTAAATGAAACTATTTTCAGAAATAAAAACATTTGGCAGTTAACTTAGATTGGAGTCATCAGCCCCCAGTCATAGCAGAAGTGTAGCCCTGCCTCACTTTTACACATTTACCAGGGTTACGTTATCAGGTAGGACATACTTTACATACTTACCTTGCTTCTCTCTCTCTTTCTCTCTCTCTCTCTCTCTCTCTCTATATATATATATATATCCTTGAACAGTTGTATTCACATGCCATACAATCCATCCTAGTACAATCAATAGCTCTTGGTATAATCACATAGTTATGCATTTTTCACTAAGTCAATATGAGAATATTCTCATTCCTTCCAAAGAAAAAAAAATCCCATACCCCTTATATCCCCCAATTTTTGACATTTTCCTTTGTTATAGTGCCTTTGTTATGATTAATGAAAGAATATTACAACATTGCTGTTAACTATACACCTTAGTTTACATTAATTTTATTTTTTCCATATAGCATCCTGTTATTAATACCTTGTGATAGTGACATATGTTTGTTGTGGTTATGTGAGAATGCTCTTGTATTTATACAGTTAACCACCATTGTTGTCCACTCTGGGTTTCACTAAGTTAATCAGTCCCAGTTTTTACCCTCTAGCTTTTCTTTTGGTGACATACATGTTTCTACCCTTCCTCTTTCAACCATACTTAACAGTCTGCTTTGTTAATTACACTTACAGTATTGTGCTACCATCACAGAGTATTGTGCTATTTATTTCCAAACCTTTACAATGAGCCTTATTGAATACTCTGAACTCCTTAAATTTTGATTGCCCAGTCTCTACCTGCTTTCCACCTCCTGATAACATATGCTCTGGAATTTAATTCTCAGAGTTTGCTCATTATAGTGAGTTTAAATTAGTGGGACCATAGAATATTTTGTCCTTTTGTTTCTGGCTTATTTCATGCAACATAACATCCTCAAGTTTCATTCACCTCATTGCATGCCTCATTACTCTATTCCTTTCTGCAGTCACACAATATTCCATCATGTGTATATACCACAGTTCACCCTTCTGCTCATTAGTCAATGGTCCCTTGGGCCAATTCCCTCCATTGGCAAACATGAATAACGCTTCTATAGACATCACTGTGCAAATGTCTATTCTTGTCACTGCTTTCTTCCAAGTATATACCTAGAAATGGGATTGTGGGATCATATGGCAACCCTATATTTACTTCCTGTGGAACTGCCACACTTCCTGCCTGAGATGCTGTGCCATTCTACTTCCCTGCTGTTCTGATTTGCTAGAGCTGCTGCTATGTGAAATACCAGAAATGGACAAGCTTTTATAAATGGGATTTATTAGGTTACAAGTTTACAATTCTAAGGCCATAGAAGTGTCCAAATTACGGTATCAATAAGGAGATATCTTCACTGAGGAAAGGCTGATGGAATCAGGAACATCTCTGATAGCTGGGAAGGCACACAGCTGGTGTCTGCTGGTCCTTTGCTCCTGGGTTCTGGTTTCAAAATGGCTTTCTCTGAAACATCTCTGGGGTTCTGTCTTTGCTTCTCTCTCTGTGCTCTTGTGTGCCTTTGCTTCTTTCTCTCTGGGTGTTTTTGTCTAAGCATCTAGGGGTCTTCTCTTAGCTTCTCTGGGGCAAACTCTGGGCTTCATCTCTTAGCTTAGCATCTCCAAACATCCTTCTGCAAGCAATGTTCTGCAAACTTTCACCTCCAAGTGTCTCCAATTGTCAGCATCTGTGTTGGCTCTTGGGCTCTCTTAAGTAGTCCAGTGAACTAATCAAGACCCACCCTGAATGGGCAGGGTCTACACCTCCATGGAAATAATTTAATTAAAGGTCCAACCCACATTTGGGTGAGTCACATCTCCATGGAAGCACTCAAACAAAAGGTTCTGCCCTAAGATTAGGCTACAAGATCATGGCTCTTCTGGGGTCCATAAGAGTTTCAAACCATCAAACCTACCAACAGTGAATAGGTATACTTCTTTCTCCACATCTTTTCCAGAACTTGTATTTTTCTGTTTATTTTTTACACAATTTTATTCACACACCATATAAGCCATCGTAAATGCACAATCAATAGTTCTTGATATAGTCACATAGTTATGCATTCACCACAACAATCTATATGTGAACATTTCTATTTCTTCCACAAAGAAAGACTAAGAAAAGAAAAGGTAAGGGAAAAGAAAGAAAAAGAAAGAAAAAGAAAAATTTAGCTTTGATATATTGCCTTTGTAACAATTAATGAAAGAGTATTACAATGTTACAGTTAACTATAGACCCTAGTTTACACTATTTGTTTTTTCTGTATACCATCAGATTTTTAACACCTTGCAATGGTGACATATATTTGTTATCACCCATGTAAAAACTTTCTTAAATTTGTACAATTAATCATCATCACTGTCTACTCTAGGTTTTGCTAAGTTATAGAGTCCCAATGTCTTTATCCTCTGTCTTTCCTTCTGATGCCTACATGCCCCTAACCTTCCTCTTTCAACCATACTCACACTCAGTTTTGTTCATTATACTTACAATATTGTGTTACCATCACACAGTATTGTGCTCTCCATTTATGAACGTTTACAATCAATTTTGTTAAACATTCTGTACTCCTTAAGCATCAAATATCCTATCTGTACCCTCTTTCTATTTCTTGATAACTGTATTCTCAAATTTAACTCTCAGAGTTTGCTCATTATAATTAGTTCATATTAGTGAGACCATACAGTATTTGCCCTTTTTTTTTCTTATTGTGCCCAACATAATGTCCTCAAGGTTCATCCACATTGTTGCATGCTTAATGACTTGATTCCATCTTTCAGCTGCATAATATTTCATCATATATATATATATATATTTATCTCCACAATTTGTTTATCCACTCATCAGTTGATGGATATTTGGGTTGTTTCAGTCTATCAGCAATCATGAATAATGCTGTATAAACATTGGTGTACAAAATTCTGTTCATGTCCCTGCTTTCAGTTCTTCCAAGTATATACCTAGAAATGGGATTGCTGGATCATAGCAATTATTTACTTTACTTCCTAAGGAACTGCCAAACTGCCTTCCAGAGTGGCTGCACCATTCCTACCAACACAAAGAGTGTACCTATTTCTCCACATTCTTTCTCCAGTTTTCTGTTTTTTGTTTTTTTTTTTTATAATGGCCATTCTTGTAGATATAAGATGGTATCCCCCTGTGGTTTTGATTTGTATTTTCCTAATAGCTAGTGAAGATGATCATCTTTTCATATGCTTTTGAGCCATTTGTTTTTCCTCTTTTGAACAGTGTCTTTCCATATCTTTTAGCCATTTTTAAATTGGGTTGTTTGTCTTTTTGTTGTTGAGTTATATGCTGGATATTTAGCCCTTATCTGATATGTAGTTTCAAAATATTGTCTCCCATTGAAAGGCTACCTTTTTACTTTCCTGACAAAATCCTTTGATGCACAAAAGTATTCAACTTGGAGGATATCTGATCTATCTATTTCTTTTTTCATTGCTTGCACTTTGGGTGTAAAGTCTAGGAAACCACATCCTACCACAAGATCTTTAAGATAATTCCCTTATATTTTCTTCTAAAAGTTTTATGGTCTTAGCTCTAATGTTTAGGTCATTTTGAGTTAACTTTTGTATAAGGTGTGAGATAGGAGTCTTCTTTCATTCTTTTGGATATAGATATCCAGTTCTCCAAGCACCATTTGTTGAAGAGGCTGTTCTTTCCCAGTTGAGTGGACTTGGCCACCTTATCAAAATTAATTGTAGTCACGTACTCTTTAGGGCTTCCTATATGCAAAGATCATGTCATCTGAAAATAGATGTAATTTTGCTTATTTTCTAATCAACATGTATTTTATTCTTTATGGGTTTTTGTTTGTTTGTTTTTTGTTTTTGTTTGTCTAATTGCCCTGACTAGGACCTCCAGGACAATATTGAATAGAAGTGGGACAATTAAACATCATTATCACATTCTTGTTCTTAGGGGGAAAGTTTTCAGTCTTCCTCCTGATTTTAATTGTGGTTTTTTAATGGATGTCTTTATCAGTCTGTGCTACTCCCTTCTATTCATACCGCTTTGAATATTTTTATCATAAAAAGGTGTTGGATTTTTTCAAATGTTTTTTTCTGCATCTGTTGAAGTGAACACGTTTTTCTCTTTTATTCTATTAATATGGTAAATTACATTGGTTCATTTTCATATGTTTAACCAACTCTGTATTCTTTGGATAAATCCAATTTGGTCAAACTTTATAATCCTTTGTACATGTTGCTGGATTCAGTTGGCTAGGAATATTCACACATTTTTTTTTTACATGATATCTTTTACTGGTTTTGGTGTCAGGGTAATACTGGCCTCATAGAATGAGTTAAGGAGTCATCCCTCCCCTTCTATTTTTTGGAAGAGTTTGTGAAAGATTGGTGTTAATTCTTCATTAAATGTTTGATGGAATTTATTAGTGAAGTGATCCGGTCCTCAGCCTATTTTTTGTGAATTGTATTTTGATTACTAACACAATCTCTTTACTTGATATATGTCTATTCAAATTTTCTATTTCTTCTTTAAATCAACTCCTCTTATTTATTCTTGATCAGCCTGGTGAAAAGTTTGTCAATTTTGTTGATATCTTTCAAAGAATCACATTTTGGTTTCATTGAGTCTCTCTATTGTTTTGTTTTATTTTGTTTTATTCTCCTCTATTTCATTTATTTCTGCTCTTTTGTTTATTATTTCCTTCCATCTCCTTGCATTGGGCTTAATTAGCTCTTCTTTTTCTAGTTTCTAATGGTGAAAGGATAAGTTATTGACTTAGTTCTTTCTCTTTTTTTAATATAGTTATAAATTTTCCTCCAAGTACTGCTTTAGCTGCATCCCATGCTTTTTGGTATTTTGTGTTTTCATTTACATTCATTTTAAAGAATTTTCTGATTTCTATTTTAATTTCTTCTATGACTAATTGGTTCATTAGAAGTCTGTTGTTTAATTTCCATATATTTGTGAATTCCCAAATTTCCTTCTATTATCAATTTCTAATTTCATTCCATTGTGGTCAGAGAACATACTTTGTATTATTTCAATTATATTTATTGCAATTTGTTTTATGGCTTTATGGCCTAACATATAGTCTATCCTGGAGAATGTTCCAGGTGCACTTGAGAGGAATTTTCACATTCTGCTATTTTGGGGTGGTTTAGTTTATAGGTGTCTGAAGTTCTCTTTGATTTATAGTGTTGTTCAAGTCTTCTACAGCCTTTCTTTGCTGATCCTCTATCTAGTTATTTTATCTATTATTGAAAGTAGAGTATTGAAGTCTCCCATTATTATTGCTGAATTGTCTATTTCTCTCTTCAATTTCATCAGTTTTTGCTTCATGTATGTAGGAAATCTGTTGTAATGTGCACATATGTTTGTAATTTCTATATCTTCTTGATGGATTGGCCCTTCCATCATTATAAAATGTCCTTCTTTGTTTATGGTAACAGTTTTTGTCTTAACATCTATTTTTTCTGCTATTGGTATAACCACTCTAGCTCTCTTTTGGTTACTGTTTGCATGGTATAACCATCCTTTTATTTTCAACCTATTTGTGTCTTTTTGAATTTAAAGTAAGTCTCTTGTAGACAGTGTAGAGTTGGTTCATGTTTTTTTAATCCATTCTGCCAGTCTCTGTTTTTAAATTTATATTTACATTTAATAGACATTTAATGTTGTTATTGGTAAGGTAAGATTTGCATCTGCTATTTTGCTACCTGTTTTCCATATGTCTTATGTTTTTCCCTCCATTCTTTCACTACTGCCTCCTTTTGTGTTAAATAAAAATTTTTACTCTTGTCATTTCTTTAAAGAAACATTTTTGAACTATTTCCTTAGTGGTTACCCTGAGGACTACCATGAACAAATTAATTTATAAAAATCTAGTTCAGATTAGCAACAATGTAATTTTAATGGTATAATACTCTGTATAGCTCTGTTTCCCATCCTCCTTTAGGCTATTAGTGTCACAAATTACATATTTATGCATTGCTTGCCCATCAATTTAGATTTATAATTATTACATTATGTAGTTGCCTTTTAAATCTGTAGGGGGAAGAAAGGAATTACAAAATTATGTAAGACTGTAACCTTTTAAAATTATGTGTGTGAGTTAATTTATCTACTTTAAAGTTTAAATGTATTTCTTTGAAGTATAAATCTTAAAATCTGACATTTCATAAATCTGTAATAACATTGAGGAACATCTGTCAAATGTTGAAATTTTAACGTATATCAGAAAAGAAACTAAAGCCAAATACACATATACAAAAATATATGCACATCTGTATTGACAGGTGAGTTGGATAATAATTATAATAACATTAATAAAACAATATGGCAAAATTAAAGATACAAATTATCATATCCATAATAAAATTTCTTATTTTTCCTTAGTTGTTCATCATCAAAACAAATACAACCCATCTTCTTGGTATATATATATTAAATATATTTAAGGTAACAATAATACATACCAATTACATATGGTTTTGTAGTTTGTAAACAGACCTACGAATAAATGAACCACTAGATGAAAATACACTTTTGAAAATGAAGAATTAGAAAAGTCCGAATTCAAAAAGAACTTAACAAAGAATAAAATAAGAAAATTAATGAGTGGCCCCCACAATAAGAAACATTAAATCCACTTGGAAAAAAGCCCACAAAATCTAGCATTGTCTTCCCCATGGAAGTAAAAGTACTACAGAATTGCTAAAAACAAACAAACAAAAACAGCTATGATATGTTCTAGCATCTCCAATTCTCAGGTTTAATTTGTGTGGTTAGTTTTCCCTTAGGTATAACTAATTTTGCTTGGCTTTCTTCCTCCTGTAGTAGATAACTGATGATCACAAATAAAGGATTCTCATAACTACAAGAATAAATCTATAAGTCAACTCAGGCATCTGGAAATGCAGAATCAATTTGGACCTTTGGCTAAAATGCTGATGTGTCAGAGAATGTGGCTGAATAGAACTGGAGAATTTTGGGGGATTTTACCATTTTTGTTGAGAACTGAAAACTATAAATTTCATTACTTTTGTGGTATTGTTTAAAAGGAGTTATATTTTTGTTCATGGAGTCATACAAATATATGTATTTCATACAGTATGTTTATTATTCAATTTGTATGTTGACTTTTCATTCTCTGGAGACTATGAAGAACACGATGTTACATCAGCTTCATAAAAATAGAACCCACATCTCTTGAAGTATAATTATCATTATGCAGAGGCCTGGGAAACACCTTGATGGACATTTAATGCATTCTCAACTTAGAACAAAATTAAAACAAAAATCATGTGGTCATATGTATGACTTCATAATACCATAAGCTCAGATTTAATTACATGGGAAAACACTCAGAATATATTGATAAATGAAAAAAGTCACTTATAAATTAGTATTGTGTTATGGTCCTATTTATGTAAAAAATAAATACATTTATATGCAGAGAAATAAAAAAGTAACAGGTAAGAAATTGGTATGGCAAATTATTAACAATGTTTATCTCTGGGTATTGGAATTAATGATGATTTTAAAATTACTTATTTGATTTTTCTGTAATTTCCAAATTTTTTGCTATGAAAAATATAAATAATTACTTATATAAAAATAAAATCACTGGTGTCAATTTTTCCTTAATAATTCCTTATTCTTCAATAAGACATATATAGGGAGATTAAGAGAACATAGTGTTGAAAAAACTTTGTTCTGAAGATTTTAACAATCCTTTGTTCTGAGAATTTTTATTGTTTTCCCAACCAGAAACCAATCAGAGAATAAGTTTTTTGATACTCTGTATAGCCTGAAAAATCTATGCAGTGTTAAACATACGTGGATCTGCAATAAGTTTCTGCTCAGGATGTGAGTCAATGATGCAATAACTTAGTGAATGAATGTATGACTAAACAAATGAAATGACTATAGTCTATGCAGCATGCTTCTTCTGAAGCTACCTGGGAGAAATTACTTATTAGAACAACAAATCAGGCTTCTTACTTACAATTCTGGAATTAGTGATTGATTGCTTATAAAATGCTATGAGATACTCAGTGAAAAGCCCTATGTAAACATAAAATATTATTTTATTCATTGTGACTTTTAGAAAGATCTAAAACTCATAACATTTTGTGATTGCCAAAAGCAGCTGACAAACATGGTTAGACTGGTGTATTTGCTTTTAACAAATAACAGTGAAATTGGGAAGGAAAAAACTTGTATTCAAAGTAACTCCATATAAGCTGAGACCAGATTTATCAAGCCAAATGAATAATATTTACTTTCATTTAAAAATTATATAATCCAACCATAGAATGTTTATGTAGTAGAATTAAATATAGCTATTATTAATTTATACCATTGGGCCATGATTAATGTTTTTTCTGCCCCAGGACTTTATTTTTTTCCCCCTCTTTTTCTCAAACATGCTTGGCATTTAGAAGTTTTAAAGTAATTTCCCCCTTTGGCTTCACCTGGGGTCTCTGCTGTCCCAGAACCTCCTCCTGACCTCAGTGTTGTGTTTTCATTTAAAATAGGGCATGTCTATAAATGTCAGCAATACAGGGCAATTAGAAGTTTGAAAAGGGCTGTAACATAAACCAGCATTATAGTGAAATGGATACTACCTTAAGCTGCCTGCAATTCACTTGCTGTTGGAAAGACAATATCCTGCCATTCTCCCATGGTGGCCTTCAATTGAACACATTTGGCTGAGGATTGACCCATTATTAAGATAAGTCTCTGCCTGGCTTGAAACAATGAAGAAACACAGGGTGAGTGAAGTCAGCAAATTGGGCTGGTAGTTCGCCAGCACTGGGCAGAAATGTGACACTGGATTAGACCTTAATAGCTGTCTGTGGTGCTATCTGTGAAATCCAATGCTGTCCTGTTTCCCCAACTGGACAGTTGGTGCATGCTGTTTGTGCTTGCCCAAAGTTTGCAGGATTTTAAAAGAACTGCTGTCCATGGATTTAAGTATGTGTTTGTGTTATTTTTATTTTTAATAAAAATGTCACCACCAACAACAGAAAAAGTCCAGCACTTCTGACATTAACTTCCTTTTATTCATTTTCATTGCATTTGCTACTTACTACTACAAATCCAGACACAAACTTCTTTTGCCATATTAGAAAGTGGGCTATATTTTTAGACAAGGCATATCATATTGTTCTAATTTCCCCATTTCCATAGATGCCCGACCTTTGCTACTCATGGGGCTTTCTTTCATGAGGTCGCGGTCTTTTGACACACTGTTACCTGGTTTCTTGCTCGCCCCATGTGACCTTGGAGCAAATTTTCAAACAAGATAAGGTTGCTGTTGAAGATTTCTCCTGGCCTGGCAAACTTAATCCTGCCTATTTTGGTGTTTGGAGAGATCACAAAATGCAAAATGGTGCCAAGCACACAGAGAGTCTATGCACTTTTGGTCAAGATGATTTTGTTGTTAGAGACAAACTGAAGTTTGGTTTTAAAGAGAGGAGAAAGTTTAGGGTGCAACTTGCAAAATTACCTGTTTTTTGCTGTTAGGGTGAGTCACTTTAATTAAATATATCTCTGGTGAGGTGTTTCCATGATCCTGCCTTTTAGTTCCTAACAACATTTCATCTCGTCAAACGCAGCTTTGTAAAACTCGTATGCAAAGCTGAAGTGAAATGAGGGAATGTAATTGAGTGTAGGAGGGAAACCTATATCACCGGTCTGCTTGTAAAAATCAAGGTTTCTATGCAGGCTGTGAGCTATAGTTTTGGCTGTCTTAGGAAAGACTTTTAAAAATCCTTGCTGTCAACAGGCTTTTGAGGCTTTCCAGACTTTGGGGAAAGTTAAATAGACCATGAAATGTATAAGAAAGTATGCCCAGGTCATGAGAATTGGGAGGAACTAGAATGGTCTACAAAGAAAATTGGCTGGATCTTTCTCATTGGAAAAGCTTAGTGATATTTGAGGTCCTCCACCATTGTGCTTAGGTGGCTTAAGTGACACAGATGCCAGAGTGCCTAAGATAGTTTAAATGCTGAACTATCTCTAGGCAAGTGTATGGATTAAACAGCTTTCCAAGGTCAAGTTCACCCCTGGATTCCAGATTCGGTGTAATCTGTTCTCTTTACTTTCTTTTCATGCTCTTCTATATAACTAAGTGTAAATGTTTCCAAATATATATATATATGATGTCCTTTTACATAGAGCACAGTGTAGAAACATTTCATACTAAGTGAAGGACTTTGCCCCAGAGATAACTGGATTTATACGTATGATATACTTCGTAAACCAAAGCGGTTATCACCTCTCTGAGACCAGAGAAATCACTGTAACTTTGAGATTGGAGTCACCAAAAATTCATTGCTTTCATTATCAGCCGGGTCCTCAGTATTCTACCTTCAATGCACACCTGGTCGACTCCCACTTGCATTCCTCCTAACAGCTATTCCAAAATTTCCCCCAACATTTACAACTCCCTACCTACCTCTGTTATCCTCCTCTTCATCAATGGCCATATTCTTATTGACAAAGGACACAAAGCACACTCTGAACTTCCACAGATATAACTTCCTCAAAATTTTGGCTCCAAACCAATCTATACTTCTACTCATTAGTCCTTCCTTTCGAAGGAGGTGGGTGTCCCCCTCCAAACGTAAAGTTTCACTCATGTGCTGTCTTTCTAGTTCCCAAGTCTTGCATGTCAATTACTTCCTCTTTTCCCTGCAAGTGTATGTGAGTTCCTGTCACTCTACATCCTTGACAAAATTTGGTATTTTTTAGTCTTTTTAATTTTTAGCAATTCTGGTAAGTGTGTAGTGGCAACCCAATGTGTTTTTAATTTGCATTTCACTGATTACTAGTGAAGTTCACACTTTTTATGTCTATGGTCACTTGAATATCATCTTTTTGAAATACCTGTTCAAGAATCTTTCCCCATTTTCTCTTTTCTTTGTCTGATTTCACAAAATCTCATATGTAGTCCTTCTCACTATTCTCAAAACTTTTTTGTATATTTCATGTCTTATGCTCTGCACTTTATTCTGGGTATTTTTTTTCCTGATTATTTCTTCCAGGTTATTAATCCCTTCTTTTAATTGTGTTAATTTGTTGTTACATACCTATCCATTGAATTCTTAAATTTTTATTGCATTTTTGAGTTCTAGAATTTCCATTTGAATGTTTTTTTTATATTTTACAGTTCTTTGCTAAACTTCTCAATCTTGTCTTTTATCTCCTTTTATAGCTTCTGCAGTTATTTTTAAAATGTTTATTTGTGATCTCCAATATCTGAAGTCCCTGTAGGTCCTTTTTTTATTGTTGAATGCTACTTTTTTGTTGTTATTTTTTTATTTTTGCTCATGGTGCCTTGTTTTCCTATGTGTTTTTGACTTTGTGCAGATTCTTAAACTTATTTTGTAGAAATAATTTGAAACCTAGAATACTGTTATCATTCCATTAAAAGCATTTAAATTTACATGTTTCTCTCCAGAGCTTGGGCATTATGGGATACCTAGTGAAACCAACACTCTTAATAAATCTCTTTAATGTAATTTATGAGACAGATGATTAAAAAAGAAGCTGCAGTACTCTGGGAATATCTGTCTGTTTCTGTTTTTTTTTCTTACCTCTATAGTGAAATTTTGTTTTCAAAGTCCCAGCCCAGTGTGAATGGGATCCCCTTTTGAGTTACCCCATTTGTAAGCCCTAAACTCAACTTTTGGGCCTCCTAGACTCATGAGGCTGACAAAAGCACAGCTCAGTGTCTCAGAAGCCCTCTCTCTAATTGTCAAACTTGCCCAGGATAGAGTAACCCTAAATGCTGTGCTTAAATTCCAGAAGGCCTGTTCTTACCTTAGATCCTGGAGTGATAAGTCTACATTATCTTATTGGTCCTCTGATTCATTGAAGGATATGTCTTGTTTTGCTTTTTCACATTTCGTCTAGCTTTTCTAGTCATCTTCTGTTGGAGGCAAAGTACCTAGACTTCCATTAGCAGGAGCAGACTTTTTGATTGTGCTGTTTCTTGGTTCTAATCAAGTTCCTTGCAGGGCTCCTTTCCTCCTGCAGTACCTCTACATTTCTCAGGGCTTTGTCCTGGGACTTCTTTAAACTCTCTTAGGTCTCTTCATCTAGTCTCAAGCTTTCAATTAGCAGTCCAATTTTTATGTGGAATCCAAATCTGCATCTCCAACCAGATCTCTATTTCTTGAACGAAACACTTTACCTCTGGGAGCCCGATGGATATTTCCATCTGAGTAACCCAAAGACAGTTCAAGTCCACATTTTTATTAGACTACTCCTGACCAGAACTAAACCCTGCTCTTATATATCATCAATAAATGCTATCACCTCTTAATGGTATAACTAGTTGTCTAAATTGGAGTCCTCTCATCCCTTCTCTGACTCTCTGCTCCCAGTCCAATCAATCATTAAATTATACTTATTATTCTTGTTGGTACTTCTCAACCATCCCCCTTTTCTAAAACTTTAGAGACATGTAGGTAAATTACTTTGACAATAGACACTGAAGCTGGAATGTTTGATGAACTATTAGCTGAGTGACCGTTAACTCTGCTTCTGTTTCCTTATCTGCAATTGGGCATGATGATAATAATACTTACCTATGGTAGACTTCAAAATCACCACAATCCTTTCCTCCTCTTTCTGTCCATCACATTTCAATGTGACTTTTCAGCTTCTATCATCTAGTTAGGAAGTGGATTCCCACACCATTGAATCTGGGTGGGCATGCATTAGTTGATAATATGAGGAAGATACCATAGTGTGTTCTGTACCTGGGTCTTAAGAGGCTTTGAATACTTCTGCTCTCTCAAAACTTTCCCAAATTCCATGTGAACCAGCCTGGGCCAGCCTTCTGGGGAATGAGAGACCATGTAGGACAGAGCTTTCCCAACTGAGGCCATCATAGTCCAGCCAATCCCCAGCCAACTTGGCAACTGACCAAAGGTATCTATGTGATCCCAGAAAAGACCAGAACCACCAACCTACAGAATTATAAACTACATAAATGGTGGTTGTTTTAAGCCACTAAGATTGACTGCTACCTTAAAAAAAAAAAAAAAAAAAAAGCCAACTGGTAACACTACCAAATGTAATGAAGATTGAATGAATTAGTATGTGTAAAGTGCTTAGAATACTGCCTGGCACACAATAAGCATTATTTAAATTTTAGTTATTATTATTCTCTTCCTCTCCAACCCCATGACCATGACTTTACTCTTATCACCCATAACTTCTTAACTAAGCTCTTTTCTGCTCATCCTTCCCTCTCAAGTCCATCTTCCACATGCTTCTTGAGTGAACTTCTAAAATACAAATTCAGTTATGTCAGTTTCCTGTTCAAAATATTGCCATGAATCCTTACTAATTACTTTAAATCTAAACTCCTTAGTTCAGTTATGTAAGCCTGTCCAACTTTTTCAATTTATATATTTCCTTGATTTATTCATATTTTGTTTAATTCATGCCTTTTATCCTTTATTATCAGTAAAATAATCAAGGGTAAGATAGAAAATATTTTTTACATCATAAAGATAATTACTTTGTAGTTGATTCAATATGGCATTTGTAGTCAATTTTGTCAGATACTGAGTGGCAAATGAGAAATGCAACAATAATCCCAATATTATATCATATTAAAATAAGATTTTATTTATAGCACCATTTCCATAAACTATTCCACCATAAAATTCTATCTGTAAACTCTTCCCATTAGATTTATTTGCACTACAAATATAACTAATGTATCAGCACAGTCAGATAATAAAATGTTCTATCTCAGAATTTTCCATGCACAGTTGTCTTTATTGATGCTGGGTTGTTGCATAAGAAAAAATCTGGAAAGCTTTTTAAAATTTGAAAATCAAAGTGCCACCAAAACTACTGAATAAGAATTTCTAAGAGTACAATTAAGGAATCTGTGTTTTTTCATAGACTTTTGGCTTATATACTTCAGTTATAGCTAAGGGAAATTTTCAATTATCTTAGAGTTAATTGAGAACTCTCTAGGTCAGGAAAGATTCTGTTTACATTATGTGGAATCTGGAACTGGAACTCTCTTTCAGGAGTGAACAATTGTATGCTAATTGTTCTCTTATTTTATAAGCCGAAGATCTGACAGCCCATTAACCATAGCAATAGTTATTGGAAGTATAGTAAAGTTATAAAGTTTTCTATGGTGAATTTCATTTTGATTGAACTAAGCAGGATTTTGAATACAGTACATGAATTTTAAAAAAGATTTGAATTCACTTTTGAAATTAATAATTAATAAGATTAGAAAGTGTTCTCCAGTTGGCATAAACTTATTTGAAATCTGGAGCCTTACTTTGTTTTACCTTAACTAGTGGTTAATCTCACTCTGCTTAACCTAGCCTACAGGTTAAAGAAACAAACAAATAAACAATGAAAAACCCACACAAAACCTGTGAACTCTGTGCATAATTGAAATCTTTATTTTCTAAAATTTTTCTGATATTTTCTCTGAACATGATTTCTTTTATTCTGAGGTTAAGTTTTACATGATATCAGGCTAACTTCAAATCTGTATGTGGCAAGCCATAAAATTATACAACATAATAGTAATAGAAATAGGTTCCAAATTGAACCCAGTTTGCAACTGTCAAGGAATAATTTTCTGCTATGAAGAGCCTCTGCCTATTAATATAAGCTATCAGGTCCAGAAAGAACATGGTTTTCAAAAGAAATGCCTCTGCACCCTGTAAAAAACATGGTTGGAATTTTGGCTCTAACTCAGTTTTTCCATATGTTAAAAGGGGATATTAAAAGTGCCCAATATAGAGGTTGACTGTAAGGATATAGTGAGGTATTATATGCAAATGTCTTATCTCTCACCTACTGCCCAGTAACTATTAGTTTTTATATCTCAGAAATTACATGGTCACCTCTTAATTATCATCAAGTTTAAAATATTAAATCTTATATAAATGGTGTTTATCTTATACTAATTTGTATAATTCTATAGTGGAATTGACATTCTACCAGAAGTCAAAGATAAGGGTTGATCAAAACTGCCATAGACAAATGTAAATCAAGTAGTCACTTAACTTCTTCCAGCTTTAGCCTTCATCCATAAAATAAGGATAAGCTATAGATACTTGGTTCTTCATAGAGATAAGATGCAAAGAAGTGGGTAAAATCGTTCTGCAAACCGTCCTGTTATTTAAGGATAAGGTATTATTACTAATCAACATCATTTCTGTTGATTCAAGTTCTTATTACATATGCAGATGGTTGTAGAGTCATTAAATAATTTAGGCACTTTTCACTGCATCAATCAACGAAAATAACAGTTGGAATAGTTCCATGCAAGTAGTACAATCAGCAATATTTCATAGAGAAACCCATCTCATTGTGGGTTACAACGAACTGCCCTTGCAACAATTATTGTCTAACCTTCTGTGATTTCTCTACATTGTTGGCAGACACATATAACCTATATTGCTAGTGAACTCACCAAGTATTTATGCTTAGTGGCTCCCAAACTAGTTTTCCAGATCAGTACTTGCCAAGTAAAAAATAATAGGAGTGAGCGTTAATGTGTTTAAAATCAAAATACTTGATTATCTCCCCTCTCTCATCAAATGAAAACATGATCTAGATTAAATTAAAGATAAATAGAAGAGAAAGAGAGGGGAATGGCGAAGCTCTCCTTAGCCTACTGTTTTGATGTTTGTATTAGTAGTCTGAGATAAAGGTTGAAGGGGAAGGAATAGTTTATTGAATATTAGAGGTTAGGACTTCTCTATTTTTTTCTAAGAGAGCAGAATTCTCAAATTATGAGATATCCTCATTATCACTTGTAAGAGAACACAGGTGATACAAGACAGGATGTGTATGATTCTTGGCTTATGTGCTTTTAGACAAATTCATGCCTTGGACAATCCCTATCAAGAGCAACAGTTGAATTGATTTAATTTGGTTTCTTCTGTTACTGTAATGATTGTCGTGGAACTCTTTTAGCAAACACCTGTTGTATATACCATTTCTCTTTAGTTGAATACTTTTGAAAAACACATGGGTTATCTTCTAATCAAAGACAAGAAGATCTATCATCATACAGCAACTTTTATATAGAAGATTTGAGACAATTACACATTTTCTTTTCCTACATGAAAGTATCAAGGTGTAAAATTAAAATGAGAAAAGCAACTTAGAGTAATAAACTCTTTCTTTTTCATGGATCACACTTTAAAGTTTGTAAAGCCCTTCTTGTATTATCATGATAAAACTAAAATTAATGTACAAATAGCATAGCATGTCAAACTCTGAATATGGAGCATAACTCTATAATAATTGCAAGAGAAGTAGATGGGCCTGAATATCTTTGTTAAAGCTCATGATTTCCTGGAGATTTCTTATTGAAGAAGACAATAGTAATAAAAAATAACCTTGGGTACAATTGCCTGCTGGAGTAGTAATCTGAGAATTTTTGCTTTGAATATTTTTCTTTCTTTGGATACATAAAGTAGCAGAGCATGACTCCTTGTGGGTTGATTCCACTTTGTGTTTTGGCTTTTGTATTCCAAAAAGGAATAGTTTTCCTTGGCAGACTCAGCAGTAGAGTAAGTCTAGTGTAGGTGGAGTGCATGTATTTTATTTTTTTAAAGGAGAGTGGGGATTTGCACAGTGACCCAGATGTGTGCTCTCTGAACTCCAACTGTCTGTGTTCAAATATGCAATGTGAAGTGAATAGGTTTAAAAAGACCTCACTGGATACCTTGGAGGTATTTCTTGCACAGTGTTTTGGCAGTGTGCTCTTCTAGCTGAATTAAATTTATTGCTGAAGCACTAAATCTTCATTATACATGACAACTTTACTCCCCTGCTGTCCTGGTCCCTTTCCAATCACACTCCTTTTTTTATCCCAACATCTTGTTTCTTCCCCTTCCCCAGCCCCACGATTCCAAAATATTCTACATTCCAGTCTTTCTTAGAGTTGAAATTGCATCAAATCTGTGGATGTGTCACTCACAGATGTCAGAAAGTAGAAAGCACAGTAAAGGTTAAAGATGTCTCATCCAATCCATCAGTATTTAGCCAGGATGCACTGGAGTTTTTAAAGTGATCTATGTGGCTGGATGCCTAACATAGCCCTATCAATGAGAAGCAGTCACACACATTCTGGCCAGGTGTAGTTGCAGGTTATTATTGAAAAAGAATACCATCTCAGGTATGAGGTCCTGAAGCTGTCACTTTTCTTCCATTCATCTCTGAAGGAAGGTGTAAGGAGTCAGTTCCGATGCTCAGTGGACTTAATCTCCTGTTAACTGCTCTGCAAATAAATAATCCTAGCTCTATAGGAAATTCCATGTGTGCCCAAATTGCTTAGATCTACCATCTAGTTTATTTAAAAGTCATAATATCATTATACATTTTTTCTCTGTCTGCTCACTGTAGCAACAGTAGATTTAAAGAATAATATCAATCATTGCATATTAAGTCAGCAAATATTATTCTGGCATACCTAATACATGCACTGCATGAATTCATTCACTCATTCATTCACTCATTCATTCACTTAACAAATATTTATTGCATGCCTGCCATGTGCTAGTCCTAATAAGATGCATAATTGTGAACAAGACCAACACAATATGCCCTTCTCGGTGTGCTTACAATAATGTAAGAGTCAGAGCAATAAACAGGCAATTGCAATGCAAGTGTTCTATAAGGGTAGTAGTAAGCTAGAGTAATACATGGGGCTTCTAACCAAGACAGGCATGTGTGTGTTTGGGGGAAAGCGGTGGGTAAAATGGGAGGACATGACAAGTGATCATTCAATTGAAATCTGAATTGTTTGTAAGTACTATTATTTGAAACAGGTTATGTCTAAGTAAAAGGACCAGCACATATAGAAGACTAAAGCTGAGAGTGGGCATGATGGACCCAGAAGTGGAGCAGTTCTGTCTGTCCAGAGTACCAAGCATGGGCAGAGAAAGCAGGGAGGCTCCTGAAGAAGCAGCATGCTTTAAGATGGGAACTCTGCCGGGAACTTCCATTGCATGCCTATTGTTCATCGACCTTGCTTGCAGAGCCTTCCGATTCCTATAAATGTGCATTCAACTGCCCAGTGTGCTTCAAAATATTAAGTGACACTTTCACCTGTCATTGTGTTCAGCATCTAGCATATGTGAAAGTGAGAAAGTAATTGAAATTAAAAGTACTCAAAGAAATAAGCAGCAAGTAAATGTTTCCCTATCCCATAGAAAAAACTAGACCTCTTCTTGTGAAGTAGAGAAAGGGGCAATGCTATCATTATGGTAATGAAAAAAAGATACTAACAAAAAAAAACATAAATGACAAAACAAAAACGAAAAGCAAATCTAAACCTGGGTGGAAAGTTAAAATAAAGTTTAACCTAAACCTAAAGCAGATGAGAAATTATGAGCAAAAAAATTAAAAAGTTAAATAGAAGAAATCATTCTCTAATAAAGAGAAGTATCCAACCATGTTACCAACTCCCTTGGAAAGTACTGCGGTCCTTGCCAGAGGTGATAAGCAGTTGGCTGTACCTCCATTTACCATTGTGGAGGGTTTCCTACAGGCGCAGAAATTATTATCTGTTTACGATGCCAAAACATGATTTTTGCATTCTTACTTGGACTAAGTTAGCTTGAGATGAATTCAATAGCAGATTTGAAGGCAAGTGCTGCTCCAAATCACTCTGTCACCTCCCACTGATGAATGATCCCTTTCCCTGATGTCAGGAGTGTGTAAAACTTTGGACCACTTCCTAAAGATCACCAAGTTTACTGAGGTCTTCTGAGTCCAATCATAACCCCAGAACTTTGGAATAGTTGAATTTTAAATGGCTAGAGCAATTTCCCCAAGACACATGTCAACGAATTATCTAGGTGTTAAATATACACATATTGAATTATATACCTCACAACTTTAATTGGCATACCTTTATGCTAAATTCTTCTTTTGGTTGGTTTGCTGAAACTGTTTTTGGTATGTTCATTTATGAACAAGGACAGATTCATTACTTTAAATTTGGATAAGAAACAAATATGATAGTGGAGATTTTTAAAACAATGTTCTCCAAATTTTTCCCAGGCACTTTTTAGTGTAAATTTAATAAAACTCACCAGCAATACTCTCTCATATGCCAAAGACGACTTCTTTTGCAAAACATACCAAGCAAAATGTCAATCCTTTGTATCCATAAAAGAGAAAATAACAGTACCTCTAATTTAATATAATTTATAAGGTATAATTAACAATAAAGTTTCTCTTTAAAAAATTCTCCCCATATTTTAGTAAATCAAAAATGATATCCACTTTATTTCAAATGCCACCATCTCCATGAACTCTTTTCTGATTTTGCAAATTAAATTTGATAACCACTTTATTTAAATCCCTTACTAATATTTTAAATCTCTTCTCATATTTTGTCTTATAGTTATTTATGAACTTAATCTGCTAAATTTTAAGATAATTACTGTTAAGGATTCTGCATTATCTTTCCTGAATATCCTCATTGCTTAGATGGTTATTGCACATATTGTGGATAGTGGTACGGTGGAAAGAACAGGAATCAGATGAATCTGTGTTTGGATCCTGTATTGCAATTCCTGAGTGACCTTAAGAAACATGCTTAACCTCTCTGTCCCTTAGTTTTCTCAGATGAAGGAAGCACACTAAGGCATGCTCTACAGGTTTGGTATGAGGATTCAAAATGAGAGCATATCTATGTGCACTCAGAAGGCAGTAAATTGTTGCTGGCTTCTTTCTACCCCTTAGTAGATTTGTGTATTTTGTCAATTTTTAGTTCAATATAAGCATCTTGATTACACACACACACACACACAAATGTACAAAATACAACTTTTCCAGTGATTATAGGCAAATACATAATTATAGATAATTTGCCTCTAAAAGCCATATTATGTCATTCTTAGCTAAAAGAACAACCTAGCCTTGCATGTATCGAACAGTGCTATGTGCTGTTAAAGCTACTCACTGCCTTTTCTTTAAGCCCAGAGAGGTCCCCTCTGTTGTGTAACAGGGAGTGTTGTTGGAAACAGTGAGAAGTTAATGAATCAACAGTCCAGTAAGCTGTTATTTACAGTAACATTACCATGATGATTTATGCACATGAATTTTCTAGGGACAGGAGAACTGAGATCATGGATTAACGTATATTTAGATTGCTGTGCAGGAGGTGCCAGTAGACTTTGTTTTCTATTTTGAGGCACAACAAAGGACAGTGGGATGACGTACTAGCCCAGACGCTGGCTGAGCTCACATTACATTTTGCTCTCTGGCCCATCTTTTGATTTCTTTTGTGTGTAAGGAACGTTTGCTATTTTATTTTCATGTTCTGGTATATGTAGCCCCCTCATGCAGCCTTATGACTAATTCTAAATGTCTGAGGCCCTTCCACCAGATTACTTTCCAGGACCAAAGCCACCTGCTGTCATTGCATAACAGAAGCAGTGAGGTGTTCTCATTGTGGAGATTATCTGGTACCTTCTGTCATTTGTACTTCAGAGTCATCAGAAACATTTATGCAGATGATATGCAGAATCCGGGTGACCTCTGGCTGGAGCAAATGTCAAATCACTACAGAGGGTTACTAATCTGATAAAATCCAGTGGAGTTATACAGTTTGTGTTTTTTCCTGAATTTTGTTCATGAAGATTTTCAAGTCAATTCACTCTTAAGATTAAGGTTTTGGCATCTAATTGTGTGGTTTGGTGTGATCATTTGAGAAAGAAAAAACAGAGCTGGCATTTCTAAAAAAATACTTTGTATTTTAAAATACATTTATCTTTTTAAAGAACTTTCACAGTGATGATCTCTCTAATTTCTCCCCCTAACTTGAAGAGAAACAGGGCAGGACTATTATTTTAATATTACAGAGATGCTTAGTAGTCTCCCCAAAGTATTCTGGCCAGAATAATTTGGAACCAGAACAAGATTCCAGGTCTTTTGAGTCTTATTCCAGTGTTCTTTTCATCATAGAATTGCTTCTCTGGCCATTTATAATATGGACAATGTAAAATTATTTGTTTGACAGAAATTTACAAATGTATAAATGTACATATGCATATATTTTATATGCACACATTTATCTATATAACTATTTTCATCCATCTTGTTCCATAATATATTCTAAGCAGTGTTTGCAATATTAATCTCAGATAAAATAGACTTCAAATGCAGGGATGTTTTGAGAGACAAAGAAGGCCACTACATACTAATAAAAGGGGCAATTCAGCAAGAAGAAATAACAATCGTAAATGTCTATGCACCTAATCAAGGTGCCACAAAATACATGAGAGAAACACTGGCAAAACTAAAGGAAGCAATTGATGTTTCCACAATTCGGGATTTTATTTGCACTTGTGTTTCCACAATAATTGTGGGAGACTTCAACACATCACTCTCTCCTATAGATAGATCAACCAAACAGAAGACCAATAAGGAAATTGAAAACCTAAACAATCTGATAAATGAATTAGATTTAACAGACATATACAGGACATTACATCCCAAATCACCAGGATGCACATACTTTTCTAGTGCTCACGGAACTTTCTCCAGAATAGATCATATGCTGGGACATAAAACAAGCCTCAATAAATTTAAAAAGATTGAAATTATTCAAAGCACATTCTCTGACCACAATGGAATACAATTAGAAGTCAATAACCATCAGAGACTTAGAAAATTCACAAATACCTGGAGGTTAAACAACACACTCCTAAACAATCAGTGGGTTAAAGAAGAAATAGCAAGAGAAATTGCTAAATATATAGAGACGAATGAAAATGAGAACACAACATACCAAAACCTATGGGATGCAGCAAAAGCAGTGCTAAGGGGGAAATTTATAGCACTAAACGCATATATTAAAAAGGAAGAAAGAGCCAAAATCAAAGGACTAATGGATCAACTGAAGAAGCTAGAAAATGAACAGCAAACCAATCCTAAACCAAGTACAAGAAAAGAAATAACAAGGATTAAAGCAGAAATAAATGACATAGAGAACAAAAAAACAATAGAGAGGATAAATATCACCAAAAGTTGGTTCTTTGAGAAGATCAACAAGATTGACAAGCCCCTAGCTAGACTGACAAATTCAAAAAGAGAGAAGACCCATATAAACAAAATAATGAATGAAAAAGGTGACATAACTGCAGATCCTGAAGAAATTAAAAAAATTATAAGAGGATACTATGAACAACTGTATGGCAACAAACTGGATAATGTAGAGGAAATGGACAATTTCCTGGAAACATATGAACAACCTAGACTGAGCAGAGAAGAAATAGAAGACCTCAACCAACCCATCACAAGCAAAGAGATCCAATCAGTCATCAAAAATCTTCCCACAAATAAATGCCCAGGGCCAGATGGCTTCACAGGGGAATTCTACCAAACTTTCCAGAAAGAACTGACACCAATCTTACTCAAACTCTTTCAAAACATTGAAGAAAATGGAACACTACCTAACTCATTTTATGAAGCTAACATCAATCTAATACCAAAACCAGGCAAAGATGCTACAAAAAAGTAAAACTACCGGCCAATCTCCCTAATGAATATAGATGCAAAAATCCTCAACAAAATACTTGCAAATCGAATCCAAAGACACATTAAAAAAATCATACACCATGACCAAGTGGGGTTCATTCCAGGCATGCAAGGATGGTTCAACATAAGAAAATCAATCAATGTATTACAACACATTAACAAGTCAAAAGGGAAAAATCAATTGATCATCTCAATAGATGCTGAAAAAGCATTTGACAAAATCCAACATCCGTTTTTGATAAAAACACTTCAAAAGGTAGGAATTGAAGGAAACTTCCTCAACATGATAAAGAGCATATATGAAAAACCCACAGCCAGCATAGTACTCAATGGTGAGAGACTGAAAGCCTTCCCCCTAAGATCAGGAACAAGACAAGGATGCCCGCTGTCACCACTGTTATTCAACATTGTGCTGGAAGTGCTAGCCAGGGCAATCCAGCAAGACAAAGAAATAAAAGGCATCCAAATTGGAAAAGAAGAAGTAAAACTGTCATTGTTTGCAGATGATATGATCTTATATCTAGAAAACCCTGAGAAATCAACGATACAGCTACTAGAGCTAATAAACAAATTTAGCAAAGTAGAGGGATAC
Organism: Choloepus didactylus; assembly: GCF_015220235.1. Taxonomy (NCBI): domain Eukaryota; kingdom Metazoa; phylum Chordata; class Mammalia; order Pilosa; family Megalonychidae; genus Choloepus; species Choloepus didactylus. The sequence goes on from NC_051313.1 coordinate 21,512,320, forward strand.
AAGGTTAATGCACATAAGTCAGTAATGTTTCTATATGCTAGAAATGAACAAACTGAAGAGACACTCAAGAAAAAGATACCATTTTCAATAGCAACTAAAAAAATCAAGTACCTAGGAATAAACTTAACCAAAGATGTAAAAGACCTATACAAAGAAAACTACATAACTCTACTAAAAGAAATAGAAGGGGACCTTAAAAGATGGAAAAATATTCCATGTTCATGGATAGGAAGACTAAATGTCATTAAGTGTCAATTCTACCCAAACTCATCTACAGATTCAATGCAATCCCAAGCAAAATTCCAACAACCTACTTTGCAGACTTGGAAAAGCTAATTATCAAATTTATTTGGAAAGGGAAGATGCCTCGAATTACTAAAGACACTCTAAAAAAGAAAAACGAAGTGGGAGGACTTACACTCCCTGACTTTGAAGCTTATTATAAAGCCACAGTTGCCAAAACAGCATGGTACTGGCACAAAGACAGACATATAGATCAATGGAATAGAATTGAGAATTCAGAGATAGACCCTCAGATCTATGGCTGACTGATCTTTGATAAGGCCCCCAAAGTCACTGAACTGAGTCATAATGGTCTTTTCAACAAATGGGGCTGGGAGAGTTGGATATCCATATCCAAAAGAATGAAAGAGGACCCCTACCTCACCCCCTACACAAAAATTAACTCAAAATGGACCAAAGATCTCAATATAAAAGAAAGTACCATAAAACTCCTAGAAGATAATGTAGGAAAACATCTTCAAGACCTTGTATTAGGTGGCCACTTCCTAGACTTTACACCCAAAGCACAAGCAACAAAAGAGAAAATAGATAAATGGGAACTCCTCAAGCTTAGAAGTTTCTGCACCTCAAAGGAATTTCTCAAAAAAGTAAAGAGGCAGCCAACTGAATGGGAAAAAATTTTTGGAAACCATGTATCTGACAAAAGACTGATATCTTGCATATATAAAGAAATCCTACAACTCAATGACAATAGTACAGTCGGCCCAATTATAAAATGGGCAAAAGATATGAAAAGACAGTGCTCTGAAGAGGAAATACAAATGGCCAAGAAACACATGAAAAAATGTTCAGCTTCACTAGCTATTAGAGAGATGCAAATTAAGACCACAATGAGATACCATCTAACACCGGTTAGAATGGCTGCCATTAAACAAACAGGAAACTACAAATGCTGGAGGGGATGTGGAGAAATTGGAACTCTTATTCATTGTTGGTGGGACTGTATAATGGTTCAGCCACTCTGGAAGTCAGTCTGGCAGTTCCTTAGAAAACTAGATATAGAGTTACCATTCGATCCAGCGATTGCACTTCTCGGTATATACCCGGAAGATCGGAAAGCAGTGACACGAACAGATATCTGCACGCCAATGTTCATAGCAGCATTATTCACAATTGCCAAGAGATGGAAACAACCCAAATGTCCTTCAACAGATGAGTGGATAAATAAAATGTGGTATATACACACGATGGAATACTACGCGGCAGTAAGAAGGAACGATCTCGTGAAACATATGACAACATGGATGAACCTTGAAGACATAATGCTGAGCGAAATAAGCCAGGCACAAAAAGAGAAATATTATATGCTACCACTAATGTGAACTTTGAAAAATGTAAAACAAATGGTTTATAATGTAGAATGTAGGGGAACTAGCAATAGAGAGCAATTAAGGAAGGGGGAACTATAATCCAAGAAGAACAGATAAGCTATTTAACGTTCTGGGGATGCCCAGGAATGACTATGGTCTGTTAATTTCTGATGGATATAGTAGGAATAAGTTCACAGAAATGTTGCTATATTAGGTAACTTTCTTGGGGTAAAGTAGGAACATGTTGGAAGTTAAGCAGTTATCTTAGGTTAGTTGTCTTTTTCTTACTCCCTTGTTATGGTCTCTTTGAAATGTTCTTTTATTGTATGTTTGTTTTCTTTTTAACTTTTTTTTATACAGTTGATTTAAAAAAGAAGGGAAAGTTAAAAAAAAAAAAAAAGAAAGAAAAACAAGGGAAAAAAAAAGATGTAGTGCCCCCTTGAGGAGCCTGTGGAGAATGCAGGGGTATTCGCCTACTCCACCTCCATGGTGGCTAACATGACCACAGACATAGGGGACTGGTGGTTTGATGGGTTTAGCCCTCTACCACAGGTTTTACCCTTGGGAAGACAGTTGCTACAAAGGAGAGGCTAGGCCTCCCTATGGTTGTGCCTAAGAGCCTCCTCCCGAATGCCTCTTTGTTGCTCAGATGTGGCCTTGTCTCTCTAGCTAAGCCAACTTGAAAGGTGAAATCACTGCCCTCCCCGCTACGTGGGATCAGACACCCAGGGGAGTGAATCTCCCTGGCAACGTGGAATATGACTCCCGGGGAGGAATGTAGACCTGGCATCGTGGGACGGAGAACATCTTCTTGACCAAAAGGGGGATGTGAAAGGAAATGAAATAAGCTTCAGTGGCAGAGAGATTCCAAAAGGAGCCGAGAGGTCACTCTGGTGGGCACTCTTATGCACACTTTAGACAACCCTTTTTAGGTTCTAAAGAATTGGGGTAGCTGGTGGTGGATACCTGAAACTATCAAACTACAACCCAGAACCCATGAATCTCGAAGACAGTTGTATAAATATGTAGCTTATGAGGGGTGACAAGGGGATTGGGAAAGCCATAAGGACCACACTCCACTTTGTCTAGTTTATGGATGGATGAGTAGAAAAATAGGGGAAGGAAACAAACAGACAAAGGTACCCAGTGTTCTTTTTTACTTCAATTGCTCTTTTTCACTCTAATTATTATTCTTGTTATTTTTGTGTGTGTGCTAATGAAGGTGTCAGGGATTGATTTGGGTGATGAATGTACCACTATTTAATGGTACTGTAAACAATAGAAAGTATGATTTGTTTTGTATGACTGCGTGGTATGTGAATATATCTCAATAAAATGAAGATTAAAAAAAAAAACACACGGTAAAATGAGATTCATTTAACACAATGTCACTGTATTCCTACAGCTTGCTTACACTGAAATAGAACCCATGTGAATCAGGTACGAAGTGCTAACCCTTTGTGGTTTTCATTTGGATTTCCCTGATGACTAATGATTTTTTTTTTTAATGTGCTTAATAACCATTTGTATATCTTCTTTTAGAAGTATCTGTTGAAGACTTTTCCCATTTTTATTTGGTTTCTGTCTTTTAATTATTGATTTGAGGAGTTTTTATATATTCTGGATACAACTATTTTGTCAGATGTATCTATTGGTGAGCAGAAGTTGTTAATTCCAAAAATTCTAATTTACCAATTATCCTTTTATGGTGGCATTTTTGTATACTAAGAAAATTGTGTTTACCCCATGATAGCAAAATATCCTATGCTTTCTCCTAGAGGTTTGTAGTTTCAGCTTTTTCATTTAGGTCAATGATCCACTACAAACTATTTTTTTTGTATAGTAGGAGGTAGGATTTGATATTCTTTTTTATATAGTTATCTAGTTGTTCCAAGACCACTTGTTAAAAATATTTTCTTTTTTATATTGAATTTCCCTGGCTCCTCTGTCACAAATCAAGTGAGTGTTCTAAGTTACATTTTTAAGCGGAAGAAGCAAGGTGCAAAATACTGCATTGGGTTGCAACCAAGTGTCTTAGGAAACATGGAAAAAATATGTATGCTTATCTATCCATGGGATAGCTCTGGAAGTGTACTAAACAACCTTATAGAAGTTGCTAGCTCTGGAAAGAGGAACCGGGTTCCTGGGGGACACCATTTTGTCCTTCTGAATTTTTTTTTTACGATTATTGTGTATTACCTATATTCAAAAAATAAATTCATTTTATTTCATTTTATCAAAGTTTTAAGATTCTGTACAGTTACTAAATTTCAGTCACAATTTGACTCTAAGTTTCCCAGGAGTTAACATAAACTGGAAGAATTAATTATGAAAAATAAAAATTGAACAATCACTCAACATAGTCGTGATTGCTTACATTATTTTCATTGTCCAAAAGGAAAAGTATATCGTTTTCTTAAGGCAAGAACGGCTTGCTCTGACACTTATGTTTGAAAGAACTTTTACACGTTTATCTTCACTAAGTCACAATCAACATCCTTTACATCATTCCTAAAACTAAAGCAAGTAACTGTGTGGCAGACTGTGCACCTTTCCATCAAATTCTGTTCTGCTTTCCCACAGTCTAGAATCATCAATGGGAAGCTGCTGCCTATCTAGGAACCACAAATCCCAGCACTCCTTGCAAGGAGGTGGAACCATTCATCTAATTTCAGCCAATGGAAAGTGAGCAAAAGGTATGAGTGCCACTCCCTGGCCAAGGCTTTTAAGAAGGGGCGTGTCCCTCCATGCTTTCCTTCATCTTCTACCAAGTGGATGCACTTGAGGATGGGCAGAGCCACAAGATATTGCTGAATCATTCTGTGCATGAGAATTATGGACCTTCCAGGAGCACCCTTTTCGGGCCAACTGAGGGAGAAATAAGCTTCTATTGTGTTTGAGCCACTTACAGATGCACAGATCTATTGTTAAAGCAGTTTAACCTACCCTAACCAGTTTTTTTTTTTGCTTTGTTTTGTTTTTCTTACAGCAGCCCCCAGTACAGTTCAGTGACAATTGCTTTTTAGGGGGCTAAGATAATGCACTCTGGTATTAATGGCCTTCTTATGATGCAAGTTGGACTAAGGATATAAACTAGTTAGACTAGAAGCTCATTTATCTTTCATTTTTCCTTCAAGCAATCTATGTTCTCTCAATTGGGCTTTTGAAAAATAAAAGACAACAAATAGGTGAAGGTTTATTCTCTGTCATAAGCCTGAAATCCGGGGGTTCTGTTTCTGATGAATTGAAATCCTATTTATTTACTAAATGAAGTAAATCATAGAGTTGATAATTTATTGTGAAAATCAAGCCTCTTAACCAGGACTCTTGTGTAAACAGCCAATTTTCTCTGCACAAAGGTTGGCCACAGTAGTGTCCATAGGCAGTGCCAGGATAAATATTTAAATAAAGTAGCAGTTAGCCCATCATCCCCTTCAGCATATGAATAAATAAACAGTAAATCCTCAAAGGTCAACAACTCAGAATATAGCGGAGTTGATTTCCACTCACATGTTTTTCAAAGTAGAAGCCATGATATGCCATCCATGGCCATTTAAAATCTTAAAAAAAAAAAAATGTACTCACATCATATTTGATTTTCTTAAACATGTAGAATGGAGATTCCACCAACATGAACTGATTGCTATTGGTGTCCTGATGAATTGACCTGCTATATCATGTAATTGGAAGGAGATAACATCACGAAGTATCTTTAAAGTTTGGATCTACCCAATGGAGCAGAAACAAAGCATAGTAACCACATTTGTTTTATAATATATGTTGTTAATTCTGATATCTCAAGTTTTTTTTTTTTGGAGGGTGGGGTTCATGTTTCTACTGATGATTGGTTGCCATATCTATCAGTTCTAGTTTTTTGACTTCTGTACTCTTTACATAATTTTTTCTTTTAAATAGATTTTTTAAAATGTATTTCCTTAATGATCTTCAACTTTAATAATCCTTTTGAGTTGCTCTATTTTTCCTTTTCTTTTTTGGAGTGAATTAATATCCTGAATTTGCAGGCACTCTTTCTTAGGATTATTTAATTCTAATAATTTGCAGTTTTAGTTTTGACGGTCATCTTGGTTAGCTTCTTTCTCTGTCTCTCTCTCTCTCTTTCTCTGTGCCAATCCCTCCCTTTCTTAGAGTTTCCTCCTCTTCTCTCCTCCATCTAGGGATTCCCTTCCCCCAAGTCCTCCCTCCACCCCCTACCCACTGCTCCAGCACCATGTTTTATATTGCTGGTTCTGTACTAACATCCCATTATTAATTATAGATTTCACTAATACTGTCACTGAGTTACTTTTCTATAGAAAGCACTTCTCTAATTCTCCAGTGTGCATGGGGCACTTTTATCTGTATGATATGTAACCTTTAAACTACCTGTGTTTCTGGACCGGGAAACCAATGGGTCTATGGCTTTAACTATTATTCATTCCACCATCCCCAGCCCTACCCGCCATATCAGTCAGGGTCCAGAAAACCACTTCCATTATATTATAGAAAGCATTTAATTCAAACAGCTGGTTTCGGGGGTGATCAATGAGTTGAGAAGACAAGCAGGGGACAGTAAGCATCCCAGCGATTATTAACAATAAGAAGATGATGACCCCAAGGACAGGAGAGGCACAGGGCCAAGCTGCTCTTTCCAGAGCCTGGCCACCAGGGCTCCAGACAGAAACTGGGACCCCAGAGACTGGGTAGGAGTTGGGACCTTCCAGGGAATGAGTCTGGAGGCACTTGAGACATGCAGAGTCACAGTCATTACCAGATGCCACTAAGGCAGGAGATGGGGCAGCTTCCCCTAGCTTCCCCCTTCTCCTACTCTTTACCTCTCATTGGCCCAACCTAGCCAGTGTCAAGGGAACCTGATAAATCTGGTTACCTGCAAGATGGACAAGAGACTGGCAGGAGAGGATTTGAGAGCAGGCAGGCAATTGACCATTCTCCCCAACACCTCCGCTGTCCCGCATCATGTTTGCCCATGGTTGATTCTGTTTCGCGCAGGTCTATGGGAAACTCTGTCCTAAGTTTCTTTAATTTGGTTGTATTTTCTTTAATTTGGTTGTATCACTTCATTGTTCTCAAAAAATTTTCCATAACCACTCTGTTTTCAGTTGGGGGGGAAGAGTGAGCTCAAAGCAAGAAATCACAGCACTGTCTCAAACCTCACATTCCGTCTTTAGCCTTGTATCACTTGGCTTTTGGTGCAGTTAGATCTGGATCTGAATTTCAGCTTCAAGTTAGCTAATTGTGAGTTGTGGACAAGTTACTTAACAAGTTCCCTTATGTCTAAAATAGGAATGACAAACCTGCCTTAATATTTGTTTAATTATTAAATAAGAGACATTAAAGTGCCATATTCTGAGTCAGGTATTCAGTGGGTTCTCAATAGATGGTTATTTTATCATTATTATGCTCCCCTTTGTTCCTCTTTAAGTGAAAGCACTATATTAACTGTGACTTGTGTTTTCTGATATGTAACTTTCACTTTGTTTTATCAGGAGGCATTGATTAGGACTCAAAGTAGAATATCATCACCAGTCATGTATTGAGGATAGTGTGATTCTTTTGTTTTGAGTATAATAGAATTAGCAGGTGAGATCCATCATGACCTATCACTGCCACAGTTTTATCAACTGAATTTACACATCTTGCATTATGTTTGCAATTATTACTCAAAGAAAGTTTTAAGAGAAAAAGAAGGCACACTGCTAATATATTTTAATGCAGGCAAATTCCGAAAACCAAAGATTAGAATCTCAATGTATAACATTTCACAACTCATTGCTCATTGCTGAAATAAAATGTTAATATTTTGATATTTCAAAGGTCACTTGCAAATATTTGGTTAATACATTTATGTTTTACAGTGTTTTGAGTATCAGACTTGGCAAAGAAAATTTTTCTCATCGTACAAATGTTAACTAATTCTGGCATATGCAGCCTAAAGGGTGCAAAGTTTTCGAACACTTCTCTCCTCCCTCTCATTTGGAAACTCACCCAAGGGTTTCAGCCTCTTTTTTGATACTTTTTAAAAAGAATGGCTCAGTTGACGCTTTGATCCCTGTTGCTCAATTGTTGTCCTTCGGAGGGTGTCTCCTTTAACGAGTTGGTTTTTACATAAAAAGGATTTGACTATATTCAATATTAAAACAAACATCAATTAGCATATTTGTTGGGTTTTTATGCTGCCAAATCATTGGTTAGACTGACTGTTTCCCTTTCCAAGCTTGTTTTGGCATTGTCAAAACTATGTCTGAGTTACACAGACTCTTTCCTAACTTCAGAACCCAAGTGCAATGAATCATTTGGGTTCCCTCAGAGGTTACAGGGCCAGAAGTGGTGTAGAAGTTAGAAAGCTGTTTCATGGTCCAATATCTACCCTGTCCCATTTGATTCACGTTTTCAACTTGATTCCATCCAACTTGCCACTACCATCCACACTGCTAAGGGAAATATTTGGTATAAAAGGCTGAATTTAGACCATGTGGTAATGATCTTTCTACTGTTTCCAACCCAAGAGGTCCTCTCTCTTACCAAATGTTCTGGAGGACTGACATTTTTCCCAATGAAATATGAATAATTTATGAATGTTGCAAATGTAATCCTGAGCAATTTGTCTTTGTCAAAATAAAAACAAAAGAATGAAACTTCAGCTAGTTGGAATGTTTAAATGTGTGAGCTGGTGGAAAGCATTCAATATAGACTAATTGGAGAGGGAGCTGATTAGAAAATGGTTTAACTACATCAGTTTTGCATTGATCTGACCACAATAAATATCTTTTTGTGTGGTTATAAGAATGGGGGCAGTAATCTTAAGGTCAAAATACCCATATGGAGTTCATGGAAAGTTGTAGGAAGGTACATCACAATGAACTGAAAGAAAGGAAAAAGATTGATGGTGTATGAGGGCTTCATTCTATGAGGACAACTTAAAACTTTCAGCATTGCTTTATGGTGATGTTTTAAAATATTTGCCTTATGAAGGAGAACTATATTACATCACAGTTCAATGTTATATGTATCAAAATGTATGGATTTCACAATATGACTCTTTGGTTCATTGTTTGAAAGAAATAACCATCCTAATTACTATATAAGGACCATATAAATACATATTCTCAAGGTATATTCTTGAAATACTGAGAATTTGACCCATATGAGAAACGGTGAGTCTGAAGACATAAAAGCTTAGGAAAATCTGCATTATTTCAAAACACAAATTTCATCTCAGAAAGTCCATCACAAAGAAAAATGGAAAATGTAGTATGAATACTGTCAAAAGCATTGGAGGACTATAGAATGTATTTCACCTTTATTATACATGGAAAATAAATTAAAATCACATGACTATAAAAAATCCCAGGAATTACAACTATTTTAAGCTTAAGAAGGGGTATCGTAAGTTTAGATGGCCTGTTGATAATCATAAGGAACTGAGTGTATCATATGTGCCATGCACTGTGTTTTCCAAACTACAATATGTCATCTGATGTAAGCAACAGGGAAGAAATTAGTGGGAAAAAATACAAAGTAAAACAGGCCCACAAACAAATTGTATGCTTAAAAATGATGACCATTACCTTGAAAAATCATATAAGGTATAAAAGCAATTTTTGGTGGGCCTAGAAAGTAATGGGAATGAATCTATAAGTTATATAGGCAAACTAGTTTTATCACTTTTTGATCACTTCTCTAATTAAGGAATCAACTTACCCTGAATTTCTTGGCAGGCAAACATATATAACTTATAAGAAGAATAGAAATGGAGGACAGCAATAAGGAAGTCACAATGTGCATCAGTGTTCACCACATAAAGCAGTTGAGGGAATGAAAGGAAAGGTTTTTTATGATGGTTTTTATTTTGACTGGGCTCAGGTTTTGCACTCACTCAAAAAATAAAATTGACCTTACTCTGAAGTCCCAGCTTGTTGATGGACAGGCATCCTCTCCCAAGGTAGTAAAGAATCTGTTTTAGCAACTCTTGTATTTTTGGAAGGCAATGTTTGTTGTAATTTGATCCTAACTGCAACCCATATCTCACCTGCATTTGTCAATGCCAAGCCACAGAAATGCCTGGGAGGCAGAATGCTTGCAGCTTGTGCTATGCATTTTTGGTATTTTGGCTGCTTCACTATACAAATATTATGCCACATAGAATATACTGATTCCATGTAACAATTTAACCCACAAACATGAAGTTGAGTGTTGGTTTTATTATCCTTAGCTAATTTGTATTTCCTTGACAGTAGATAGCAATAGTAGATCCATGGATTCATGTAATTGTGCTTGGGAAAATGGCAATTTCAATATCAGGTCTCAATGAATTTGGTTTTCTTTACTTTCCTGAAATACTGCTGATTTGTTTCTATCGCATCCCATTTATCGAAAATGGTTTTAAGCAGTAATGTTTTATATTATCAATTACTCATGCTATTTCCATACACAGATATTGGTAGCAAACCTCCCTATATATTAGATAAAAGAATACAAAATTTAGAAAACTATTCAAAAGTTCCTGCATGCTTTCACCAGAGAAAGGAGGAAAAATATTTGATAGACTTAACAAATGTAGGTATTCATTCAGTTACTCATTTAATGTATTTTTATTACAAATTTAGTGGCAAATTTGTCAAAGATAAGCAAGCTGTGATCCAAGCCATAAAGAGGCACTTGGAGGGAGTCAGATATTGAAGCAAATGCAATTGCAATATAGGGAGATGGCTGCGTTAAAACTGTATATATTTTAAAGGTGTTTTTCTCCTTTTGAAAGTCACATATTTTTATATATTAAACCATTGTTTGGGAGGTACAGATTTGTCTTAGTGCTGTAATATCTAGGTTTATTGGAACACTCTCATATCATTTTCAGAAATATTTGTGTACTGTCACTTACTGGAGACTGTCAAGTGTTTGGTAAAACAAGCATTTTTGAATAAGGAATCAGACCTGCCCCACAGTCAACTTTAGTATTTTGGCAACAGGCAAACAGCTTGATTCATTCCACCCTTTTTAGCTGCCCTATGTTGGGAACTGTTATGGTTTGCCAAATCTGCTGCAATGCAATGTACAAAATGGGTCCGCTTTTACAATTGGGATTTATTAGTTTACAAATTTACAGTTCTAAGGACATAAAAGTGTCCATCTAAGGCATCAACAAGAGAATACCTTCACTGAAGAAAGGCTGATGTCATCTGGAACACCTCTGTCAGCTGGGAAAGCATGTGGCTGGTGTCCGTTGGTCCTTTGCTCCTGGGTTTCATTGCTTTCAGCTCCTGGTTCCAGTGTCCTCTTCTCTGAGTTTCTGTGTGTCCTGTTAGTATCTTCAGGGCTTTTCTCTGTAAGCTCTCTCCAAACTTCTCTGGGTGTTTTCCTCTGCGCTCTCTCTCTTGGCTTTTTCTGCCTTTTATCCTCTCATAAAGGATTCCAGTAAAGGATTAAGACCTACCTTGTATTGGAAGGGTCAAATCTCAGTTGAAATAACCTAATCAAAAGGTACCATCCCCCTACAGTAGGTCTGCCCCCACAGGGATGGAGTAAGAGAACATGGCATTTTCTGGGGTACATAGCAGTTTCAAATCAGGAACTAACTCTATTTGCATGAAAGGAGAAGTGGGTTAAGTAAAATAACACTTAGGAATAAAAGTGGGCTGAGTTGTATTTAGAGATTTTTTTTAATGTCAAAAAGAAATATTACTTGTCAAACCTGTTCATCTTTCATAAATTAATAGGGAAATTAAAGGGCTTTCAAAATGCCTTGGATCTTTGCCTTCATTTAGGAACTACCTTCATGCCATATTTTAGACATAGATATAGGTCTAGACATAGACATAATACAGTTCTAGACATAGACATAAATATAGGTATAGGTTTATTTGCTTGAATTCCTTTTTATTAAATAATTAAGAGGGTTTACATTTTATTATGGAACTTATCAATGTATTCAACACTTTTGTTTGCATCTATTTAATGAATATATTGATACATCTGGTATTTGGGGTTTCCAACAATGGTTTTGTTTAAGAATCTAAAAATACATGACAAACATACATGAGAGGCAAGATTGCTAAACGTTAGCTCCACATCCCTAAATCATCCTGCATCTATCAGGAGATCAGTTCGGAAGCAATCAAAAAATGTATTTATAAGCCCATTTTTTTATGGATGAGACAAAAATATTATTATTTAGATTTTGGCAGCATTAGCAAACTGAAACAGTCCTTTTCCTCAGAAACCCAGAAAACAGTTAAAGGATTACAATAACTGGGCAAATGCCAAATCAAGAAAGTGCAGCTTCAAAAGCCTTAGAAGAAGCCTGTGGTGTCTTTGCTGGCCCCTCCCCACAACACTATCTAGTGTAGCATATAGTAAGCCCAGGTTCCCATAGTGGGTCCCTGGCACTCTTCCAGAGGGAGCAGAGTAACTGCTATGCACAACTACTGTGACTGTATGTTTGTGTAAATCTACTGGTTGGCAGCATAAAAGACAGAGCCAGGAAAATCCTCTCTGGCTCAGCCCACCAGAACTTGCCCTGCAAGCAGAAGCAGTTTGCAGACAGCTAAAGCAGTGTAAGAAACAACTAAGTCAAAGTGGACTGGGCAAATGATTACTTGCTTTGACTCAAGCAATAGAGAACCCTGAAGGGAGAGAAGTCTGTTTCATAAGGAGTAAAGGAGGCATTCAAATTCTTATAATTGGGGAATTCCTAAGACTATGAACAAACTCAAGTCCAGGACAAGATAACAGGCTCAGAAAAGATGGTGAGGGCCCTGCACTCTGCATTCACTTTAGGATGATCTTGATAGGAGGGCTAACCTCTGAAGGAGGGCACCAGCCAACACAGAGTCAATTTGCAAAGATACTTAAAGATGTATTTTTGCCTCGGGTTGTGTTTTGTTAGCTTCTGGCACGCAGGGATATCTCTGTCATATCACTAGCTGGATACAAACTTAACAAACAGACAGCTCAGGGACTGCCTCAGAATTAACATTTTAAAATGTTAAAATGTACAATGTGCAGCAAAAGATTACAAGACAAACAAAGAAACACAATATGATGTGCCATCCAGAAGAACAAAATGAAAAACAAGAAGCCATCAATGAAGGAAACCAGACTTTGGATATACCATAAAAGACTTAAAAAAAATGATCCTCAATATGCTCAAGGATATAAAGGGAAAAGAAAGAAAGAACTAAAGGATATCAGGTAAACAATTAATGAACAATATGAGAATCTCAATTAAAAAGTGGAAAATTTAAAAGGAATCAAATAGAAATACTGGAGTTGAAGACCATAATAACTGAAATGAAAAATTTCCTACAGGGTTTCAACAGCAGATTGGAAATGAAAAATTTCCTACAGGGTTTCAACAGCAGATTGGAGTTGTCAGAAGAAAGATACAGTGACCTCAAAGACAAGAAAATTGCAATGATTCAGGATGAGATGCAGAAAGAGAAAAGAATGAAAAAAGTGAACAAAGCCTAAGAAACTTTTGGGACACCATTAAGCGTGTCAATATATACATATGGGAGTCCCAGAAGAAGAAGAAAGAAAGAAAGAGGTAGAAGGAATATTAAAAATAATGGCAGAAAACTTCCCAAATTTAATGCAAAACAGGAATGTTCACATATAAGAATCCCAAGGAACTCCAAGAAGGATAAACTAGAAGAGAATCACTTCTAGATACATAGTAGTCAAACTGCTGAATGCCAAAAACATGGAAAGTTCTGAAGTCTGCAAGAGAAAAGCAACTTGTTATATAGAAGGGGGCCCAAATACTATGAAGTGTCAATTTCTCATCATAAATTGAGAAGGCAGTGAGATGAAATAATTAAAGGGCTTAAAGAAAACAATTGCCAAACAAGAATTTTATATCCTGCAAGACTGGTCTGCCAAAAATGTGGGGAAGAATAAGACATTCCCAGATAAACCAAAGCTGAGGAAGTTTCTTACAACTAGTCCAGCACTACAAGTAATTCCAAAGGGAGTTCTTCAGACTGAAAAGAGAGGACTTCAGACAGCGGATCAAAGTGGCATAAAGAATAATGACTTTCAGTAAAAGTAACAACATGGGTAATTATAAATATCAGTACTATGGTATGTAACTCTACTTTTTACTTCTTACAGATTCTAAAAGGTGAATGCAGAAAAAGTAATGGTGTTGTCCTTCCCCCTATTGGGGACATGACTCCCAGGGGTGCAAGTCTCCCTGGCAATGTGGACACGACTCCTGTGGATGAGCCTAGACCCAGCATCATGGAATTGAGAAAGCCTTCTTGACCAAAATGGGGAAGAGAAATGAAACAAAATAAAGGTTCAGTGCCTGAGAGATTTCAAATTGAGTCAAGAGGTCATTCTGGAGGTTATTCTTATGCATTACATAGATAACCCATTTTAGTTTTTAGTGTATTAGAATAGCCAGAAGGAAATACCTGAAACTGTTGACCTGCAATCCAGTAACCTTGATTCTTGAAGATGATCATGTAACTATATAGCTTATATGGGATGACTGTGTGATTGTGAAAATCTTGTGGCTCACACTCCCTTTATCTGGTGTATGGACAGATAAGTAGAAAAAAGGGGGACAAAAAGTAAATGAATAATATGGGCAGAAAAGGAGTATGCAATGTTTTGGGTGTTCTTCTATACTTTTATTTTTATTTCTTGGAGTTATTAAAATGTTCAAAAACTTGATTGTATTGATGACGCACACCTATATGATGATACTGTGAACAACTGATTGTATTCTGTGGAAGATTTTATGGTATGTGAATATATCTCAATAAAATTGCATAAAAAACTAAAAAAAAAGTAACAGTGAATCTGATTTTGGACACTTTCTAACTCATTCTATGAGGACAACATCACCCTACTAACAAAACCAGATAAAAATACCACAAGTAAAGAAAATTACAGACCAATATCCCTCAGGAATATAGATGCAAGAATCTTCAAAAAAATACTACAGAACTCAATCAAATAGCACATTAAAATACTTACATACCATGATCAAAAGGGATTTATCCCAGGTGTGCAAGTCAGCTCCACATAAGAAAATCAATTACTGTAACACACACATTAATAAAACAAAGGAAAAAAAAACTACTTTATCATGTCATTTGACAAAATCCATCACATTTTCTTGATAAAAACACTTAGAAATCTAGGAATAGAAAGAAGTGTCTTCATCATGAAAGAACATATATGCAAAACCCACAGCTAACATCATCCTCAATAGAGAAATACTGAAAACTTGCCCTCAAAGATCAGGAACACAGAAAGGTTGTCCACTTGTCACCACTGTTTTTTAACATTGTACTGCAAGTTCTGGCCAGAGAAATTAGGCAAGAAAAATAACTAAATAGTATCCAAATTGGAAAGGAAGAAGTAAACTTTCCCAACTTGCATATGACATGATCCTATATATAGAAGATCCTAAAAAATCCACAAAAAGGCTTCTAGAGATAATAAATACAAAGTGGTGACGTATAAGATGAATTTGCAAAAATCACTAGTGTTTCCATATCCCAGTTTTAGTTTTCTAACTGCTGAAATGAATACCATACAATGGGTTGGCTTAACAACAGGAATTTATTGGCAGTATCTTCTCCTTTCTCCTCTGGTTTCCCTTGACTTCCAGTTCTTCTGTTTCCTCTGGTTTGTCTATCCATCTGACTTTCACTTTGATTGTAAAGGACTCCAGTAATCTGGATTAAAGCCCAACCTGATCCAGTTGGGCCACACTGTCACTGAAATAATATCTTGAAGAGATTTTGTTTATAATGGGTTCACACCCACCAGACTGTGGACCAAGACCAAGAACATGTCCAAACTGGTGTACAGAATCCAATCTACCACAGACTGCTCTCTGGACCTCACAAAGACATTTTCTTCTCACATGCAAAATATATTCATTCCATCACAATATCCCCAAAGCCTTAAGTCATTTCAGTAAGGATGCTAATTACAAATCTCATCAAAATCACTTATTTTCCTAGCACAAAAGCCATTGCCTAATTCCTCTGTGAAACCTAGAAAACAAGTTACATGCTCCCAACACACAATGGAGGGACAGGCATGAGATAAATATTCCCATAGCAGAAGAGAAAAAAAATTGGAGGGAAAACATTATCAGTGGGCCCACTCTTTTAGCCCAAGAAGATCATTTCAGTTCAGACATTTGTTCCATAGTTCTAGGAATAAATTATCTAGGAATAAATTTAACCAAGGATATGAAGAAATTATACACAGAAAACTATAAGACATTGCTATAAGAAATCAAAGAAGACCTAAATAAACAGAAGGAAATTGTGTTCATGGATTGGAAAACTCAGTATTGTTAAGATGTCAATTCTACCCCAAGTGATTTACAGGTTAAACACAATTCCCATCAAAAGTCCAACAGCCTTCTTTGCAGAAATTAAAAAGCCAGTCATCACATTTATATAGCAGAGTAAGCTGCCCTGAATAGCTAAATCCATCTTGAAAAAGAAGAACAAAGCAGAAAGACTAACACTTTCTGATTTTATAACTTGTTACAAAACTACAATAATCAAAACAGTATGGTACTGGCACAAGAACAGACATATATACCAATTGAATCAGATTGAGAGTTCAGAAATAAACCAACAGATCTATGGTTAATTGATCTTTCACAAGGATGCCAAGTCCACTCAAATGGTGCCGAGAAAACTGGATGTACACATGCCAAAGAATGAAGGACGACTGCTATTTAACAACAAATACCAAAATTAACTCAAAATGGATCAACAACCAAAATATAACTACTAGACCTATAAAACTCTTAGGAGAAGACACTGTGGTAGATCTTCAGGGACTTGTGTTATAAAATGGTTTCTTAGACCTTATATCAAAAGCACAAGCAGGAAAAGAAAAAAAAAATAGGTATGAAACCATCAAATTTAAAAGCTTTTGGGCATCAAAAGACATCATCATGAAAGGAAGAAGACAACCTATAGAATGGGAAAAATATTTGGAAGTCATGTATATAATAAATACAGATATTTATTTTTAATAATAAAAATATATTTCAGAAATAAATATATATTTATTTTTCAGAATATATAAAAGAAGCCCTGCAACTCAACAACAAAAAGAAAATTGGATTGGGCAAAAGACTTGACTGGACATTTCTCCAAAGAAGATATACAAATGGCCAAAAAGTATATGAAAAGATGCCCAATATCATTATCCATTAGGGAAATGCAAATCAAAACCACAACAAGCAGCATTTCACACCCACTAGAATAGCTACTATTAGAAAAACAACAACAAAATAACAAGTGTTGACAAGAGCACAGAGAAACAAGCACACTCGTTCAATGTTGGTGGAAATGTAAAATGGTACAGCTCCTGTGGAAACCAGTTTGGTGGTTCTTCAGAAAGTTAAGTATAGAATTACCATATGACCCAGCAATCCCACTTCTAGATATATACCCAGAAGACATGAAAACAGGGACTCGAACAGATATTCACACACTGATGTCCATAGAAGTTATTATTCACAATTGCCAAAAGGTAAAAACATCCCAAGGATACATCAAAAGATGAATAGATAAACAAAATATGGTCTATACATACAATGGAATGTTATTCATTCCTAAGAGGGAATGGAGACCTAATATATGCAACATCATGGAAGAACCCTGAAGGTATCATGTTGAGTGAAAACATCAGACACTAAAGGACAAATATTGTATGATCTCACTGATATAAATAATTAGAAATAGAAAATTTGTGGAGTCAGATACTAGAATACAGGTTACAGAGGCTGGGGTGGAGGTAGGGAGTGGGTAGTTAATGCTTAATTGATACAGAATTTCTGTTTGGGGTGATGAAAAAGTTTTGGTAATGAATGGTGGTGATGGTAGCACAACATTGAGAATGTGATTAACACCACCAAATTTTATACCTGAATGTGCTTAAAAGGGGAAAATTTAAGTTATATATATCTGGCTAGAATAAAAATTTAAAAACAACTACAACATAGAACTGTACAATGCAAAAAGTGAAGCCTAAAGTAAACTAGGGACTACAGTTAATAGTATAATGGTAATGATATTATGGACTGCAGTTAATAGTATAATTGTAATGATATTGTTTAATCTATTGTAACAAAGCTTCCACACTAATGCTCAGTGTTAATAGTGAAAATTGTGTGTATCGGGTGGGGGAATGCTTTTATTTATTTTCAATGATTAATTACATTTTCTACCACAATTCTTTCCCCCATTTTAAAAGTTGTACAAAGAACTTGAGGACTCCAGATTTGGAAAAAGCCACACACAATTGCACACACACACACACACACACACACACACACACACACATTCAACAGGCACGTTCTAAGCTATGAGGCAACTGTGCAGGACTAGAGACCTCCGGCTGCTATTTGCTAGTTCCATAGCTCTGACTAATCACTCAATTTTCCTGAGTTTGAACCTCCTCATACCTAAAATGCAATTCTTACTACCTATACTACAAGGTTTTGTGGCGAAGGCTAAATGTATACAGCTTGGAGAACTGTACCAAAATATCCCTCCCTATGTCCCATATTCAAAACCATTTCCCTCCTCTTTCCCTTAACCCTTACATCCTTCTTATTCACAACACACACACACACACACACAATCATACACACACACACACACACACATACTTAGGATAATTAACGGAAAAATAATGGGTAGGTTGTCTTTAGTATTTCTTTCCTCTTTTTACACAGCCAAAATTCCAGTAGCCCTTTGTTTTATAAAGAGTTTTAAGCACATTATCTAAATTGGTCCTTACAATAAATTCATAAACTTAAACCCCAAATTATTGAGTTTACCTAGAAGTCTGAAGGGTGAAATTTCTGCCATCTAATGGGATAGGGACTCTGTAAAGAGATTAAATTGTTATAGTAAAAGTAAAGAGTCAAAAGCTTTTGCTTCTAATTTATGGGTACCTGATAATGTAGACCCATTGTAGATGCATAAGACAGGGTCAGTGTGAACAAAAAGGGAGATTTTATTGGGGATGGAATGGACATCAGTTGACCTTGAAGATACTCCATTTTAAGGAAATGAGGACACAAGGTAAATTTATTTGTATTTAGCCTTGTCTTGAGCACAGGGATGGTGGCAGATTGAAACAAGGACCCTGGAAGGAAGAGTGAGAATAGAAAAGAAAGTAAGAAGGGAGAATAGGAGAGAGGGACTTTGGATACCCAGCCTCACAGATTGAAAAGCAGCCTGATGCAAACAGTAAATTAGATTCTGATTCTTTTCATGGTTAGCTTCAGTTAAGATGCTTTTTTGAATGAGTGGCTAGTGGATTCTGTTCACATGGCCCTCCTCTGTTGCAGCTTAGCACATGAGGGTTATACTTTGTTCCCGTGCTATTGTAAATATGAACTCAATATGATAGTCACAATGTTATGTCCTATTGAGCTGTGATCAGACAAGACTGTGGTTTGGTATTTTCTAATTCTCAGTCCTAGTTCTTTTCTGAATGCCTGAGTAGATTTTCTGGAACCCAATTGTTCTTTTGTTTCCACCTTCTGCCTCATTGCTTCCAGATAGGATTCTCACTGTGTTTTTCACTAATTCTCTTCTACTCCCTTTGGATAAGGTCTCACGGTAAAGCCCATCTTTTCTTTAGTGGGTGATAGCAACAGGCCAGCAACTGACAGCCTGGTTGTCTATGTTTGCTTTTTACTCAAATCTTTAAGTATTGAGTAAACCCAAATCAGTCTGTCTGGGAAGAGGTTAAACCAGGACAGGAGAAAACAAAAGGACTTATGGCCTTCCCATGAAAACAGAGGTCTAATCCCATCCCCTAAAGCAAAGAAGGATTGAGTCACTGCAAAGGAAAACCTAGCTATTGGAGAGTTATTTTTGAAATAATGACTGGTTGAATAAATATCGATTGAGAGTCTACTGTGCATTGTTATGGGCACTGAATGTTTCATTTTGAACAAAAAAAGATGGAGTCTTGTCCCTGTGTTTCTAAGAGAGAGATAGGCCATAATCAAGTAAATAATAAACAAATAATGTAACTTCAGATAAAAGTAAATGGTTCTATGAGGCAAATGAGCAGAATAAAGGGAAAATAACTATGGAGAGGGCTCTTTTAGATAGGATGGTCAGGAAAAGAATCTATGAGATCACATCTGGGCAAAGACCTAAATGAAAAGAAGGAGCCAACTGTTTGAGATCTCGGAGAAAAGCATTCTAAAGAAGAGCAAAGAACACATCCCAAGCATCAAGATAAGAATGAACTTGGAATGTCTGAAAACACCATTGGCAGGAACTGGCTGGCAGGAAGATTCTTGTACATAGAATAAGCAGGACATGGTAGGGGTTGTTGTTGGAGGTTGGGGGGTGGAGGAGGTAGGGGGCAGTGTATGTAGACCTTTTGGATCAGGATAAAGAATTTGGATTTTTTCCCAAAAATAATAGGAAGACACAAGCAATTTTTAGCAGGAAGATAGTTTGTCTGATTTGTCCTTTAAGGAAGAGATGCTGGCCGCTGTGTGGAGAATGGAAGGAGGTAGAACAGAAGTGGGAGTAGAGGGTTTAAGAAGCTCTGACAGTAGTCAAGGTGAGGGGTGATTGTGTTGTGGATTGGGAAAGTAATGATGGAAGTAGTGTGAAGTTATCCAATTTAGAAAATATTTTAAAATCTAGAGCTGATAAGAATTAGATATGAGAGATGAGGGAGAGAAATTAGTGGTAACTACTAGTTTTGTGGACCAAGCAATTTTGTGAAAATGTTACACATTTTACTGAGAAGGAGTTTACAGGAGAAAGAGCAGATGAGAGGGATCAGAAGTAGGTCAAAAATACTTTTAGAGATAAGTTTGAGATGTTTATTAAACAACCAGTGGATAGAGAAATAGCTAATACTTTCTACACTGTAGGCATCTAAAAATGCTCTACATAGAAACTTCTATGTATTGAATTGTGATCCCCAAAAAGATAAGTCAAAGTTGTAATTTCTAGTAACTTAGTATGTGACCTAATTTGGAGATAGAGTCATTACAGATGTAATTAGGCAAATTAAAATGAGGCCACATTGGAGTGTGGGGGGGTCCTTAATCAAATATAATTAGTGTCCTTATATGAAGAGGAAATTTGTACACAGATTGATGAGGCGACGACACCATGTGGCGACCAAGACAGACAACACCATGGATTGCTGGCAAGCCATTGCCAGAATCCAGTAGAGAGGCATGGAACAGATTCCTCCCTAGATCTTTCCAAGGTAGCAAGGCCCTGGTGAGACCTTGATTTTGGACTTCCAACCTCCAAAGTTGTACAACAATAAATTGTGTTGTTTTAAGCCACCCAGTTTGTGGTTGTTAGTTATGGCAGCCCTAGCACACTAAGACAGTAGCTCAGTCAGTATTCACAGCAACCTTGCAATTTAAGTACTATTATTATCATCATTAAGAATGAAGAGACCAGAAGTCCAAAAGGTATAATACTTGTCCCAGGATACACTAATAAGGGACAGGAGGTCTGTCTCTGGGAGTCTGCACTTTATCATTGTTCCATAACATCTTTTTGGATGGATATGTCAAGTGGGCATTGGGAGAAAGGAAATACTATTCTTTTTTATTAGAAATTTGCTAATAAATGTGACAGTGATATAAACAGAATACATCTTCTAACAAGAATATAAAATTACCAAAGTGATGCATGAAGAGAAAATTGAAAGAATTGCCCCTAAAATTATTGCCTGAAGCTGACACCCTAAATATTGATTCCTTTTTTTTTAATTTAGTTTTACTGAGATATATTCACATACCATACAATCATCCATGGTGTACAATCAACTGTTCACAGTACCATCTTATAGTTATGCATTCATCACCCCAATCTATTTTTGAACATTTTCCTTACACCAGAAAGAATAAGAATAAGAATAAAAAATAAAAATAAAAAGAGAACACCCAAATCATCCCCCCCATCCCACCCTATTTTTCATTTAAGTTTTGTCCCCATTTTTCTACTCATCCATCCATATACTGGATAAAGGGAGTGTGTTCCACAGGGTTTTCACAGTCACACTGTCACCCCTTGTAAGCTACATTTTTATGCAGTTATCTTCAAAAGTCAAGGCTACTGGATTGGAGTTTGGTAGTTCAGGTATTTACTTCTAGCTATTCCAATATATTAAAACCTAAAAAGTGTTATCTGTATGGTGCATAAGAATATCCACCATAGTGACCTCTCAACTCCATTTGAAATCTCTGAGCCACTGAAGCTTTATTTTGTTTCATTTTGCATCCCTCTTTTGGTCAAGATGTTCTCAATCCCATAATGCTGGGTCCAGATTCATCTCCGGGAGTCATATCCTGCGTTCCCAGGGAGAGTTACACCCCTGGGAGTCAGGTCCCATGTAGGGGGGAGGGCAGTGAGATACCCACCAAGGTGGCTTAGTTAGAAGGAGAGAGCCACATCTGACCAACAAAGAGACACTCAGGGGGAGACTCTTAGACACAATTATAAGCAAGTTTACCCTTTCCTTGTAGCAACAAGCTTCATAGGGGCAAGCCCAAGACAGAATTCTCAGCATGTCAAGCCGTCAGTCCCCAATGTTTGTGAGAACATCAGCAACAATCCAGGCGAGGAAGTCCAACACCTCTGCATCCTCCCCCAGCTCTTCAAGAGGGCCCGAAATATATACTTTTATTCTCCACCCAAATTACTTTAGGATGTGTTGCTATTTCATTCTAATCTATACAGACCTACCATAGCTCACTACCTATTCAAAGTTCCATGTAATTGTAGTGTTTGAACAAACTGACTATAGAAATTACATTGTTTAAAAAATATAGATCCTACACCAAATAAATATCTCTTCCCTTGGACTCACAAGTTGAAGTTTGAACACAGTCAGTTTTAATCTTTACCCTTTGGCCTGATTTGCTCCAGTCTTAACCAGATCTGCCTTATTCATGTCTCTAATTGAAGTCTGGGCTCTGTTTCAGCTTTTTTTTTCTTTTTAAAGTTGCTGTATGCGTTAATACTGATATTCATATCTGCTGAGTTCTAGCTCTGAGTTTCAGGTGTAACACAGATACCCAATATTCCAGAGACCAATCAGGTTATATGCTAAGGTATCAACATCTCTGAGTTTGGAGATAGCCATTACAATTCAGGAATAGATTTGACTGCTGTAAGAGCTTACAATCTAGGGACCATTACAATAATCATTTCCCTGTTAGGCTGTGCTCTAAGATTCAATTCTGAGTTTACACACTGTAGTTAGTCCATATTGGTGAGGCATTATAGTGTTTGCCTTTGTTTCTGGTGTACTTCACTCAACAGGCTGTGTATAGGATCTATTCACCTCATTGTGTGTCTCACAGCTTCACTCCTTCTCTCAGTTGCTCAATATTCCATTGTATGCATACACCCCAGTTCACCATTCTGTTCCTCCGTTGGTGTACCCTTAGGCCACCTCCACCAATTGCAAATCATGAATACTGCCTCCATAAACACCAATATGCAAATGCCCATTCATGTCTCTGCTCTCGGATCTTCCAAATGCATACTGCATAATGAGGTTGTAGGACGTTATGGCCCCACATACTTAGCTTCTTGTGGAGCCACCAAACTGAATTCCAGAAAGGCTACACCATTCTGCCTCCTCATCAACAGTAAATAGGTATATCCCTCTCTCCATGTTTTCTCCAGCACTTTTACCCCTATTTATATTTTTTCGTACAATCTTATAGAGGTATATTCACATAACATACAACCATCCACAGTGTACAATCAGCTGTTCATGGCATCATCACATAGCTATACATTTATCACCACAGTCAGCACTTGAACATACTGATTATTATGAAAAAGTTTTTCTTTTGGTGAATAATAAAAAAGATAATAAAAAGAAAAACAAAAATGTCATACAATACAATATAATAGTAAGGATAGAAAACAACACCACTACCAAGAATCCTATATCCCTCCCTTGTATCCCCCTCTCATACACATTTAGCTTTGGTATATTGTTTTTGTTACATTTAATGGAAGCATATTACAATGTTACTGTTGACCATAGACTCCAGTTTGCTTTAATTATTTTTTTTTCCCAAATACCATCCCTTTTCAACACTCTGCATGGTTGACATTCATTTGTTCTCCCACATTTAAAAACATTTTTATATTTGTATATTTAGCAACAGTCGTTGGCCACTCCAGTTTTTGCCAAGTTAGACAGTACCAGTCTTCATCATTTATCTTTAACTCTGGTGTCATACATTTCCCTATCCCACCTCTTTTAGCTTTACTCACAGACATCTTTGTTCCATGTACTTACAATATTGTGCTGCTGTTACACAGTATTATGCCATCCATTTCTGGATCTATACAATCAATCCTGCTGAACATTTCTGTAGTCCTTCAGCATCAAATGCCTGATCTCTACCCTCTTTCAATCTCCTGGTAGCCTATGCTATCAGCTGTTAACTCTCAAAATTTGCTCATTAATGCTATTTCTTATTAGTGAGACTATACAGTACTTGTCCTTTTGTTTCTGGCTAACTTCACTCAACATAATGTCCTCAAGGTTCATCCATGTTATTATATGTTCCATGTGTTTGTTCTGTTTTACAGCTGCATAATATTCCATCATGTGTATATACCACAGTTTGTTTACCCACTCATACATTGATGGACATTTGGGCTGCTTCCATCTCTTGGCAATCGTGAATAATGCTGCAATAAACATTGGTTTACAAATGTCCATTTGTGTCTTAGCTTTCAGTTCCTTTGAGTATATACCAGCAGTGGAATAGCTGGGTCATATGGCAAATCTGTACTTAGCTTCCTGAGGAACTTCCACACTGTCTTCCAGAGTGGTTGCACCATTCTACATTCCCACCAGCAATGAATAAGTGTGCCTCTTCCTCCACATCCTCTCTAGCACTTGTAGTTTTCTGTTTTTTTGGATAATGGCTATTCTGTAGGAGTGAGATGACATCTCATTGTGGTTTTGATTTGCATTTCCATAATAGCCAGTGAAGTTGAGCATTTTTTCATATGTTTTTGAGTCATTTGTATTTCCTCTTCAGAAAAGTGTCTGTCCATGTCTTTTGCCCATTTTTCAACTGGGTTGTTTGTCTTTCTGTTGTTGAGTTGTAGGATTGCTTTATATATGTGGGATATTAAACCCTTATCTGATATGTGGTTTCCTAATATTGTCTCTCATTGTGTAGGCTGCCTTTTTACATTTCTAACAAAGTCCTTTGATGTACAAAAGTGTTTGATTTTCAGGAGATTCCATTTGTCTATTTGTTCTTTGGTTGCTCATGCTTCAGGGGTAAGGTCTAGGAAAATACCTACTATCACAAGATCCTTGAGATAGTGCCCTAGTTTTCTTCTAAGAGTCTTATGATCTTAGCACTTATGTTTAGGCCTTTGATCCAATTAGAGTTAATTTTTGTGTAGGGTGTGAGGTAGGAGTCCTCTTTCATTCTTTTGGAAATGGATATCCAGTTCTACAAATACCATTTATTGAAGAGACTGCTCTGTCCCAGTTGATATGGCTTGACTGCCTTATCAAAGATCAATTGTTCATAGATGCAAAAGTCTATTTCTGAACACTCAATTTGATTCCATTTGTTCTTATCTCTGTAATTATGCCCATACCATGCTGTTTTGAGCACTGTAGCTTTGTAATATGTTTCAAAGTCAGATAGTGAGAGACCACTCATTTTGTTCCTCTTTCTCAAGATATTTTTGGCTATTCAGGGCACCTTGCCCTTCCAAATAAATTTGGTTATTGGTTTTTCTATTTCTGCAAAGTAAGTTGTTGGGATTTTAATTGGTATTGCATTGAATCTATAAATCAGTTTAGGTAGAGTTGACATCTTAATTATATTTAGTCTTCTAATCCATGAAGATGGTATGTTCTTCCATTTTTTTAGGTCCTGTTCAATTTCTTTTAGCAGTTTCTTGTAATTTTCTTTGTATAAGTCTTTTGTGGCCTTCGTTAAGTTTATCTGTAAATACTTGATTCTTTTGGTTACTATTGTAAATGGATTTTTTTTTAATTTCTTCCTCTTGTTGCATGTTACATATGTATAAGAACACTATGGAATTTTGCCTGTTGATCTTGCAGCCTGCCACTTGTCTGTATTCATTGATTATGCCTAATAGCTTTGCTGCAGATTTTTATGGATTTTCTACATATACAATCATGTCATCTGCAAACAGTGAAAGTTTTACTTCTTCCTCTTCAATTTAGATGCCTTTTATTTCTTTTTCTTGACTGATTTCTCTAGCTAGAACTACCAGCACAATGTTGAATAACAATGGTGACAGTGGACATCCCTGTCTTGTTCCAGATGTTAGAGGGAAAGTTTTCAGTCTCTCCCCATTGAGTATGATGTTAGCTGTGGGTTTCTCATATATTGCCTTTATTGTATTGAAAAAGTCCCTTCTATTCCTATCATTTGAAGTGTTTTCATAAAGAAAGGATGTTGAATTTTGTCCAACGCCTTTTGTGCATTGATTGAGACGATCATGTGGTTTTTTTCCTTTGATTTATTGATGTGGTATATTACATTAATTGATTTTCTTATGTTGAACCTGTCTTACGTACCTGGAATAAACCCCACTTGGTCATGGTGTATAATTCTTTTAATGTGCTGCTGGATTCAATTTGTGAGTATTTTGTTGAGGATTTTTGCATCTATATTCATTAAAGAGATTGATCTATAATTTTCTTTTTTTGTATTATCTTTGTCTGATTTTGGTATTAGGGTGATGTTGGCTTCATAGAATGAGTTGGGTAGCTTTTCCCTGTCTTCAATTTTTTTGAAAACTTTGAACAGGATTAGTATTAATTCTTTCTTAAATGCTTGGTAGAATTCACATATGAAGCCATCTGGTCCTGGGATTTTCTTTTATGGGAGCTTTTTGATGACTGACTCAATCTCTTTGCTTGTGATTGGTTTGTTGGGGTCCTCTTTTTCTTCTCGGGTCAATGTTGGTTGTTTATGCTTTTCTAGGAAGTTGTCCATTTTGTGTAAGTTGTCCAGTTTATTAGCATATAGTTTCTCATAGTATCTTCTCATTATCTCCTTTATTTCTGCAGGGTCCATAGTTATGTTTCCTTTCCCATTTCTGATTGCATTTATTTGCATCTGCTTTTTTTTTTTTTTTTTTTTTTTGTTAGCCTAGCTAGGGTTCCATCAATTTGGTTGATTTTCTCAAAAAAACCACCTTCTGTTTTTTTTTTTATTCTTTCTATTGCTTTCCTGTTCTCAGTTTCATTTACTTCTGCTCTGATTTTTGTTATTTATTTCCTTCTGTTTGCTTTGGGGTTTATTTGCTGTTCTTTCTGTAGTTCCTCCAGGTGGGAAGTTAATTCCTCAATTTTTGCTCTCTCTTCTCTTTTAATATAGGCATTTCAGGCAATAAATTTCCCTCTCAGCACTGCCTTTGCTGTGTTCCATAGTTTTGATGTGTTCGTGTTTTCATTGTCATTTGTCTCAAGGTATTTACTAATTTCTCTTGTAATTTCTTCTTTACCCACTGATTTTCTAGGAGTGTGTTGTTTAGTCTCCATATATTTGTGAATTTTACAATCTTCTGCCTGTTATGTATTTCCAACTTCATTCCATTATGATCTGAGATGGTGTTTTTTATAATATCAATATTTTTATATTTGTTGAGGCTTGCTTTGTGACCCAGCATGTGGTCTATCCTAGAAAATGTACCATGAGGACTGGAGAAGAATGTGTATCCTGCTGTTGTGAGGTGTAGTGTTCCATAAATGCCTGTCAAGTCTAGTTCATTTATCATACAATTCAACATCTCTGTTTCCTTGTTGATCCTCTGTCTAGATGTTCAATCCATTGATGAGAGTGGTATATTGAAGTCTCCAACTATTACTATGGAGTAATCTACTTCTCCTTTCTGTGTTCTCAGTGTCTGCCTCATGAATTTTGGGGCACTCTGGCTTGGTGCATAAATATTTATGATCGGTTATGTTTTCTTGAAGAATTGACACTTTTATTAATATATAGTGTCTTTTTTGTCTCTTTTAACTGTTTTACTGTGAAGTCTACTTTGATAATAATATAGCTATTCCTGCTTTTTTTCTGGTTACTGTTTGCATGGAATTTCTTTTTCTAACCTTTCACTTTCAGCCTATTTTTGTCCTTGTGTCTAAGGTGAGTTTCTTGTAGACAGCATATAGATGGGTCCTGTTTTTTAATCCATTCTGCCAGTCTGTGTCTTTTTATTTCTTTTTCTAACCTTTCACTTTCAGCCTATTTTTGTCCTTGTGTCTAAGGTGAGTTTCTTGTAGACAGCATATAGATGGGTCCTGTTTTTTAATCCATTCTGCCAGTCTGTGTCTTTTTATTGGGGAGTTTAATCCATTAACATTTAGTGTTATTACTGTAAGGGCAGTATTTTCTTCTATCATTTTGTCTTTTGGATTTTATATGTCATGTCTTATTTTTAGCTCTTTCTCTTTTTACCCTGCCTGATAATCTTCATTTCTATGGTATTCTCCAATCCTCTTTCTCCTGTCTTTTCCTATCAGCCTGTAGCACTCCCTTTAGTATTTCCTGTAGCACTGGTCTCGTATTCACAAACTCTCTCAGTGTGTTTGCCTGAAAATATTTTAATCTCTCCCTGATTTTTGAAGGACAGTTTTGCCAGATATAGAATTCTTGGTTGGCAGTTGTTCTCTTTCAGTATGTTAAATATGTCATACAACTGTCTTCTCACATCCATGGTTTCTGTGGAGAATCTGTACACATCTTATCAAGCTTCCCTTGTATGTGATGGATTGCCTTTCTCTTGCTGCTTTCAGAATTGTCTCTTTGTCTTTGACATTGGACAATCTGATCAGTAAGTGTCTTGGAGTACATCTATTGGGGTCTATTCTGTTTGAGTGTGCCGTACTTCTTGAATCTCTAATTTTCTGTCTTTCGTAAGAGTTGGGAAATTTTCAGTGATTATTTCTTCTATTATTCTTTCTGCTCCTTTCCCCCTCTCTTCTCCCTCTGGGACACACATAACTCATATGTTTGTGCATTTCTTGTTGTCATTCAGGTCCCTAAGATCCTGCTCATATTTTTCCATTCCTTTCACTATCTGTTCTTTCATGTGTATGAATTCAGATGTCTGGTCTTCCAATTCACTGATCCTTTCTTCTGCCTGCTCAAATCTACTGTTGTATCCCTCCATTGTCTTTTTTATCTCCTCCATTATGCCCTTCATTCCCATAAATTCTGTCATTTGTTTTTTCAAGTTTATGAATTCTTCCTTATGGTCATCCAGTGTGCTTCTTATATCCTTCATCTCTTTTGCTATATCTTCCTTCAGTTCACTGACTTGATTTTTGAGTTGATTTAGATTTGTTTGAACATCTATAATTAGTGCTCAATTCAGCTCACTGAATTGAATTAGCAATAATTGCTTCAACTCCTGTATCTCAGTTGAACTAGTGGTTTGTTCCTTTGGCTTATCCATATTTTTGTGTTTACTTATATGGCTCATTATCTTAATCTATCTAGGCCTCTGATTTTCTTGATTAGTTTATTCTGGAGCTTGTTTTCACTCTTTTACCTAGGATTTTTTTGCTTATTGGCTTTGTTCTCTAAACTTTGGTGTTTAGTTCAGGTTATTCTAGACCTTTAACTTACATTCAGTTTAGTTGATCAGAGTTTTTCACCTCTTGTTTTTCTGTTTCTTGCCCTGCCTCTATGTAGCCTTTTTGTGTGGTGATCTCCTCTGATATGGTCAGCCTCTGTCAGGTTTTCCTAATCCAGAGAGGCCCAGGTCTCAGGAGGAGGGTATGGAGTTTGCTTGAAAATGAGACCATCCTGTAAGGCCTTTAGACTCTGTGCTCTCCTGTGCTGTCCAGCAGGTGGCACTTGCCAGCCTGCAGTTCCCCCACCAGTGTAAGGAGGTGGGGAGCCTTTAGTTTTCCCAGTGACCCTGACCCTGTCAGGGGCATGGCTGAATGAAGCTAGTTAATGTATTCCAACCCTGGGATCTGAATTCCCAAAAGGGCTGGGAAGTAATGGTGTTTAGTGAATTTTCTCCATCACTAGACCTATTGCTTTGTCTCTCAGAGCTATCTTAGCTCTCCTCTTGCCTGGGCCCAAATTGCAAATCTTTGAGACTTTCTGTAGAGGGCTGTTAGAATAATTGTTTTAGAAAAAGAGGAAAAAAATTAAAAAACAAAACAAGACAGGAAGGGCCCAGTATGGACTATTTATAGTCCTTGCTGATCTAATGGGCTATTGAAATGCTAAAAGACCAAGAATTGAGGGCAATTAAGGGAACAATCAAGAAAGCAGAGAATCTGACTTTTCAGACAAGGGCTCTCCCTCCCTGGATTTGCATATGTGTCTGATTCTGTTTGAGCCCTGCCCATCTCTGTATTATGTTCACCTGGTTCTAAAAAGTCTCTGTTTTTATTTTGTTTACTATTTTTTTTGCTGTTTTGCTAGCCCTATCTCCGCTCCACTGGGCTGACTGCTGTCAGATTTTCCAGTGTCTGCTCTCAGTTTATCTATGCTTGCAGCTTTCATTCTCCCTCCTGGTTCCCAGCACTGATGGCCCCTCTTCCCTTGGGATTGTGCCTGGCAGGGAGGGGCATGGGTCCCCTGGCTGTGAGAACTTACAGATTTCGCTGATCCCAGCTGTTTCACATGTTTGTGAGTGTTGTATGAAGTTTGTCTAATCTCAAATTGCTCTGTGGTGTCAGGTCCACGCAGTTCCTGGCTTTCTACCAACTGCCCCGGAGGGCTAACTACAACCTGGTCCTCACCACTCCACCATCTTGGCCACTCCCCCAACTGTTTCCTTTTATGCAATGAATGTCCCCTATATTACATGAACTTCAAAAATATGAAAAAGTAAAATGTTACTATCCCATTCACCTTATGAAACATATTTAGTTTTAATATCAAAGCTAAATAAGGCCAAAATATTATATCATTTGTAAGAAAGGGTTAAGTTTAGCTTTTACATAGAGACAGCATGGAATAGGGAAAATGGTGGCGGAACTGGCTTAACCAGGCCCTGTGGTAAAGGGAAGAGAGAGAGAGCCATGACGTAAGCCTAGAATCTGCCCCAGCTCCTTATATGGAAAAGTAACCATGGTTACTGGAATATGAGGTATAATCAGAGGTGGGAACTCACAGCAGAAAATTTAAACTGAATGAACTCTCTTGGATAAGCTGTACAATTCAAAATCTCAAAGACAGGCTAGTTAGCTCTCTCAGATAGGCTGTAACCTCTGTAGTACCCAGCCAATGGGGAAACAGGGGAGGGACTTGCGCATTAGGAATAAGAGATTAAAGGATCGCCATGTCCTTCCTCCTGTGCACCAGCCCACCATGTTTCTAGCTGTGCACCCTATCTTGCAAGATCATAAATAAATTCTTTTCTCTTCCAAAACCGAGTGAATGTTTATTCCTTTACAGGTATTGCTTTATTTCTGACACATTCCATCTCATTGATGAATAGTTTTATGACTATCCCATACAAAATATTATAAACATAATAAAGCACATCGAAATAATTATCTACTGTGGCCATGTGGAGTTTATTCTAACAAGCAAATTTGTATAACATGAGGAAAAACATTAGCAGAATCCAAGGCATTTTCAGGAAATAATATGAACATAATTCAGCAGCAATCATTGATTAGAAGGTTAAAATGATCATGTATTTGTAAATGATGCTATAAAATTGGGAATTTCTCAACATATTATGTATAGAACTAAGAATTAATATACAAATGAATAAGTATGAGGATTATTCACCTTAAAAAGAGAAAACAACCCATTTTCCTAATCAAGAAATCTGAGCATAATTATTTGAGACAAAAATTAAAATGTAACAGCAATAAAAAGAAATAATAATAATATTGCTTTTCTTCTTATGATATAGTTATATACATAAAATATTAAAAAGATGTACTGGACTCCATAAATTAAATAAAGTTGTAGCACATAGAATCAGGCCAAAATATTATTTTTTGTATCTTATGGATAAAAGGCTTTGGAGCTTATTGAGAAAATAGAAATTCTAATCTCAGTATAACAAATGGCATTAAATACATGGCTCTTGTGGTAATGGGGAGCTCAGTCTCTACCGACCTTCATTGACTTCCAGGTTTCTTGCATTTGTTGTTTCCTCTTCACTGTTAATGTCTTAGTTCAGGCTTGCTCTCCTCTTTATTTCTAGCCTGCTCTGGTACACAGGTCCTGTAAGCTCTCTCCCAGCCTCCAGTCATTCAGACGTCCAACTGATCCTCTCCACTTATAATAAAGCCCATCTTTGACTTTTCTTTACCTCCAGAGTAAAATTCCAAGCCATTAACACAGCATTTGAGAAACTCCACAACCTTGAGCCCTCAGTTTTTGTCAGACTGAACCATCTCCATTTCCCACCCATGCATGCCTCCATCTCTCTGGACAGCCCTTTCCTAGCGTATCCATTTGACTTTTTTAATCAAAACTGAGATCCAGGAAGATTTTCATTGCATTTTATGCCATTTGCCCATTCTCCACCCCAGCCAGAACTGACTACTCTTTTTATGACCCCCATACTCCACATAAATGCCTATTATGGTCCTTGTAATATTCTGTTGTTCATATTTGCTTCATGACTTCTCCCTGCTAGACATTAAATTTCCATGAATTGAGAAATAAGCTATTCTTAGTGAATCATGTCCCCCATAAAAGACATGTTTAGGTCTTAGTCTAGGTTCCACTTTTAAATAGGACCTTTGAAGTAGTCATTATTCATTAAGGTACAGACTGATTTGTGAATAGGATCTTCAAAGTTCCTGTTTAAATAAGACCAATTGAATCAGGGTGGGACCTAATTGACATGGCTGGGATCCTTAAAGGGAGAGGAAATCCAGACAGAGACAGACTGCTGAGCAAGGGAAGTAGAAGCCAGAAAGAGAAGCCATGAGACAGACACAGAGATGCCAGCCAAAGAACCCCAAGGATTGCAAGCCAGCACCAGAAGATTCCAGAGAAAGCGTGGCCTGTCTAGACCTTGGTTTTCACTTGAGACTCCAAAACCATAAGATAATAAATTTCTGTTGTTAAGCCAACCCTTTGTGTGGTTTACTTAATAGCAGCCCTAGCAAACTAAGACAGGATCATAAAATGTGAAACATAGACCAGGGACTTTGGGAATGGGAATAATTTCTTATACCTCAACTGGAATTCCTTCTCTTGTTCACCACCCTCCGTCTTCCTCAAGGGAGAGAGAGAAAGATCATAAATGAGTTCTTGCCTCTTTTCCTCTCCCATCACTAACCCCCTACACCACACACACACACATACACACACACGAGCAGAAGAACTTAACAGTAAGTGTGGACGACTAAACTCTGATATATGAAAATATTTAGCCCTTAGAGAAATATTCTCCATATAAAGGAGGAAAATTTGGGAATCTTTTCTCTTGGTGTAGAGCATAATGAATTAAGCCTTGCCTTCAACTCAGTGATGAAGATTTCCCAACAAACACCATCAACTTTTCCCCCCTCTATTGGTATATTTGTACCTATTATCAACCACTCTCCCATGATAAATGTAAATGAATGCATGTTTCTTGAGTTCTTTACAGATTTTGGTTAAAGTTGCTTAAATTCAAAATGTTACTGGAATAAGTAGACTTTTGCCCTTCTTTTCCCCTACCCCTTTATCTCTGAATCTGAACAGGAAAAGAAATCCTTACGCTGTGATCTCCTGTTCATAGAAATGACAGAGAGGTAGGGGGATGTCTGCCTAACAATTTGACTTGAATTTCAAATATTTTCATTTCAATTCCAGTTAATAGTTTGTATAATTAAAGAAATATGTGGTTTTGTTAATTGTCATGGGACGTTAATGGAGCCCATTTATTTTGCATCAATACGAAGGACCTTGAAATATGGACTGCATGTAAGAGATGGGAACTGAAACTTTTTACATAATGCTATAAAGCTTTATCATCATTATTCATACCAATATCTGTTCAGATTATTCCATATTCAGAAAAAGTGCCTCACTCTTTTAATATGGATTTAGACTTTATTATCTTTGAGATTATTGTTTACCATAGGATGTGTGTGTGTGTGCATGTGTATTCTGTTATCCTGGGAGACCACATACCATTGGAAAAGTTAAAGAATATATTATTCAGGAAATTTTGAATTGTAAATGACAGGAAATCAACTCAAATTTAGCTTAAGTTAAAAATAAAAGTATCTTGGGTCCCATACTGAAAATTCTGTCAGTACCAGCTTTGATCATGGCTGGATCCAAGGGCTCTCAAATGTCATCATCAGATCTCTTTGCATCTCAGCCCTGCTAAAAAGGCCTTATTTTTATGCCTTTGATGGTGGCTGATGGCAGCTCAAGCTTACTTCATCTTCTCTGCTAGCAGTCAGAATTAGGGGGCAAACAAAGCAAACTTGTCTTTTCTAGTTGCTCCAGAAAAATTCCAGGAATTACTTTAATTGGAGTGAAGATTGATTAACCAATCATTGAGGCAAGACCATAATACTGATTATCCAGATTTGGATCATGAGCTCATCTCTGATTCCAGGGGATGGACCAGCCCTATCTAAACCACATGGAATGAAGTGGGTGGGGTTAATCCCCAAGGAAAGTTAAGACACTATGACAAGAAGAAGAATGAGGCTGGGTCAAGAAACAATGCACGTCCATCCAGGAGCCCAGGCCAGCTCCACTTCACACTGGCTGTGTCTAAATTGAGAAAAGGCCATGGGTAAGACCAACATGTGAACTACCTTCAGGAAAATCTGTAAAACACATATACTCTGTAGTTGGGTATCACTGGGAGCAAAGTGACAGGATAGCGATGGAAAGTGGACCGTTCCAGAATCGGCACTACATCAAGACCAGAGTGACAGTGGTAGCCACAGACCAAGGAATTTCTAGGTGGTAAAGCACAGTGAGCAGAGCAGGACCAAAAGTCCTGCAGAAAGCAAGGCTGAGGGGAGCACATGACATAGACAGCAGCCACCAAGTCAGTGACTCAGGAACTGACGTGAGGCAACCCTCTTATTCCTTTATTTTCCAAATAAATTAGATGATGACCCTTAGATGCAAGAGGCTGACATTTCAGTTACACAACAATAAAAGAAAAAAAAAAAACCCAAAAGTTAGAAGCAACAGCAAAAGGTACACTGCATTATTATTTTCAGATGGGAAAACTGAGGTGGAATGATAATTTCGCAGTGACTATTTTAAGCTGTGAAGACATAGCAAAGTATTGCAAAGTGACTTGGCATTTTAATAGACCACAATCAAATGCTGATTAAAAATTGGAAGCTTGGCCTTCCTTGAAAATTTTCTTCATCTGCTCTTCAGATGTAACTTTCTTATTCCTGCCACCCTTATTCAAGACAACACCAACGAAAACTTCTAGGTTAGGGTTTAGGGGATAATTCAAGAAGGTGATGGAAAAGAAGAAAGGATGGAGTTTTTTTACCAAGTTCACAAAAAATTATGGTTGTAATCATGAAATAATAGTCGTTTGCACTCAACAATGCACAGTGTTCTTTGTGTGTATGTCAACTAAACATAGTCCTTGACTCTTTGGGAGTTTCTAAGACCCAGACACAGATTTAAATGTAAAAGAACATTTATGCAAATGTGTACTAAACAGAGCAGCAACAGTGCAAATGCAATGACATTTTTATGCTGCTTTGCAATCCTTAATTGAATGTTCGGATTATGGTCTCAGCGAGTGTCTATTCTTCCTTGTAGCCTGATGGGATTATAGGTGATGGGATTATCACTCCACTTTCATCCTGTAGCAACTCCTTCTGGGCAAATGAAGGGCGAAATTCTCCTGTTCACCATCTGGGCCCTTGTCACCGGAATATCTGAACCTGCCAGGAACTGCTTGTAGACAATCTGCTGAACTTTGGGCCTCTCTAATATGAGCAAATAGGAACGAATCAAACTTCCAGAGAAATCGCTGACAATTTCCAGCTGTCATTAATGTTCAGTGCTCCCTTGGATTTTAGCCACGTTCTTACCTTTAATCACTGGACACCCTTAGGATAATGCACCACACCTGGGACTGGGGATAATTTACTATTTGCAGATGGGTTAGCACAGCAGTTCACTTAGACAGAGTTCTGCATTTATTCTGGGTCCCAGAGGCCTTCCTTTTATAGGGCAGTTATATCCCCTGAAATTATAACTTCCAAAATTCTGTTCGATTTTATTGCTCTCGTGAAGTATTTATGACCTCTACTGCTTAAGTAGACGTTTTTAGAGATTTATTGCTGAGAGTCTTCAGGAAACGACACAAGACTGGTGCTGCTGGTGCTGAACTATCAGGCTGAGATTCTGTAAGAACTTTTGTTATAAGACACCAACAGAAAGTGTATTCGGTTTTAGTTTCTGATACCTTAAAAGCAAATCTAGGAGACATATGGATGTTTTATTTTGTGGAGCATCACCATCCAGCAGATTTAATAAGCATTCCCCATTGCATACATTAGTGTGTTGACTTTTTTTTCCTCCCAGTTTAACACAGTCAGGGAGCCAGGGATTGAGTTGCTTCCCAATATATGAGGAAACCAGTTAGTTAATTGTGCCTTGTTTGCATTTTTATGTTTCTATTCAAGTGAGACTTCTTTTGGCAACTTCCTGCCCAGTTTTCACATCGTTTCTTTCTCTGCTAAGCTATTCAGTGTTCTCACATGGCTTCAACAGGCAGAGTTTCCAGGGAATATTCTGGGGTGAGTCCCAGGAAAACATGGGCAAAGAATTCTCTGGGTTGAACTGCCTCTTCCTGCTGGATTGAAGGATTTTGCAAAATCTAGACTAGAATGTACAAGAAAAGGGAATATTCGTTTCAACCATACCTTAAAGCCCTGGGCAGGTAAGAGAGGTGGTTAGAGGAGAGCTGAGCCCTTGCCCCACTGGTCACCAGTGAAGAAACAGCTGACTTGTTAGACTCTCAGCATCTATTGTTGGCCTCATATCTGCTCCGAACCTTCCATGGGTGCGTAACGCTTCTAGTGACCCCAGTACCGAAAATACAGATATATGTGCAGCTGAGGATATTAAAAGGGCATGTTTGTTCTTTAGGGTTTCTGGGGCCAACAGGCTATAAAAACTAACAAACACACATGTATAAGGCTGGCATCTATACCAATATGGCATGCATGTAATTTTAAACAAAAAATATCTTAAAAAATGACATCTGGCAAGTTTCTAAGTAAAGCCTTATGTTGTACCAATGCTATTAGTTGTGACATGATAAAATCCAATAGCAGACCCCAATACTGTTGAGCTTGGTGACACCATTAGCCACTCAACAGAGCCAGATTGGAGATTTTAAATGGTCCCTCCAGGCGTTCAGGGCAGAGATTGAAGGATAAATTTTGTACATTCTGCTCCTTCTGCCTAGAGTATGCTCGTGTATCTGGAAAATTTGTATCTCCTTCCCTTTCAGGCAGAATTAATTGCTCTCTCTTCTGTACAGTCTTAGTTCTATGGGGCCCCATGAATGGTCAATTATTGAATTTCTTTTATGTTTTAAAATACAGATCCTCTCTTTATAGTTTAAAAATTTCTTTATATACCTGTTAAATGAGAGTTGTTAATTATGTTATTAAAGTCCCTATATTCTTCTTATTATTATTATTACTATTATTATTACTATTTTTGCCTACTGTTGCTTTCTAATGGGTATTTACAGTCTTAAATTATTGTAGAGGATTTTTTAATTTATTCTGTTAGTTCTGTCAGCCCTTTTTAATATATAGTTCAAAGCTGTGCTGTCAGGTAAATAAAAATTTATTATTATATATTTTAATAGATTGTAGCTTTCAAGAATATGAAGTATCTCTCTAACATGTTGAATACTTTTCAACCTAAAGTCTGTTTTGTCTTAAATTAATTTTGCCACACTGCTTTATTTTTGTTTGTGTTTATCTGCTATATAGTTTTTCCTATCCCATTGCAAATAGCATATAGCTTAAGTTTTTAAAACACAAACAGATCATCACCATATTTCAATAGACGTCTTCAACCCATTAACATTTTTTGTGATTAATGATATGTTTGGACTTACATTATCAAATTATCAGGCTTTCTTTTTTCTTCTCCTTTGACAAATAGATTAAATGTCCTTACCACAGGATTTTTTTTTTTTCTAGTGTTTCTGTCAATTTATACAACTAATTTTATAAAGTATTTATTACTCATAAAATTTTAAGTAATTGAACTTATTTTTATCTTTTTGTTTAAGCTAACATAAATTTATCATCTAAATATCTAAATAAACAAATACATAAATAATGCATATTCATTTATTTGAATTTATATGATCCCTGTAAAATGATAAGAATCCTAAGACATTGTAACTTCCTTAAACTCCCACAAGCCCATTTCCCATGACTCTCTCTGACTCCTCCATCTTAAAATCATCTGGGATTTTAGTTCCAAAATTTTATTCCTTTTTGATTTTTTACATCAAGCGTCAACAAATGTTTTAACTTAACTACGGGTTTGTTAGGTTCCTTTCTTGCCACTTTTTCTGGTAGACGATTTCTTTCCACTTATTGGTCTCTTTACTTGAGTCCTTTTTTTTTCTTTCAGAAAACTGTGGGTAGTAAATTTTCTGACTCATTAAACATCTAAAATGACATTATTTTGTCCTCCACTTTGAATATTAGTTCACTTAAGTGTAGTGTTTTATGTTTAAAACCAGTTTTAATTGGTAACATTGAAGGTATAACTTCTGGTACTCAGTGTTACCAGGGAGATGATTCTTATACTTCTTATTTGTGGAATGTTTTTTGTAGTTAAGCTGTATTTTTTTCACTTAAAAATCTGTAGGACTTTCTCTTCATTCTCTGAATTATGAAAGTTCAGCATGGTGGTGGCCTAGGTATATATCTACTTTATTTGTGTTGCTTGGTATTTGATAAGCCCTTCAGTCATGCCATTAGCTCCAATTTTTTTTAAATAAATTATGTGATTTCTTTGTCATTTCTCCACTTCCATTCTCTGTGTTCTTCCTGGAACTCCTTTTAATTGGATATTGGAATTTATTTTCCTTGTCTCTGAACTTTTCTCTCATTCTTTCCATTACTTTGTTCTTTTGTGCTGTGTTCTGGGTGATTTCCTTGGCTCCATCCTGCAGCTCATAGGTTCACTGCCCAACTGTGACCATTCTCTATTCAATCCATCTATAGAGAATTATTTTTTCCATTTCAAGTACCCCATTTTCCATTTCCACAATTTCCATTTTGTTTTCTGTGGATACAGAATTCTCAAAGGGCTGAGAATAATTTTAAAACCTTGTTTGCTTATTTGCTACTGTCTCTCATTGCTAATTTACAATTATTTGTTTGCTTGGAATTTTGTTTTGGTTTTCCTCAAATCATTGATAATACCTTTGTTTTCCAAACAGTTTGCATTTGAGAATTGCTGCCCACCTGAGTTTAGGTTCTAGCTATGTTTATCATAAACTGTTTTAGTGGTTTTGAGTGAAAGGTAAAAAAGTACTTCAAAATTTTTAGGATACTTATGGGCTTCTTTCCTGTTTTCAAGAGTTCCTATAGATTTGTACTTTAGATATAAATGCATTTTTAAATTTCATTATATTTTAGAGCAGCTGAAGGTATGTGTTCCTTCTTCCAAATTGATCTAAGCTACACTTAGTACTTTGAAATTGTTAAAATGAAGATGATCTTATTCCCTCTTTTACCATAATCGTAGATAGATGGATAGATAAATATATGGATGATAGATAGATGGATAGATATAGATATAGACAGATATCACTTTTCTTCCATTTCATGGTCTTTTAGGCATAAGGGAAGGTAGACATCTGTGTTTATTCTACCTTATTGCTCCAATTCTCCCTCAGTATTTTGTAATTTTTAAAATAATGATTATCACATTCCCTCTTGTCTGGATCACCAGCTCTTGAGTGTAGATTACATATTATTCTTATTTATATTCCTTACATGTTTTGCACATGACATATGTTTGATAAACTTTTGCTGAATTGAAACTAGTTAAATCTGAATATTAAAGTTTCCTAAGCACCAAAAATTTTGTTTATATAACAGTAGACTAAGCACGAATTTCCACAGGGGAAAAAAGAAAAGTCTTAACTGTTTTAAAAGAATAGAATTATGAAATAGGTCAAATAAGAGGACCCTTGAATCCAATAACAAATTTCAGTGATTTTTAAAGTGTGTGAATTGACAATCTGATCATATGAAATAATTACGTTTTAGTTAAAAGGTAAGACTCAAATGTGAATCAGCTTGTCCTAATTTCTTTAGTTTTCCTTATAGGTCTTTCTAAAATTATGTCTCAATTTGTAATCATTTGGACTCTTTCCACTGGATCCAGTAGCAATGGATTATTTTATGGGTGAAAAGTGGAAAATAAACAAGCAAAAAACCAAACTTCTCTCCCCTCCTATGTCATAACTTCTAATTTGATTTATTTCTATATGGGTGTGAGTGAATTTTAGATAATAGCAGGAAAGTGGAAGTGACTATCTCAACATTTATGTGGCAATTTTCTTTCCAAACATAATAATAAGCAAAAGAAAATATCCTTTAATTAACACCTACTGTGTGCTAAGACTGCGCTGGTCACTAAATCTCCATCTTTATCCCCTTATACATGAGGCTATTAAAACTCAGAAAGGTTAACTAAGATTCCCAAGTTCTGCTGCTAGTAATTGTTTTCTGGATTGAATTACGTCCTCCTAAAAAATATGTTGACGTTCTAATCCCCAGTACCTAAGAATGTGAACTTATTTGGAAATAGAGCCCTTACAGATGGAATTGGCCAAGGAGAATGAGGTCACCCTGGAATAGGGTAGGCCCTTAATCCAATACGACTAGTTTTCTTATAAGTGGAAAGTTGGACAAAGACAGTCAGAGATGAGGGGAGAATGCCACTTGGTAACTGAAGCAGAGGACACCATGGATCACTGGCAAACCAATACCAAAAGCCGGGAGAGAGGCATGGAAGAGATTCTTCCCTAGAGCCTTTGATGGCAGCATGGTCCTGCCTAGACCTTGATTTTGGACTTCTATCCTCCAGAACTATGAGGCAGTGCATTTCTGTTGTTTTAAACCACCCAGTTTGTGGAACTTTGTTACAGCAGCCCTAGGAAGCGAATTCCAAGCCAGACACATCTTCATTCAATCATTCAGTCAACTTTATTGAGTGACTACTACATGCCAGGCACTGTGCTAGTGCTGGGCTACTTAGAGAACAAAAGGAAGATCCATGCCCATGTGTAACTTACATTCCAGTTGAAGAAAAAAGAGACAGAACACCAGAATAATTGCAAATAAATTATGTGAAATATAAGAATATGATTAGTGCTATTGATAAAAGGGAAATTGGAGTCAGGTAAGGGGATTTAAGGCTTCCAGTAGAAATGAATTCTAAATGCAGGCTTCATCTCCAGACCTACGCAGTCCAGATGGAATATTTCAGAAAAAAAAAATTGAGTAGTTACTTTGGCTATGTATTGGTTTGGTCTGTTTTCCTTTTCTTCTGCAAATATTTTATTGACAGAAAAATTTTATTTCTCTAAGAATCTGAATAGGGCTCTTTAGAACAATACACTGAAATAATATTTATTCTCTAAGAAAACTTCAGCATATAGGTTTATTGTCCCTCTTACAAATCTAGGAAAAAAAAGACATGTGGGAGCTTGGAGAAGACTCATGCACCTTAAATGGGAAGAATGCTCTTGAGCAATAAAAGAAATATTTCACTTCCTAATATGGATATTAACACATTTGTATTAAAATCCTGGATCTGGATTTTAGCAGCTGGATGGCCTTGAGCAAGTCAGACTTTCTCACAAGCAAAATGGATATAAAAACGTCATCTCTACTCACTTTACAGGGCTATTGTGATGATCAAATAACACAATATTAGAGTAGTTTGTCATTTATGGAGCAATATATAAAGATGAGTTAGTGGTGATGAAATTATATTAAAATATGCTTCAGTTTTGACTGGATGAGAAGAGCTGATTTTGGAAGACCTATAGTTGTTCTACATGTGTACTGAGGCCTTAAGCATTCTCATATCACAGAAGAAGGAAAGAGGAATCATCTCCCTATCCAACTTCTGATCGATGCACAGTGGCTCTAACTTCCTACAATCTTTTTGGCGTGGAGTGGGATATTTTCAATGGACACATTATAATTATAAGGTCATTGCCCTTATAACCAGCCATTTTAATACAGATTTCCTGAAGTTTTCTCAGATTTCAGCATTTTTTTTCTCTTCTAAGATAGTAAATACCTTTTTCCCTTCTATTATTCATGAGTGTGTGAAGCTCAATGAGAGGTGAAAATCTAGAGACAAAAAAAATGGAAACTGATGCGTAATATATAGGCCAGTGTCTGTGTCCACTGCCAGTATAACAGAGCCCTAACTTATTCACCAAATGAAAATGCTCAAGTGGAATACATATTAGGGTTACCCATTGGAGCATAAGTGGTGTGTGTGCGTGTGTGTGTGTGTGTGTGTGTGTGTGTGTGTGTACACATTGAAGCACTGCCTTGTCTCATACCAGAACCAAGTGTGGCTATTGTGGCTACCTTAGGAGGACGTGACTGCTGATCTGCAATACTGAGAACTCAATTCATGAGGCAGCTTCCTTTGAAATTGAACTCAGTAAGTTTATATATTGTATTTATTATACTACTTTGCTATTTATGTAGTTGTCTCATCTCTCCTCCATATTGTGAACTTCTGGAAGAGAGAGTTTAGAATACTTAGTCACCCTTGTTTCCCTGGTGTTTGGTGTGGTACTTGGCACATGGATGGGTGAGGCATCATAACTGGACTCTTCTGTTGAAAGTTTGAGTGGTCAATGGTTTGTGGTGGGACCCAAGCGACGCCTGATGGTGAAGGAACCTTGCTCAGGAGAGAATCTGGGAAACATTGACTGGACGCCTGTTCTCATCCAGCAAGACAAAGGTTCATGGCATGACTTTAATTCCAGCAGGTGAACTAGAACGCTACTTCATATCCATGTTTTTTGATACAGAAAACTCTTAGTTACCTGGACACAGTCAGACACCAAAGTCATTGAAAGGAGAGCTCAGACTTAAAGGCTATACACTGTGGTGCTGCTAATAAGACAGGGAAAGGAATGAAAGAATGAAATGCAATGGAATGAAGCAGGAAAAAGTGGGGATGGAAGAATAAGATACTATATTAAGGTGAGAAAACTGAGTCAAATAGAGCAGTGCAAGGAAACAGAGGAGGGAGGATAAATGTCAATAAGG
Organism: Choloepus didactylus; assembly: GCF_015220235.1. Lineage (NCBI taxonomy): Eukaryota > Metazoa > Chordata > Mammalia > Pilosa > Megalonychidae > Choloepus > Choloepus didactylus. The sequence goes on from NC_051313.1 coordinate 21,555,270, forward strand.
AGTTGGAAAAAAAATCAGCACCGAAGATGCAGGAATGTTCTAGGAGGCTGTCCTGGAAATTATATTACAGGGCATTATATGATTTTCAAAATGATTATAGTGAAACAGAACATAGAGGTGTGGCAGAGGGCTGGGCTTGCACTGAAAGGTAAAATATAACCAAGCAAGGCCAGCAATTTGGACATGTCCTTCATTTCCCTTGCCTAATGCACTGAAGCCCTCAATGGAGAGTTGGTGCAGTCATCTGCAGAGGCTTTCTCTTGCCTCAAGTTCTTCCCACCTTATGCTTCAGAGCTCTTGCCTCCATTGATTTTCCCTTCTTTTCCAGATTATCCCTGTCTGTGTAGTCCTTTCAGAAGGGTGACTCAGCTGAAAAGTCCATATGGATGGAATTTCAGGCTTAAGATGTGACCCACCATATTTTTCTCTTTGAAGTCAAGGCCTGCACCTGCCAGCAAGCGACACACCTCATCTTGCTCCAAGTTCCCAGGACATAAGAACCCCGTAGGGTATTCTGGGCCTCCCAAGTTTTAGTTACTTTGGGATCTATAACAACGTAATATATTGCTTATATCATTTGTGGTTTTTAGTTGTTAATGCACAATTCAATTAATGAGAGAAATCATTTTGATAAAATCTAAACATGATAAGTGTGTTACAAACAAGTGAGATTTCCCAGTAGACAGTTCAATGTATGGGTCTGAGGTTCATGTGATAGTCTGTGCAGAAGCTACAAGCCTCCAGGTTCCCTTCTTCTCTGGCATCCTTCTCATGTATTTCCAATAATCTTCCCCAAATACAGACATGATCATGTCTTTGCCTATATGCAAAAAAATCTATGAACCCCTATGATATGGATAATAAAGTATAAATAGTTCAACATGAGCATTCTAATAACAAAATTTGGCCCTTTCTAGACTTTTCCATCTAATTTTCCCACTGCCGTATTTCCATGGAGTCCAACACTGGCCTGCATACTGCCAACCTCCAGACATTTGGTCAAGCAGTTTCCTCTGTTTAGATGGTATTTCCCCTCAAATACCAACTTATGAATTTCATTCTCTCCCTTTTCAGTCTTTTTTCCCCTAATAAGTCTTTCCAAATTTTCTCATTTGAGTTTCTCTTTTAACACAGTGTCTGTATTCTATTATTTTGAATTCATTTGGGTTGTTTAGGCCCATGTCCATCTCTCCAACCAAACTGTGGACCCTAAAAACGCAGAAGGCCCTAGATCTAATGTTCTTAAGACTTTCAAATGTTAACTTGCTCAAAAATGTCTGTGGCACTAATTTGAAGCACACATTAAGCATCGTTTTAATCACTACTTTTTATTAATCTTTTCACCTTATTAAGATGAATTATTACTATGTTCTTTATTCCTAATTTCAATGTTCTGTTTAGCTTTTCTTCAGTTTCTCTCCCAACCACAAATAAGCCAGGGAAATTTTCCTCTGTAGTCTTTCTTTAATAATTAAATCTTTATTTACCATAAAGCTATTTGCACAATGAGTTGTTTTTCCATTTTATCAGCATATTGATTTACCCACATACTTAACAGCATTTTTATTCAATCTCTGAAGAAACCATAATAATAAATTTAAGGCATATTTGACACTGGTGCACTGGTGGCTTTCAAATATTCAGAAGAAAATGACTCTGACTCCTCTAAAAAGGCTTTTTGTACAATGAGGTAATTAATCCCAGTCAAGAAAAGGTTCTGACTGAGAAATGGGAAGTAGTATGGGAGAAGACAGTTCCAAACTCCCTGGTCTTTGTACCCACAGAACAGAGCTGAGGGAAAGCAAGAACATTTAAGGCTCATAGAAAGATGGGGGTCTCTTGATTAGATAATTAACATTGAATACAACATCTGACCCCATGAACCTGGGTTGCTCTTATATGACAGGGGAGAAGAAAACCCTATGCCTTTTCTCTAACTTATATAAATAAAATAAAAAGTAGTTTTGCAAAAAAAAGTAACAGCATATTAAAAGTCTTAAATTTTTGAGAGAACTTGCTCAGAGAATAAATAGCATTTATGGGTATAGGGCAGGAGAGACAGGCAGGGGTTAAAGTTGAGTCACCTTGTAGGTCATACGAAGATGTTTGGATAACTTTAAGCACAGAATTTTTATAATTAAAATACTTTATTTTTTAAGAGCAGTTTTAGGTTTACAGAAAAATTGATCAAAAAGTACAGAGTTCCCATATGGTCCCTCTTCCCTTACACAGCTTCCTCTATGATTACCATCTTGCATTAGCATGCTGCATTTACTACAATTGGTGAACCTATATGGATACATTGGTTTACACTAGGATTCACTCTGTGTTAGACAGTTCTACAAGTTTTGATGAATGCATAATGTCTTTATTCACCATAACAGCATCATGCTGTACAGTTTTGTTGCCTTAAAAATTCCCTGTGCTATTCATTCCTCCCTCCCATGAAACCTCTGGCAACCACTGATTTTCTTTCATTTTTTTTTATTTTAGTAACATAGATACAACCTAAAATTTATGCCTTTAACCACATTCAGACACTTATATAATTCACTGGTGTTAATTACACTCACAATGTTGTGCAGATATCACAACCATCCATCACCGCTACTTTTCCATCACCCCCAACAGAAATTCTGTACCAGTTAAGCTTTGAATCCCCCTTCTCTAGTCCTCCCCACTCCCTGGCAACTTGTGTTTTAGTTTCTGACTCTATGAATATGCTTATTCTAATTGTTTTGCACAGAGCTTTGCCTTATATTAAATTATGTTTTATGGATAATCCTGCTTTACTAAAGTTATTCATAAATATCATTTTAATTACTCTATACATCTCATCATATGGATATTCTATAATGTGTTTAAGGATAACTTGGATGTTGGGTGTTTAAATGGTTTTTTATTTTTCACTATTATAAACATCATAATAGTGAACATCTTTGTAAATTTTGTCTATCATATATTGTCCATATGAAGGTTCTCCAGAAGAGGCACACCTGAGGTAAGACTAGACACATACTCGGCTCAAATAAGCCAGAGATCATCGTGGCCCTATTCCAGGTTCTCAACTTTTCTTAGATTAGAAAACTGTTTCATTGCTGCAATAGCCTATTAATTAATCTCCCTGCTTCTATTTTTGCACCCTTCCAATACATTCCCTACATTAAGTGAAAGTAAACTTTCTAAAATATAAATCTGGTAATGTCCTCCCTTCAAAAGCTTATTCAGTGGTTCCTCATTATGTCATAACATAGGATATAACCTATTCAACCTCAAGAACATTTTAAGACTTTTAATATATATCACCAAATTGTTTTCAGGAAAGTTGCAGCAATCTATACTCCACCAAGCTGTGTATGAGGTATGGATCTTATGATGTCCCCTCCATCATACAGGATCCTCATTTGACACATATATTATAACGATGTATTACTGTCTGTGCCCCTACTAATTTATTAATTATAGTCAGGAATGTTGTCCTATTCATCTTTGAACCCAGTGCACTGCTAGTGATACATAATGAATGAATTAATGTTACCTAACACAAGTGCTTCATCTGTATGTAGAATTTAAGACTCTTTTGCCTTTTGTTCAGCTGGGATTTAGGAAGAAGCAGAGTCAAGGTCAGGAGATGGAGGTTTAACAATGAGGTCTCAGATGTGTAACCCAAGGTCAAAGTAGGGAACCCAGCAGCCATTAGTTCAGTGCATAAGACCCAAGTTGGTCTCTTATAGGTTATTCCATTCTTGTTCTAAGTTGTCTAAAATATATCTTGTTTGCTAAGTAATATACAGTAACTTGACTGAAAAAGCTCAGGTGAGCAGATCAGATGATAAAGCCCCACTTCACTCAGTAATGCTCAGTTGAGGAAAGTCTTCTTATTGGAACTAACCAGTCCTAAACAGTTTCATATGCAAGACAGGCAGTGTGCAGGGAGTCCATGTTCACTCCCAGAAGCCTAATGTGTTTGAATCCTCCCTCTAGCGTGTACTTTTCAAACTTTAATATGTATACGAACCCCTGATAAATCTGGTTAAGATACTAGATTCTGATTCAGAAAACCTGGCTTGGATCCTGATCTTCTGCATTTTTTACAAGTTCCCAGGCAATGTGGAAGCTGCTGATACATGGACCACACTGAGTAGTAAGGCCGTATCATACTTGTTGGCTAATGAGGATTTTGCCATTTACCTCGAAGTATTGTGAAACTTAAATGCAAAAAAAAAAAAAAAAAAATGTTCCTGGTTTATTGAGGCTCTTTTTAATTGATTATCTTTTTATCCTTTCCAAGGGTTCTCAAACTTGGCTCTACATTAAAATCTCCTGGGGAGCTTTAAAAAATACTGATGCCTGGACCCTATTCAAGACCAATTAAATGAGAATCTCTTGGGATGGGGACCAGGCATGGATAGTTTTATGAAGCTTCCCAGGTGATTTTAATGAGCAGTTAAGGCTGAGCTAATGCCACATGTGTCTAAATCAATTTTCCTGTTGTTTCCAAAGTGACTAGAGATCTTTATTTGTGTAGCCAGGTCTTGGGCTGTTTTAAACTTCTCATATAGGGTGATTGTGTGGTGATGAATTGATAGTGCACCTGAACTTGAGGCTGAGGCTCCAGGCCCTCCTTTGGGGTTACATGACAGAGGTTCTCCCCAGGTTCTCTGGGAAGGTGCAGGACAGCATCTCTGGGAGCGATTTTACCCTTTGTGCATAAGTAGGGATACCCATCTCAGCAGAACATCAATAATAACACGTAACTCTGGAATTCTGTATGTAGCCAGATACCCAGATCCCCCAGTGAGTAGACAAGGCTCTGAAATCTGGTGGCGGTGGGTGTTTTGGTTCTTTTCAAACCTTTCTCAATGATTCTGAGGTCCCACTGAGTTTGGAACCACAATATGAATACATGCCAGAGAACAAGAAATTATGAGGCTCACTAAATATGAACTATGATAATGCCTCTGTTAGCCAACATCGGTCTTGTATTTTTAACACCCCAAAATAGTCAATTCTTTGAAAAAAATAATAATTTGGTCTCAAATTCTTCCAAAACCACAATGATTAACATATGGATCACCTTTTACCTGATTTGGAGAGTTCTGCCAGCGTGCTTTGATCATAATCCAGTGTTTGATTATGATTGTGATTTCAGCTTTGCTGAGCCTCAAGTTTTCAGCTTATGTATTAATAGACCTCATAGGAAAGACTCAGTAAGTGCTATGTTGTGCTTTAACTACAAGCACCCTTTAAATAACTTTCTCTTTTATAGGAAAATCCATTTGAAGTGTCTTGTGATGACCAAGCACAATTATTCACAGAGGAGTGTATCGCCTCAGAAAATATAAACCACCAATGACAGGGTCCTTGACCTTAGGAGCTTAAGCTTTAAGATGGGGGTAAACAAATGTAAGATAACAATAAAACAGAGTCAATCTCAAGGCTTTAATGCAATCACCCTGGAGGCTGTGGGTTAGCAGAGTGACATTATTCACCTCCAGCGTCTAATGAAAGGAATTGACTTCTGGAAAACCCTGGTAACTTTCGGACCCAAGGATAATCTAGAACATGAGGTTTTAGTTTCAGGGTTTCACAGGGAGAGTGGAATATACAAGGTCCAATTCAAAGTGTAGCCAATTTTAGCTTCACTCAACATTATATAGATGAGATTGATCACTGTCTAGGTCTGGTTTACTGCTAATTAGGTTTTGAAGATTTTGTTGGGTGAATTGTTTTGTGATGCCAAGACTTTTGATTGGTCCATTTAATGGCTATTGTTTTCTTTGTTAGGTTTATAGATTTATTTATTTTTATTTTATTTTTATTAATATGTCACAATATAATACCCTAAATAAATATGACAGGAGGTAATCCAATGTGCATCAGTCGCAATCTCACTTGCAATTAATTTTTCTTAGTATTTTCTGTCTTTGGCACCATAACACCATTACAGGAATGAAAATATAGTCAAATCCTTAAGTGATATTTGATGATTAATAGTTTAATGTGTGTTTATTTTTTCCATTCAGGTTTTATTTCAGAAAATAAATCCTAAATTATGTTCCCGAGAAAATAGAATTATTTTGGTGCATCTTTTCCTTAAAGCTCTCATTTTCTGTTGTTTTCTTCCCCCCTTATAGTTCTTATAAAGGTTTAACAACTGGCAGCCCTGGAATCTGATGACCTCTTTCTTTCCTTTGACTAGATAAGGTAGCGCAGCTGCTTGCTAAGTTTTCCCACAGACCCTGCCAATGGATTTGGGGGTGGGGGTGGGCGTTGCCTTTGTAGACTGAGAGGTAATTTGATCGCCACACTGGATCAGACCTGGGCCTTGTCAGAGCTGAGACCCTCTGCTATATTAAATTACATTCAATGTTTTCTGTTCTACTCCTTGAACTACTGTTCATGGAGACCACCCAACTTAGGGAACCTGCCCGAGTCCAACAGTCAACCAACTTATCACTGGCCATGCAGTTATTCAGCTGTCAGTCTGTCTGGGGCCATGGGCTTCTCCCGTCGCTAAGACCCACTAGTGACCTTCCGACAGAACTGTGTCACAGTTCCCGTGACAGCCCATCACATAAGGAAAGTTAATAATCTTTGGTGAGAAATGACTTGTGCTGTGAACCTACAGAGCAGGAAATTGAGAAGCAGCCAGGCAGTGTTTAGAGATGAGTAGCTCAGTTTGGGTGCATTTCTGCCCTAACCTAAACCCACTTTTGCATCTGTATTTGTAACTTTGCCTGTCTCCACTCTTATCACTGATCTCACACTCTAGTGTGAATGAGACTTATATTCCAGGGCCTCAGCCACAGGGAGATTCTGATTCCCAGGTCTGGTGCAAAGTCTCAGAGGCTGCAGTGAACAAACTCCCCAGGTGCTCGTGACCCAGATGGTCCAAGGATTACCCCGTGAGAAAATCTTCAATAACAAAATGCTATCACTCAGTTCTGTTCCCATGTGTCAAGAGGAATGCATACTTGGTAGATTATTCATAACTCAATGTGAATTTATGTGTGATCCTTCCTTCAAAAACTAAAATTTTATTGGAAGACCTAGAGAAAGAAAAGCTATTCCATGACGTCTGTGCAAAGTGGTAATACAGATTGTAAACGCTGGATGAGTTAATGCAGGGTTCAGTTACTATTAGTGTCTGTGGTCAAGGAAATCTGCCTAAAGCCTTAATTTCTTCACTTTCAGGAAAGTTGTTTTGAAAAGAGAACATTTTAAGTAGGATGGAACCAGTGACTCTTGTGTACAACCCCAGCTGATGGTAGAAACGAGTTTTTTAATGGCTTCATTTGTGAAAACAGAATACATTAAGCTTATACTATGTAAAAGGCAGTTTTCTCTCTTTTTTTTTTTTTTTGGTTCTTGAAGCCCTTGCATATCTACTCTGATCAGAAAAAATTATGTCCTAGAATTCTTTAACTTCTTTAAAGTAATAGAAAATGTTCAGTATGTTTGAAGAGGAGAAATGTATTGCCAAAAATTAGATTCAAGGAAGGCACTGGGTTCTTAGAAGGGTCAATTCACCCTCACAAAACCTAATAAAGGATCTCAAAACATTGTGAGATGGCTCAACTTTTTACACCAGCATCAACTGCTGCTGCTGCTTCTCTACCACTGATAGGAGGCGTTTCTTGGTACTAAAATGCAGAAATGTACAAATGATACAATTTTTCTTAAGTCAGAAGAGAGTGGTGGAAATATTCAAAGGCTAGGAGTCAGATAAACTAGGTTCTAATCTCAGGGCTCGCGGTCACTAGCTTTATGGCCTTAAGTAAATAGAGTCTTTCTGTGCCCTAGTCTTTGGTAAAATGGCTTAAAAGCACTTTTCTTTCTATTACAAAGGATTATGAAGAAGGTAAATAAAAGTGATAGTAGAATTATTTACTAATTAAATAACTTTTTGTATGTAAGGTATTTTTTAAAAATGTGTATATGTATTATGTTTTTTTCTGAAAATCTACAAAGCCAACTAATGTGATCGAAACAAAGCCTCTTGCACTGGGTCTTTGGCATCTCTGGCTCCCTCGTGTGCATTTCCTCCTCTCCTGCCCTCTCTTCTCACTCTTGGCAATGTAAGAAAGTGGTTCATGATTCTAAGACAAATTGGTCCATGTTTAACTGGGTTTCTATAAATATTATATTAAAGTAATTAAATGTAATTGAATTACAGCTATAATGATCAACAAGTGACATTGTATTGAGGGCTATAATATTCTTCTAGTGGCTTCTTGATAGTAAGTGACATAATTGTTGGATTTTCATCAAACGGGTAAATAAGTTAAACTGAAAAAAAATACAACTTTATTTACAAAAACCTGTTTTGTTGATATATTTATTTATCTAAAGGGAGTGTTTCAAGTTCCAGAACCTGGAATTTCTATTGCATATGAAAGGATCTATGCCATTAGAATTGGCATTTTTCAGATGAACTGGGGTATTTTAAACTGAGACATAGACTTGACTGCTACTTTTGTACATATTGAACACCTACTATGTGCAAGACACTGTGCAAGAGATATGAAAATATTTAAGAGATATTACAAGCGATTAGTTCCTTGAGAATCACTGATAAAGAGAAATAGAAATTGAAAGGAGGGAAGAACCTCTTTCAGAAACTTGGAAGGACCAGTAATTGGGTCAAAGATGCTCAAACTGATTTTGTAATGGGAGGAGGCTTCAGACACGTGGAGCAGGATGAATGGGCAAGAAGCTGCGTGGAGAGAATGGAAGGATCAAATATATAGAGGGGGAAATGGGAAGAGTATACTTAAGAAGCAACAAGCTGTTTCATCCATTTTCATTCAAACTCCAGAGAAGGAGGGAAGGAACACCTTTTTTAAAATTCTCCCAATCACTCACATTTATAGTCTTTAGAGAAAAATTATTTCATTAAAAGTCACAGGAAAAATATTGACTCTGCTTTTTAAGTATGCTTAACATAAGATGCAGTTTTATTATAAACACACAATTTGAGCTATTTATAAAAAGAGTTGCTTGGCTCTTAGATATACCGTAACAGAGCGCATGCTGGAAGTTGCTGGACCTCCCTCTGTGTTCCGGCCCTAACCTTAACTGTGTGCAACTGAGCAGGTCACAAATTTTCAGAGCTTCATTTGCCTTGGGTGTGATGTCGGTAAAGGGAAATGAGCTAAATGATTGCTGGGATTCATCTCACTCTAAATATTTATGTTTATACACTCTTATTTCCAGGATTTGGAGTTATTCATTCATTTCTGTGTTTAGTTACTGGTGTCAGTACCTGCTCCATCCCTCCAGCGCCACTCCCCCCACCCCACCCACCCCCAAAAAAAACAGAAAAAAGAGGCAGACGTTTTTTTTTCCTGCTTCATTGCATTAGAAATATTATGAAACTGAATTAGGTGGATATCAGATGGATACTAGACACAAGAAATCCTAGGGTTATCAAAGAAAAACTTAAAAATGAATAATTCTCTCACTTATGTGTATTTGTACATATTTATGTGCAATGTATTTATGTGATTTATGTGACATGAGCTCTTAGGTGGTACGGAAATGGGTCAAGGAACTAGGAACAAGAAAGGGTATAAATACATTTATAAATAGCTAGTATATAGTGAGGTGGTGTGAAGCTGTATATGCCCCAGAAAAACATGTTCTTAAATCAAATTCTTTCCTGTAGGTGCGAACCCATTGTAAGTAGGACATTTTGATGAGGTTACTTCAGTTAAGGTATGGCCCAGCCCAATCAGGAGGGGTCTTAATACTATTACTGGAGTCCTTTAAAAGCAAAATGAAATTCAGACACAGGGAGAGAAAGCCACAGGAAACAAGAAGCTGAGCATCAACAGAACCAGGAAAAGAAGGGAGAGACCAAGAGATGCCCCCCATGTGCCTTGCTGTATGACAATCTGAGAACCCTGAATCACTGTTAGCCAGTCTTAGAACACCAGTCTTTAAAAAGAAAGCATCATCTTGATAACACCTTGATTTGGGGACTTTTTTCCCAGCCTCAAATTGTGAGCAAACAAATTCCCATTGTTTAACCAGACCCATTTCATGGTCTTTGCTTGAGCAGCCTAGGAAACTAAAACAGATTTTGGTACTCTCCTAGTACCAAATACCAAAAATGTGAAAACATCTTGGACTGGAACAATTGAGAAAGCTCAAAAATGAGTGAGAACTGCAGAGAAAGTTTGTGTTGTTTTAGAGAATGCACAATTTGTCATGAACAACATGTTGGTAGAATATGTACTAAAGGTAGTTCCAGTGATGCCATAAAAAAAAAAAATGATGAAACTGTTATTGGAATCTGAAGGAAAGAGGATCCTTGTTTTAAAGTGGCAGGGAACTTGACAAAATTGAGTTTTGATTTCTGATGGAAGGCAAACCTTAAAAGTGATGAACTTGGATATTTAGCTGAGATCTCCAAGCTAAAGGTAGAAGGGTTAGCCCAGTTTCTCCTTGAAGCTTATAGTGAAATGAGAAAATGAGAAAAGAAGCCAAGAACTGAACACCTGAGCACAAAGAAAACAGAAATTTATGGTTTGGAAAATTCTGAGATTCCAGAAAGTGAGTCCTCAGAGAATAGTGCTCCATGTGAGGGTTTAACTGAACATGTGTCCAGTCAGCCATTTCAGGGGAAGTCAGGATTGGAAATGCAATTATGCAGGAAAGATCTATGGAAGGTTCAATTGTCTGATGCTTTAGACTCCTGTGAACTACATGCAAGGCCAAGTTTTTTGCACGATTCGTCTGAACAGAACCAATGCCAGCCTGTATTGAAAGGGACAGAGAAGGGACAAACTGAAGGAAGAATGATTTCAAGGGTAGACCCACGGAAGCTAAGGTCTGAACCCAAGAGATCTCCTCGGGCTGAGAGAGTGGGCCCACCCATTTGTGTGGAAAGGGCGGGTTGACCCTTGTTCTTGGAGGGGGGAGGTTTTCTGCCCCATTGTTCAGGAAGAGTGCTGCCACTCCAGGGGTCAGAGATGGTGGGGCCTGTGCCCTGGCATTCATGGAGAGACTGGCTGCCATGCCAGTGGTCAGAGAGAGTAGAAGTTTATCCCAGTGTTTGGAAGAGCCCATTCTGCACAAGTGCCAGTTTGAATGTATTATGTCCCCCAAATGCCATTATCTTTGTGGTCTTGTGGGACAGACGTTTTGGTGCTGGTTAGATTTGCTTGGAGTGTGCCCCACCCAGCTGTGGGTGGTGACTTTGGTGGGATACTCCCATGGAGGTGTGACCCCACCCATTCAGGGTGGGCTTTGATCAGTGGAGCCATATAAAACATGCTGACTCAAAGAGACTGACTGGAGTGCAGCTGTGAGTGACATTTTGAAGAGAAGCAAGCTTGCTGGAAAGGAACGTCCTGGGAGAAAGCCGTTTTGAGGCCAGAGCTTTGGAGCAGATGCCAGCTGCCTTCCTAGCTGGCAGAGGTTTTCCGGATGCCATTGGCCATCCTCCGGTGAAGGTACCTGATTGCTGAGGTGTTACCTTGAACGTTTTGTGGCCTTAAGACTGTAACTGTATAGCCAAATAAACCCCCGTTTTATAAAAGCCTATCCATCTCTGGTGTTTTGCATTCTGCAGCATTAGCAAACTAGAACAGAGGGGGTGGGGTTGCTGATCCATCAGGCCTGGAGGACAACACACTGGTTTATAGATGATTCTCAGACTTTGAAATCTAATGGAGTTTGCCCAGTTGGGTTTTGGAATTGTTTGGGACCCATGAATCCTGTTTTCCTTCCAATGTCTCCCCTCTGCAATAGGAATATTTATCCTATGCCTGTCTCTCCATTGTAAATTGGAAGCAGATAACTCGTTTTCTAGATTTCACAGGTCCACAGACCTGGGAATTGATCTCCAAGACAGAACACATACATAACTGATTTTCATGAGACAATACTACCCATTGTTTCTGAAATCACTTAAGACTTTTGGGATATTGTGATGGAATGAGTGTATTTTGCATATAGAAAGAACATGTCTTTTGGGAGTTAGGAAGGGTGTGTGTGGAGGTTTTAAGCTGTATGAAAAACATGTTCTTAAACTGAATCCATTCAGTGGGTGTGAACTCATTGTAAGTCAGACCTTTTGATGACAGTTAAGGTGTGTTTCTTCAGTTTAAGGTGTTTCTTCAGTTAAGGTGTGGTCCACCTCAATCAGGATGGGTCCTATTACTGGAGTCCTTTTTAAGCAGAATGAAATTCAGACACACAGAGAGAAAACCACAGAAGCAAGAAGCTGATCATCAACAGAACCCTGGAGATGCCTCCATGTGTCATGCCATGTGACAAGCTAAGGACTAAGAATAGCCAGCAGCCAGCCCTAGAACTCTATAGTCTTCAGAATGAAAACATCACTTTGATGCTGCCTTGATTTGGACTTTTTCCCAACCTCAAACCATGAGCAAACAAATTCTATTGTTTATCTCAGCCCATTTCATGGTATTTTCTTGAGCAGCCTATGAAACTAAAACTTATAGTGAAGCTTATCATGTACTAGGCATTGTTCCAAATAGATTTGTCTTAGTTAATTCTCCTAATTATGCTATGAAGTAGATATTTTTAGTAGTCCCATTTTAATCATGGTGAAAACAAGGTTTGGAGAGTTTAAAAAAATTGCCTAAGATTACACAGCAGCAGAGCCAAGATGCAAAATTTAACTGGAGGTTTACTCTTTACTGCTTTACAGTACTGCCTCATGTATTTAATTTAATAGCAAAGAGGAACCAAGGAGTATGCTTGCTTGTTATCTAATAAACTTTTTACTTACATTATTAAAAGAAGAAAATAAGGTTTTTGAAATGTTTCACTCCAGTCTAGAAAGAGCCTTGATGGCTGCATCAGAACATGTTCTCTGTTCTTACCTTTTTCTTTCTATCTTTGCTCACTGTGGCATCACTGCCCTGCACTCCCATCCCCCACCACTAACAATCCATATCGGTAGGAGGATTAGTTGTGGTTTCTAGGTAAATTTAGTGTTTATGGGGTGAAACGGTCCCATCCAAGAGATTTTTTTTACTTGTCTAAATCATTATATAAGCTGTCAGATTTTCTTTCAACAGTTTAAAAATATTGTTTTTCATTGGTTGGAAAAGGACAGTGGCCAAAAGCATTTATGTTTCTTTAGCTTGTACTGTTTGAAAGTTTAAGCACAAAATGCAACGGGATGCTTTGGAATCCTTGATATCATTTCTTCCCTTAGAGCATATGTGGTGAAGCAACAAGACAGGGTATTATTTCCTCACTGGAATCACATAAAGCCTAGTCAGCCAAGGCAGTTTCACAGTTCCTGACCAAAACACCCTGGCTGCTACTCCCACATAGGGAGATGTTTTTGGCTGAGGACGATGACTTGAGTCAGTGACTGCTGAATGCCCTGTGTTTGGTATTCCACTTTTCATGTAAACAGTAGGGAAAACAGAGGTGGCTTTCATGATTGTACCTTTTCTGACTGAGTGATTCTGGTGAGCAAACATCCATTTCGTAGTTAACTCCATTAGGCTTCTTGGTAGGTTAATCTCTTTATTTTTCTCATTTTGAAGTTCTAATTCATGTTACTTTCTGAAATCCTCTTATGCATGAATTCAGAAGCACCTTTTTAACACAATATTGCTCTGTGATTCATTCTTGTCTATTATATAGCTTTGTTTTCTTAGCTTGACAGAAGTTTCTGAAAAGCATGTTTCTACTTCCCAAGACTCATATTCATTTGCTGTTTTGTTGATTGCTTAGCACACCGCTAAATGCAGAACAAACATTCATTAACTCCTTGATTGATTGATTGACTAATTGATTGACTGGGTTCACCTGACTATCGGTGGACTCCATGGAAAGTAATGAACAGGTTTTTAGGCAGGGGCTGATTGTCTTTGTTTGTAAGATCATGGTGCTGTTGCCTATTGGGGATGGGCTGGTATTGATCCCCATATGGACCACTTTGATGAATGAATGTTGGTATTGTGTTACCCAAACTCCTCACAAAAGTCTAAGCCTAGCCCTGGGGTCAAAATGGTGGGCTGCCCTGCTGTTGCAGCTTCAGGCTGGTGGCTGGATAGTATTTGAAAGTGGCATTACAATGCTGCAGGGTCGATAAACTGGGGCTAATGAGAGACAATACAACAGCTGAGAATGAAGATGTAAAAGAGGCCATAAGAAGGCTTCCTGAGAACCTTTATAATGACAGGGTGTTTCGCATTAAGAGAGCACTGGACCTGAGCATGAGACAGCAGATCTTGCCTAAAGAGCAATGGACAAAATGTGAGGAGGATGAATTCTATCTTGAACCATATCTGAAAGAAGTTATTCAGGAAAGAAAAGAGAGAGAAGAATGGGCAAAGAAATAATCATGTAATTGAAATGTGGATGCAGCTGTCCCCAAAGTATTTTTATGAAGTTGGAAAAACCTAAAATGTACAATTTAAGAACTGTTTGGGCTACAGATGTATTACTTTAAACAAATACCAATTGTAATCATTGTTGGAGTTTCTGAATTAACTTTATAAAAATCTTAACTACTGATATGACTTATTTGTTATAACTCTTTCCAAACTCCTAAGCTAACATTTAGTTAGTGTTTAATTGCTTCTTGGGGCTGAGGGAGAACAATTTAATCAGTTCTCACTGGTTGGATTACCTCAATTTACTAAAGGATATAATGTTATACCAAGTAGAATTTGTAGGTTAGCAAGATTCTTGGAAGCCAGCCCCATAAGGGCTTAACTTGCAGGTATGAAATGGAGCCAGAAGCAAGTGCCAGTACTTGATTTCAATTGAAATAAATAGAGCAATCCAGCAGACTGGCTTTCTTACTTCATGAGTCTTCAGTAGAATGAAAAGAGAAAGGATTCACTTCCCAATTTGCTAAGATTGGGAACCAACCCCAGTTCAACCCTCTTCAACCACAGGCCTTCCAAATATTTGATTTTGCATCCTACTGAAAAATAAATCATGTACACAGACCCAATATGAAGTTGTATAAATCATATGTATTTACTCCTGTGCTAATATGTATATTAGAAAACAAAAAGTAGACATTAGAAAAATAAATAAAAATATAAAGACAACTTAAAAAAAAAAGTCTAAGCCTAATTGTAAGAAAGAGCTTACAATTGAATCATTAGCAAAAAGCAGCAGCTTAAGGGTGTGTCCCAAAATGGTCAGTCAGTAATGACCTTCACAAATTAAATACTTGAGAATGGTGGAATAATAATAAAGTGATTTTCTTTCTTTCTCCGTCTCTGTCTCTATCTTCACCCCTCCACCTCTTTTTACCTACCTCCCAAAGATATTGACTGAGTACTTGAGCCAGACATAGTGCTAGAGGAACAAGGTCTAATGGCAAAGAGAAGCACCCGGACTGCTCATGCTCCATGGAGGAGGCAGACAAGCTGGGTTATCATCAGGTCTATACACAATGCTGTAGGAATATATAATCCAGGGTTAACTAACTGGATGTAGCAGGGACAGTTAACCAAGTGAGGAGGGAATTAGTGTTTTTTATGGGGAGAATGTCCTAAGCAAATGTCCAGAGGCAAGGGAAGGGATACCTGATTAGAAAATTTGAAATAATATTAGTATGGAAGTTGGAGTCAAGGGATAAAAGTTGATGTTGATGTGGTAAAAATGGATGACACTATCATGAAAGACTTCATAAACCTTTCTGGGAAACTGAGACTTTACACCAAAGTAATAGAAAAACATGGATATTTTAGAGAGAGGAGTGGCATGCTCAGATTTTGTATTTTAACAGCTCAGTCCAACCGGCTGGAAGTTAGAAGAAGGCAGGAGGCATGGAGAAATGGAATTAATAATGAGTATGGAAATAGCTGAATGGATTTGTGGGATATCAACAGAACTTGGGGTACATTTCTGACTTGGACAGGTGGCCCCAATCACTGAAATAGCTATCAAAGCAGGAGTAGATTTGGGAAGGGAGGTAATGAATTCAATTTTAGACCTGATGAATTTCAGATGCAGAAAGGGTGTTCAAGCCAAAGTATTTATTCAATAGACAGTTCCTGTTCATAATGAGTGTGTGATTGTATTGCACACTTTCATAGAGGTTCAGTTTGGTATTGCTCCTTATTATCCTCATCATTGTCATCACAGTGAGAATTACATACTCTGCTTCTACAAAGAGTAGGGGGAGGCAAAGAAAGGCATATGTAAGGCATGCCTTTTACCTTGGAAAGATCACAGCCTGGATTAGGTACAGGAAACCTACACTGAAAAACAATTAGATAACAAAAAGAACCATATTTAATATAGTGCTAATACTTGTATTACAAATAGCAAGTTCTATTGGATGTCAAATGATGGAGAGGTGGAACTGGACTGGGGAAGGTGCCGAACCTGAGATGGGACTTGGTATTGGTCTTGCTAAGATTTAGATAGGGAACAAAGATGAAGAAAGGCATTTCTAATTTGGGGGCAGAAGTGACTGGGCATAGAAATCTAGAAAATAAGTGATTTTGTCCATAGTTTTAATATAATGTATGTTTTAAAAACATGGCGCTGCTTAAGCGAATCCTACACACTGTATTTGCTGTTAAAAGAATGACAACTTACCAGTACACAGCCACTCATGGGTACAATGACTACTTTTAGCCTTATCACCTTGCACCCATGTAAAAAGTTTACTGAACCGACCATGAAATCTGGGTTCCCTCAGGCAAAACCAGCTGGAAGGAATTCCTCTGCATGGATCAGCTCTGCCTAGTTTAGGGATCTGTTTTCTTAAACAGTTTTGTGCTACTCAGATTGCCAAGGGTTTGTTGTCTCCTCTATTGTTACTCAGAAAGAATTTGAAAATATATTAATGTGAGACCACTGAGTTAAAACCATCTATTTTGGTGGGCAAATGTGATTTAAGGGCCAATAATTGAGAGCAGGGCTGTCCAAAGAAATATAATGAGAAGCATGAATGTGAACCACATATATAACTTAAAAATTTCCAGTAGCAAAATTTTTAAAAAGTAAAAGGAAGCAAGTAAAATTAATAACATATTTCATATTTACTTATTTAAATATATTATCATTTCAACATATAATCAGCATAAAAAATTGTTAGTGAGATATTTTGCATTCTTAATTTTTAATACTTATGCTATGAAACCAAGTATGCATTTTACACATATGACACATCTCAGTTCAGACTAGTCACATTTCAAGTCTTCAAGAACCCCAGGCGACCACCATATTGGATAGCATGGTCTAAGGATGGCAGTGGCAAACCTCATATTTCTGCCCTCTTATGTTCGTGTTATAATATGCAAGTTTTCTATTACTGCACACTTTTGGTCAGCTCTACAGATAAAAGCTTTCACTTCTTTGTTAAAAGAATTCTTAGTGGCAGCAGAAATAAGATAGGACATGTAACTTCTATTGAGCATAGTGAGCCCTGGTGAAGAGCTAGACACTCTATAGTCATCTTGTCAGCTGCCTCAGCAGCTGTTTGTAGTGAGATGGGCATAGATAAATAAGTAGATACGTGAATAAGTAAACACCACTAATTATCACACAACAAATCCAATGGACAAGGAGATAAAAATTCAGAGAAATTAAATGGCCTAAGATTACACAGCTAGTAGGTGGCAGAACTGTGAATTATCCACCAATTTTGTCTTAATAACTGATGCACTTTCCACAATACTTTGCTTTCTCTTAAAGCACATCCCTGGCTTAACTCAATCAAACTTTCAGTAAACATTAAATCACTGAGCAAGTTTGCAGTAAAGAACAAGTTCTTAAAAAGATACCAGGGAAAGAATTATTTTGAAGACATGTTACTGGACCTGGCTCTTCATATATACTGAAATTTAGCAATCAGTAACAGTTCCATTGGGTCATCCAGAAGAGGCAAAAGGAATTTTGCATGGGAAAAAAAAGAATGGATTAGATCAGAACAAAGAATAAGAAAATCTTAACCTTAATCCTTGTTTTGCATTTAATTCACTAATGCACCTTAAACTCATTTAGAAGGTTTGATTTCCCAAACATTTGAGAGGTGAAAGGAGGGAGTTAACATTGAATATTATGTAAATAGATTAACTTTTTTATTGGGTTTTCAAAAACCACCTTCTTTACTCTCTACCCTTTCCATGCAGTCCTATAAACATACTGGGAATTTGGAAGTCAGGGAATCTTCCCACAGAATTTGACTTAGAAAATTGATTCTCAGACTTTGGTGGCTTAAGAATCACCCGCAAAGTTGATAAAACACAAATTCCTGGAGCATACTTCCAGAGATTCTTATTCAGTAGGTCTGGGGAGGGACCTGATAATCTATATTTCCAACATGCCTTCTAAGGAGATGCTGATGCAGCTGGTCCAGGGGCCTCACTTTTGAGTTGTACTATTTAGATGGTGAGAGTTGGGTGAGGTAGTGGAATTATAACATCCCTTTTCTTTTGTTGCCCAATCAGTTGTTTCTTGAGTTTCTGTC
This sequence comes from Choloepus didactylus, assembly GCF_015220235.1. NCBI lineage: Eukaryota > Metazoa > Chordata > Mammalia > Pilosa > Megalonychidae > Choloepus > Choloepus didactylus. Next base: position 21,573,709 of record NC_051313.1, read on the forward strand.
CTTTGCTCCTTTTGACTCATTCCTTCTGAACTCCATAGACTCCAGGAAGGAAGACTTCAAACTGTTCAAAGAAAAGTCAGGCATTACTTCATAAGTCTTTAGTTTGTATTTGGATAGTGATTTCATGGCAATAGACCATCACTGTGCAAAGGAATATTCAGTGTTGGTCAGTAAAAGTAGAATAGTTGCAAAGAGAATATCAAAGAATTGTAATATCCACATTTGTGCAAGTATTCTAGTGTGGGATACTTATATTCTAAAACATTGATAAGATAAAATATTAAATTGACAGATATATGGTCTCTGAATGAATGCAGTGAGTGAGATGAGTGGGAAGTAGGAAATTGGCATATGATCTGACTCTCAAAAAAATGAAAGGAAGAAAGATATTTCCACCACCAGAAGCACAAGAATGTGGAGTTTTAGAAACAATTAAGCAAAATATGAGTCAGGGGTGGGACAAAAAAAAAAAGAAGGTCTATGCAAGACTTAGTTATTTTAGTTTAAAAATACAATATGTTGAACAAAACAGTTATTTGCTCTTCTTTAGTCCCACTATTCAGATTAGAAATATAATATTCAGTTTTTTTAGCTTTGGAAGCCACATTTTATGATGGATATAGAGAAACTGGAATATGCTCAGAGGCTAGTTCTTAGGAGAAATACATAGTTGGAAGCCATGCCATGTGAGGAAATGTGTTTTCTGTATCATTTCCTCTGCTGCATTTCCACCACTATATCCAGCCATGCCTGTAATTAGATCCTCAAGAAATATAACACAGAGAATATTCCAGCCAAATACACATTCATTATTTTTCCGTCAAAGCTCTGTTTGCTTCCTAACCCAGAAACATGGGATGGACAATATTAAAATATATCAAGGATGCCATTCACCATAATCACTTAAAGTTGAACCATAGCCATCCCTAAACAACCAGTATGGCTCTCTTTCCCATTGTTCTCTCCAAGAACAATTCACCAAAACCAGAGACACCTCCAGAGGAGACCAGTTTCCCACTCTTATTTTCTTTAATCAAAAGGAAAAAATAGAGCAACAATAGAGAAAGGGTCTTTATGTATTTACTACTCTCACCAAAAGTGGCCTGTTAGGTGACTTGAGACATTTGAAATGACACCATGTGGAAAACTTATTCTCAATAGTTCTGAAGGTAAAACTTGTACTAAAGACTGGAAGTAGTAGTAAGAGAGATTTTGGATCCATGTAAGACAGAACTTGAAGAAAAGGACTAGTTGTTCAATATATCCTTTCATTGTCTGGTACAGTAAATGGCACATGGTGAGTTTCCAGAAATATTCTTTGGTTTGTTTAAAGAGTAAATAAATGAATGGCTCAAAAGAGGAAATGGTCTGCTTGTGTAAAAGGTATTCAAATAAATAATCAGATGTGGTAGAGTAATCCAGGCTTCAGTCTAAATAGTCATTAAAATCCTGTTCAATTTGAAAATCTATGATTCTCTTCACCAAGTAACTGTCCTTTCTGCTAACCAATAATACATCTCTACCTTTTCCTTTTCCCATCCAAACCTTCATTTGGATGTATTCTGTAGTCAATCATTCATATTCACAGAACACGTAACTGTAAATAACTACCTGTGTTCATCTTCTCATGGATGTGAGACATGTAGGGCAAGAATTCTGACTTAGTTCATGTTATAGTTTATCAGTATTTGAAGCCAAGATGCCATTAGGTAACTACAGAGAACGAATAGTGGGGCACATATTCTTCTTTCCTACTCTCCCCAGGAGAAAATTGCCCTGCTCTCTACTGCTAGGTTTCTTCTAAGAAGAAAACCTAACATAAAGAGCAAACATGTTCTAGTCTGACAGACCTAAATATGATTTTCAACTCTGCCATTTATTAGCTGCCTGGTCTCAGACAAGACACTTTACTTTTCTGAAACTTAGTTTCTCCATCTATAAAATGGAGTAACACTATTTACCATGTGCTGATTTGGATGTATTATGTCCCCCAAAATGCCATGTTCTTTGATGCAATCTTGTGTGGGGGCAGAGGTATTAGTGTTGATTAGTTTGGAACCTTTGGATTAGGTTGTTTCCATAGAGACATGACCCACCCAACCGTAGGTGATAACTCTGATTAGATAATTTCCATGGAGGTGTGGTCCCAGCCATTCAGCACCACTTATTCAGCACCCTTGATTAGTTTACGAGAGCCCTATATAAGAACTTAGACAGAAGGACCTTGCTGCTGCAAGCTTAGAGAGACATTTTGAAGTTGGTCATTGGAAGCTGACACATTTTGGAGAACACCATTTTGAAATGCAACCTGGGAGCAAGCAGATGCCAGCCATGTGCCTTCCCAGCTAACAGAGGTTTTCTGACACCATCATCCATCCTTCAGTGGAGGTACCCTGTTGTTGATGCCTTACCTTTGACACTTTATGGCCTTCAGACTGTAACTCTGTAGCCAAGTAAACTTCCTTTATAAAGGCCAATCCATTTCTGGTATTTTGCATAACAGCTGAATTGGCAAACTGGAACATTACCATATATGATTTTTATGGACATTACATGAGATATTGCACCACAAGTGTCCAATACAATTTCTGGCATTTAGTAGGCTCTGGAAATAGTGGGGGCAAATCTGATGCTGCTGCTAAGAATGATTAAGAATCTATTTGTTTCTTTTCTTCCTCTGAGGAATATCAAACTCCAAGTGGTATAATAAATGTCAAAAGAACAATCTCAGCCATTGACTGTTTTTAGTAATTCTCATGAGGTTTTATTGAGTAGTTTAAACAAGCAGAAAAAAACAGGTCATTTACCCATAAGCTTCCAAGACATTCAGACTATTTATTGCCTGTGCAGGGAGGGGAAAATCCATTTCAACCATATTGAAAACTTACACTGAGGAAGTCCATAGTAAAATGACAACTCAAAGCCATGCTAAGGAAAACATAGTCTAGTTGAAATCCATCCAGTTGTAAATAAATTTGAACTTTTCTTGATAGACAGGAATTAGGTTTGTTTGTCATTACTGGGAAGAAGGGGTTTAGGGCATAACGGAAGTTTACATAAAATATTTACACAAGTTCCCTTTTCTACGTTAATGCATTACACTCTGAAATGGAGCCTACTTTTGTCTTTACTGCTTTCATTATAAAGATACTGAACAGGGAACCTAGACTTGGAAAATCATTTTTGCCATTTGTCACTAATTTTCCTCATTTGGAATACTCTACAAGTTTTAAGTAAGTGAAATGAAGAGATCATTATATAACAGTGCTGATGGTTCTACTAACTAAAAGTAATGAGGAATGCCACTTAATGGATCTGAATATAAAGACCAGCAGTGCCAGCAAAGATGCCTGGCTTGGCGGTACTCCCATTGAGCTCATAAAACTGGGCACTTTGAGTGCCAGCAGGTTGGACATGTATCTCTGTCATCGCTAATGATGCTTTCAGTTTACGTGGCATAACAAGTCCAAACAATTAGCTCTTTTGACTCTGAACTAAATGTTGTCCAGAGCAGTTGTGTGGTTTGCACCAACAAAACAGTTGAAGTGGGCTATCATTCAATGATAAAATTGCACTAGGGAGCTCAGTAAGATCTCCAATAGGAGCTTTAAAACTGTGGTTATTTAAAAGTGAAAATCTGGTATATCTTTCAAGTATTAAAAACAGACATTCTCTTTGGCAGCTGTCAGAAGAAATGTGTCTTAGCAAATTTCCTGACTGATATAAACTATTCAGCATTTACTTAAAGATTTTGAAGCTATGGCCCAAATTGTAATTAGCATACTTGTTACTGGCACTGAATTCTTTCTTTCCAGGAAACAGATGTAAGAGCAAAGCTGAAAGTGATAAAAGTTTAATTCCTCATCAGTATAGGAAACCATTCAATGATACTTTTTCATTCCTACGCTTGTCATTCACAGTACAAATTCTACCAGTATTTCTTATTCATATTCCAAAAAGAAAGTGAAGGCTAAAGCTTTGGAAATGCGTGATTCTATACTGTTAAAGATGGCAGACAGCCACTGTTCTGCAATTTGGTCTGTATCTTGAACATTTTAATATCATAATGCTCTTGGCTTCAGTGAACTCAACTGAAAATCTGAACTGTTGATGGCAGTTAACATTCAGATAAAGCTTGAAAGTAAGAGGCAGCGCCTGGGAAGAGTGATGCAATTTGGTACTAGCCAAAATCTAGGCAAGGTGTAATATTTTATTCCAGATTCTTTTTGAAAAATAGGAACCTCCCAATTCAGGAGTTGTTTGGGGTCCAACCTAAGATAGACTGAGAAGACAAGGAAAAATCTATTACTTTTCCAGTCATAAGAGGCTACTTTCTTTTTAACTGGCTCAAGAGTCTGAGTCTGCCTGATACTACTGAGAGTATTATTCTGCTCAATCAATCAACTGCTTTAGCCAAACAGCTTGACTAATTTTGCTTGTTTGTTTTGATTTTACTGGGTTTGATCAGTTGATGGAATGAATATACTAAATCAGCTGGTTGTTGTACCATTGGCTCTGATTCATTCTCTAGGCTTATTAGAAGCCCTCAATAGAGTGAAAAACCACATGCAATTCATCATAGACCAGAAATAAATGTGTTTGGATATCTATGTATATATGCAAGAACCTATCTCTGCTTCTTAAGGTGGCTTCATCTTTGAGTTGAGGTAGGAGGTTTTGCAACCTTTTAAATCTTGCCCATTTCCCAACTGGCAGAAGGTATTTACCATATTCTTATTTTTGCATCACCATCATCATCATCTTATTATTATTATTATTATTCAGATTATATAGTGGAAAATCAAAGAACAAAACAGGGGGATAAAGAATATTTTTATTTTCTCCCCATAATATGTAAAAAATAGCAGCCAAGCAGCTTTTTCTCTTCCTGAATGAATGGCACACTTTTGCTCTCAAACATGGTGTGTGTTGCTGTTAGAGGAGTGCCTGGTGACTTTCAATGAAAAGTCTGTCAGATTTTACTGTTGCTGAAATTATGGCTTGACCAGATTCTTTAGTGAAGTTGATATAGAAACTTTCTCACATCCCACCCCTCATCTGTTTTTCTCTCTCCCTCTCTCCCTCCTCCTTCTTATTTTTAAACAAAACCCAAACATAAAAATGCCATTTGCCAAATTATACCCTGGGGTACTCATTCACAGCTTATTTCTAAGTCTGGGGTGGATACTCATAAGAGGTGATCAAAGAAACAGAGGATTTTTGCTGTTATGATAGACTCAAAAGTTCAAGATCATAAAATTTTGAGTGCAGTGATGATGGAAGAAGTAATATGTTAACTGCTGCATAAAGCTCATAAATGTCTGAGAAGATTCTGCCAGAAAGAAAATGACAAAAAAAAAAAAATAATAAGGTAATTCAAACACTTAATGTAAACAAATTTCTAATGAAATGGAGAGACGGCTGTTTTACTTTTCCCCATTCACAGGTTAATTAACAATGGATGAGGAAATAAGCCACTGATTGGGATGTTCTCTGTGCCAGTGTTATGGTCATCTGTCCACGTCACAAAAGATTAGACTATGCATGAGGAATAGTGTGGCATGGAAACCAATTGGCATTAGTGAATCATATAACCTGGAGAGGGGAAAGAAGTATTTCCTAAGAGTATCAGTCAGGAGCCCAGGTGTTATAAGAAGGTGAACATGGCATCTAAGGTCCAGAGTGAGGCACTTTCAGAGTAATCATGCTGAGACAACATGCATAAACTGGGCTATTCCTAGGCAAATTGCATGTTTGCCACTCTATTTATGGGCAGAATGCCCAGGAAGCAGACCCTTTGGGAGAGATCCTCCTAGGTGTTTACTTCAATAGCTGCCTAAGGGTTTGTGAGGCCTTTGCTGTCAGGCTTCCTATCTGTCCCTCTTGTTTCGGGGGGCATTCTGTAGTCTCTATGCAGAAGTCTTCTTGCAACTACTATCTTTAGAAAATATCAGGCGGAAGAACTGTGATCTTCTCATTATTTCTGCCATCTGCCACGTGTGGGACATTGTCCTGGGTCACAAGAAATTCAGCGTTAGACTCACAGAATGAGCGTAAATCGATTTCTGTTCAAGTGTAGTTTTATCACAAACAATAGCTTCTCCCTTCCTTCTCAAGTCCTTAAACACATAGGAAAAATATAATTTCTATCTGTTTTCTAGGGGCAAAGGAAGGGAATTCTTGGCAGATCAGAACTGGAGAAATCCCAAAAATCTAGAAAAGAGATGATATTTGATTGAAGAAAGACCCTACAATGTGAAACATGCATGAAAGAATCGGAAAATACAAGCTGCTCAAAGGACTTAATATCATGCTGTTCAAGCTCTCTCTTTTTCTTATGATGACATCTAAGCCCAGAGAAATGAAGTGAATAACAAAGTTACACAGTTCTAGAATTGAGAATGTTTGCCTAACAACAAATTAAGCTTTTTTTCTACTACTCATTAGTTTCATCAAAGTTTTGTTTGTGAATCAGTCTTATTGAAGGATTTGGCTGTCCCAAGAATAGAGACAAAACATAAAATATCCAGTGTGCAGAAATCACCAAAGCATTCAATAATTCAGGAATATGGTTAAATAAATGCATTTAATGATGCAAAATAGTTTTTATTGTTGTATGGATTCTTCCTTATTATCTGCAGTAAAGGATGAGATTTTTTTCCAAATTATTACAGATTGATACTTTTATAAAATTAAAACAGTAGTAAGAAAGAAAAATGAAAAAAGGAGATACTCAGAACCACCAATTTTAACATATCATTCTAACTATCCATCTTTCTCTATCTTTCTATTTCTCTCTCTTTCTCTGCCTCTCTGTCTTTCTATTTATTAATTCATTTTCTGAACACTTGAGTGTAGGTTGAATATATCATGCTTCTTGAACAGTTACTACTGCCATTTACATTTTCTAAGAAATGTAACCACCTTAAGTCAGTTATCAATTTCAAGAACTTTAATATTGATATAAAACTTACAGTCTATATTCCAGTTTTTTTCACATGTCTCAATAACATCAGTTTGAGCCTTTTCTCCTCCCTTGCTAGATCCTATCCAGGATCATGGATTGTGTTTGTCATTTTCTCTTTAGGTTGCTTTCTTTCTTTCCTTCTTTCTTTTTTCAATTGTGGGAACATATATACAACAAACTTTCCCACTTTGACCACTCCCAAGCATAACATTACATAGGATTAATCATATTTATGATATTGCAATATTTTCACCACCATCCATTGCTAAAACTTCCCCATGTCCTCAAACAGAAACCCTACACTCATTATGCATTAACTCCCTTTTTCTACTACCTCTTGCCCCTGGAAACCTGTACTCTAATTTCTGTCACCATGAACTTGCTTATTCTCCACTATTTCCTTTGTAGTTACCAGGATTCTTAAATTTTACATTCTAAATCCGTAACAATCTCATTTGCTTTGTACCAACTTAACTTCAACAGTATACACCAACTATGTTTCTCTACCCCTCTAACCTCCTCCTTTATGCAGTTCTTGCCTCAAATTACATGTTTAAACTTTACAATTCCAAAACCACTAATGTATCATTACATTTTATGGGTTTGTCTTTTAGATCCTGTGGGAAGTAAAAAGTAGAGTTACAAACCAAAAATTCAATAGTACTGGCATTTGTATTCACCCATGTTGTTACCCTAGCCAGAGGTCTTTATTTCTTCATGCAGCCTTCATCTATTGTCTATTGTACTTTCCTTTCAACCTGCAGAACTTTCTTTAGCATCTCTTTCAGGGCTGTTCTAGTGATGATGAACTCCCTCAGCTCCTGTTTATCTGATAATGTCTTGATCTCCCTCATTTTTGAAGGATAGTTTTGCCAGATATAAAATTCTTGACTGGCATTTTTTTTCTTTCAGCACTTTAAATACGTTTTTGCACTGCTGCCTTCTTGCCTCCATGGTTTCCAATGAGATATTGGCACTTAATCTTATTCAGGACTCTTTGTATGTGAAACATTGATTCTCTGTTGCAGCTTTCAGAATTCTCTCTATATCTTTAGCATTTGACAGTTTGATTATAATATGTGGCAATGTGGATCTATTTGGATTTATCCTGTTTGGAGACCAATGCATGTCTTGGATATGTACGGTTATGTCTTTCATTACATTTGGGCAGTTCTCTGCCATTATTCTCTCTGCACCTTTCTCTCTGTCTTCTCCTTCTGGGATTCAACAAAGTGTATTTAGTATCAAGTTTACTGATTTCTTCTTCTGCAAGCACCAACCTACTGTTGAACCCCTCTAGGGAATTTTAAATAACTGTTAATGTGGTCTTCAGCTCTGTTGGTTTCCTTTTCCTTATTTCCATCTCTCAATTGCTATTCTGTTTGTGTTCATCTATAGCTTTCCTGATTTCCTTTAGTTCTTTTTCCCTGTTTCCCTTTAGCTCTTCGAACATGTTTAGAATAATTTTTTGAAAGTCTTTGTCTGGAATGTACCAGGTCTGGTACTCTTCATTGATTGTTTCTAATGCTTCAATCTTGCCTTTGTCTAGGCCCTTACTTCCTTTTTCTTTGTTTGTTTTATAACCTTTTGTTGAAATTTGGACATTTTGATATATTTTTTATTTTAAATTCATTGTTATTGAGATATATTCACATATTCACATGCCATACCACCATTCCCAGTGTACAATCAACTGTTCACAGTACCATCATATTGTTGTGCATTCATCACCCCAATCAATTTTTGAACATTCTCCATACTCCAAAAAGTATAAAATTAAGAATAAAGTAGAAGTACCAAAGAATACACAAAGCTTTCTATCTCCCCATACCACCTTATTTTTCATTTCATTTTTGTCCCCATTTTTCTACTCATCCATCCATACACTGGATAAAGGGAGTGTGAGTCACAAGGTTTTTACAATCACACAGTCACACCATGTAATCTACATAGTCATACAATCATCTTCAAGAATCAAGGCTACTGGGTTGCACTTCCACAGATTTTGGTATTTCCTTCTAGCTATTCCAATACACTAAAAACTGAAAAGGGATAGCTGTATAGCACATAAGAATACCCTCTAGGGTGACCTCTCAACTCCTTTGAAATCTCTCAGCCTCTGAAACTTTATTTTGCTTCACTTCACTTCCCTTTTTTGGTCAAGAAGATTTTCTCAATCCCTAGATGCCGGGTCCAGGCTTATCCCCGGGAGTCATGTCCCACATTTCCAGGGAGATTTAAATCCCTGAGAATCATGTCATACATAGTGGGGAGGGCAGTGAATTCACCTGCTGAGAGGGCTTAGAGAGAGAGAGAGAGAAAGAGGCCACATCCGAGTAACAAAGAGGATCTCTGGGGGAGATTTTCAGGTGCAGTTATAAGCAGGCTTAGCCCCTCTTTTGCAGTAATAAGCTTCGTAAGAGCAAGCCCCAAGATCAAGGGTTTGGCTTACTAAATTGTTAGTCCTCAATGTTTGTGAGAATATCAGTAATAACCCAGGTGGGGAAGTCCAACATTTCTGCATTTTTCCCCAGTTCCTCAGGGAGGCTTTGCAAATATATTTTTATTCTCTGCCCAAATTACTCTGGGACGTCCTTCTCTCCATGTTTTCTCCAGAACTTGTATCCCTCTGTTTATATTTTTCTCTGCAATTTTATAGAGATATATTCACATACCATAAGAATAATTCACAGAGTGCAGTCAGTTGTTCAGAGTATCATCATATAGTTGTGCATTAATCACCACAATTGGCATTTGAACATATTCATTACTCCAAAATTTTTTTAAAAGAATAATAAAAAAGATAAAAAATACAATACAGTACAATACAATAAAATAGTAAGTTCAGACAATACCACCACCGCCAAGAATCCCATAGCCTCCCTTATATCCCCCTCTCATAGACATTTAGCTTTGATCAGTTGCCTTTGTTACATTTAATGGAAGCATATTACAATGTTACTGTTAGCCATAGACTCCAGTTTGCATTGGCTATTTTTTTTCCACCGTACCATCTCTTTCTCCACATCTTGCAAGGCTGACATTCGTTTGTTCTCCCACATGTAAAAACATGTTTATATTTGTACATTTAATCACCATCATTGACCACTCTAGGTTTCACTAAGTTGTACAGTCCCAGTCTTTCTCATCTATCTTTCCATCTGGTGTCATACATGCCCCTAGTCTTCCTCTTGCACTCATCTTTGTACAGTGTACTCACAATATTTTTCAGCCATCACAAAGTATTATGCTATCCACTTGTGGATCTGTGCTATCAATCCTGTTGAACATTTTGATATTTTAATGTGTTTTGCCAGAACTTAGACTCTGGGGCATCTGTTCCATAAGCTTGTATCCAGCTAGTGTAATGCCAGAGCTTTCCTTGGTCTCCAAGAGCTAACAAACAAAAAGAAGGAGGAGGAGGAAGAAGAGGAAGAGGAGGAAGAGGAGAAGATGATAAAGAAAAACCTATCCCAGTCTTTGCAGATTGACCTGTGCCAGTGCTCTCCTTCAGGGATTATCTACAGAATGAATTTAGAAAATAGCTATAGGATAAAGAGTATGGTCTCCCTAGTTCTTTCTGAGCATTCTTATTATCTCAGGCTTGCTCATGTGGCCCTATTACTTTCCCCACTAACATGATTCTGAATGCCCCCTCTTCCCAGGGAGACAGATCTTCATGGTCACAGGTAATCCTTGGCCCCAGGCAGTCACTTGACTGCTGTGTAGGAGAGTTCTGTGAGCTGCCTTCTACACACAGGGCAAGTTCTGGGATGGCAAGTCCCTCAAGCCAGCACCATAGAGATTGGGCCAGACATATATATTTCCAGCATGTGCAGGAGAGTTATTCTGCTCCCTCCATAGCTGAGACCAGGGATACACAGTAGGAGCATGGGCCAGCTCCATGCTTAGCCAGCTGGTGAGGGGTAGGGAGTGGCCAGCCAGGACACCAAGAGATCCTACAGTTTTTAAATTGCCTTATTCTTGATTCAGCATTCACCTTGTTACTGCAGTTCTTTGACAGTTTACTGGAGCTTTGAGAAATATGTTTCTGCAAGTTCTTGCTGGTTGTTCAAAGCTTCTATGGGGGAGTAGAGCCCCGAAGCATCTCATTCTGACATCTTGAATGGGGCAATACGGATGGATGGTATTTTAAACATATATTGTTAAGTATGACAATCACAAGCATGACAAAAATTTTGTTAAATAACAACCATTTTTCAATTTCTCTTATCCTTATGCCTTACTATTTGAACTAGAGTTCACAACTTCAAGGAAATTCTGAAAGCAGCATACATTCTCCTTTTTCCTCTTGTCGCTACTCTTACCATATCTTGCATGATGTATTTTTTCCTTCCAATCATTTCCCTCAGGTCAAATAGATAGCACCTTATTGCTAGGAAGACAAGAGAGGTGAGAAAAATGGGTTATCTCCACATTTTGCCTATTTTGGAATGAGAGCCATGTTAATAATTGGTAGGATGGCAGTGTCCCCCTCTTCAGAAGTACAATATAAAATAATTCCTAGCATTAGTTTATATACCATTAAAACCGGTCTTTCCTTTTGGTTTCTATATCTCTTTAGGGTACTTGGGACATTTTCAGATAAAGGAAAGTTGTATCAATATAGGTACTGATATTAGGGTGAAGGGTACAAAAATTTGGATATAGATTTCTGAAATTATTTATCTTTTAGGAATAGATAACCTGTCAGGCCTGAGATTGTTGAAAGTTTATTTTGTAATAAATCATCTGCATGTCAATTCAATTGTCTTTGGGTTGTTCACCCTGTTATTGCCCTAAAGGTAATGTGCCCATGATGGATGAGCCCTACAAATGGAAGTCAATTCAATCAACATGTATTGAACATCTTGCATGTCCCAGGCACTAAACCAGGTGCTGAAGGTTGAAAGAAGAGTGCAATGTCATCTGTACCCTCAAAGACCTCACAGTGGTTCAAAGCTACGTCACATTTTTAAACTCAGAGCAGTTTTTCCTAAAGTTAAAAATGTACTTGAAACAGTAAGAATGATCATGTAATAAAATGATCTGTTATAATCAGTCTCATTTTCCCCCTGCTATGTCACACACACATATACACACACACACACACACTATAGCCATTTCCATTTTTTTTGGTAAGTACAGTGTGTGATTTGACTGTCCTCAAGGCCCACATTTTTCCATTATTCTACTATTTTTTAGTTTAGGGAGGATTCAACTTTTTAGATCGTGATGTTGGTGAAGCATTTTAACCTCGCATCAGATTGTTCTTAGACATTTCAGAAAAAAAATTAAAAATTAGACAAATTTAACTTGGTTCTCAAAATCTATTTTACTTTATCCACACATTAACTATCTTTGTCTATGCTTTAGTCTTCTGGAGACATTAAGTCTTTTATTTCTGTACTCTAGACACTATTCCCAGTAACTGATCAAAAATATATTCTATGGCATTGATAAGGTGACAACACTTAAAAACAACATCAAAATTTGTCTAGAAATTTCCATAAAAGATATAGTTACCCTAGTGTGATGGTAAAAGTACTATTAAGAGTATATATCCCAGATACACACAGGAAGATTGGGCTACCTTCCTGATTTATACCAATAATTATGAGATGCTACAGATTCAGTTCAGTTTTAGGAAGGGATTATTGCAATTTCTACCTCAAGCTTTGAATATTATTAAAATAATATATGTTCTTGGACATTTTTCTGATTTTTTATATATAAACTATAACCAGTTACCATTAACAGAAAATGTGGACTCCAACCTTCTTTTTTCTTTGGTTAAGTGACAACCTTATGATAAAACATGCTCTCTAAAGAAACTTGAGTATCATTAATCCTTTCCTAGCATTAGTTTATATACCATTAAAACCGGTCTTTCCTTTTGGTTTCTATATCTCTTTAGGGTACTTGGGACATTTTCAGATAAAGGAAAGTTGTAAAGCTTGTATGTTATATTTAATTGCAAGTTGTTTTCTGCTCCATTTGTCATACAAATGAACATCTTATGGCTGATTCTGTATGTACAAGCCATGGAAGTTAGTCTCTAATTCTGTGATTTTCTTTAGTCATCATATTCTTGTTCATTTCCTATACTTTCTTGTGTACTGTGATGTGCCAACTCAAGGAGATGTTATTCCAGTACATGGGCAACATCACAGATGTTTCAAGAGCCCTTGAGTTGGAACAGGCTTTAGAGATCCCTTTACAGAGGAGGACATCAAGGTCCCTAAGGCCCAGGTGACTGGCCTAGGTTACTAATCCAGGTACAGGAAGAGGTGGGGCATGGTCCTCTCACTCCCATCAGAGGCCTTTGTTTTCTAGTCCTCACCTGACTACCTGTGCTCTGGTAAACTATACCAGGTCATCTGGTTATTCAGGAAAAGTTCACTGGGAATGATCTAAGTGTATAATTCTATAATCTGCACTGGGGTGGGCAACCACAGACAGATTATGAGGCTTAGTCCTAGCTCTTCAGATGCTATAGTTAAGTGACAACATAAAATAACATTTGACTGATGTTGATATCTTCAAAACAAGTGTGAGTAACATGCTGAATGGCAGGAAAGGATAAGATACTTTGACTTGGAGGTATTTGAGAGATCTTTTGTAAAGTAGGGCTTCAGTTGGAACCTAAAAAATTCTGAAGAAATTAGTCCTTCAATATAAGATAGTTCTGCATGATAGTGACTTGAGAAATTTAAGGTTTCAATGGAATGATGGATCTTTAATATATAACTGGATTAGCCATGTGACCATTTTCAAATATTCATCAACAACCCTTTCAAATAGCCCTTTTGATGTTGCCAACTCATGGGAACACGAGTTAGACCATCTTGATGCTCCCACCATTGTACCCCCCAAAATCACCCTGTTAGTTGCTCAATGGCATATCCTGCTACTAGTTTCCATACCCTTATTCAGTAGATTTTCTTTTGTTTTGCTTGTTTCTTTTGTAGTGGTACATTCCTAACATCTTCTTTCACTTCCTAGACACCCTCTTTTAATTTGTTTGACTCAATGCTAAATAATTGTTCTTCATTAAATATGGTTAATACATGAATGTATTTTTATTTGCTACAGTTTGGTAAAACAAAGTATCTATATGAAATTTATTTCAGTGAACAACAGGGAAATAGAAGTGAGGTCTAATTGTGATCAAACTATATTTTATATGATAATTTATATAGAAATAAAATAACATTATTTGGTCACATTGAGATTCAGAGCTTTCTGAGTTCCTAACTTCTGTGCAGCTTTCCTAGGAGATAGGTCTTCTCTCCGAAAACATTTCTGATTAGTGTTAACCATATAGCTCATTGTTAAATTTGTCATAGACCTCAGTTTCAGAAAACATGGGAAAATTTAGGATACTTACTACCCTGTCTGGTACTTCAGATGACTGAGGATTATTATGAAATTGTCTTAGTGATGTGAATGAATTTAATTCTCTTTTCTTCACACAAATGGAAATAAAAACCAAATTCATGTGCTGTTTCTCATAACTGGGTTGAAAATCTGAGAAATATCATATGAGATAGAATTAGAGTACCTTCTTCAACCATTAGAGCTATATTTGTGAAGCAGTGTCAGAGAGACCCCACCATGGAAAGTTTGCCAAGAGATGCAAATGACAAAGATGAACCTCAGGTAATATTTCAACCCTGGTATAATTTACACTTCATTACTGTACTTTCCACATTTTGTCCTTGATTTTGTAACATGACAAAGTCTCTAAGGTAATCACTTAAGGGATTTCTGTGATAGTGACAGTCTTGTTTGATAGAAACTATAGGAAATGATGAAAAATTTTGAGTCATTCTTTATTCTACATAGTATGAAATAATTGCTTTGATTGCTTTCTCTCCTGAAATGCCACTGTACCTGTTGAACCCAAAAACACTTGTTGCAGCTGTGACCTGATATATCACTGCTGTTCTTGCAACTTGTTACCAAAGAAAAATTTCACATCCTCATTGCCTTGTGATCCAGTAGAAAGAGCTTAAAGGAATTGAAAGGTGGCCTTCATCTCAAGTTCACTTCCACATCTTCACATCTTGGGTCTAAGTGAGGGAGTTTAATTTGTATCTAGAATCTTTGCTTCAAGGGACTCTCTTCTAGTTTGCTAATGCTGCCAGAATGCAAAACACCAGAGATGGATAGGCTTTTATAAAGGGGGTTTATTTGGTTACACAGTTATAGTCTCAAGGCCATAAAGTGTCCAAGGTAACAACACATCAGCAATCGGATACCTTCACTGGAGGATGGCCCTCTGTTCCCAGGATGTTCCTCTCTAGGCAGCAGTTCCTCAAAAAATGTCACTCTTAGTTGCTCTTGGGGTGTTTGCCCTCTCTTAGCTTCTCCGGAGCAAGAGTCTGCTTTTAATGGCTGTCTTCAAACTGTCTCTCATCTGCAGCTCCTGTGCTTTCTTCAAAGTGCCCCTCTTGGCTGTAGCTCCTCTTTGAAATGTCACTCTAAGCTGCACTGAGTTACTTCTGTTTGTCAGCTCCTTTATATGGCTCCAGTGATTTAATTTAGACCCACCCTGAATGGGAGGGGTAACATCTCCATGGAAATTATCCAGTCAGAGTCATCACCCATTTCCCAGGGTTGCTGAAACAAAGTATCATAGAATAGTTGGCTTAAGTTACTGAAATATATTGTCCCACAGTTGTAGAGTCTAGAAGTCTAAAATTGAAGTTTCATTAGGTCCCTGATTTCTCTTAGAGGGGAGAAAACATTCTATGCCTCTCTTCTTGCTTCTGGTGGGTAGTTAGCAATCCATGGCATTCCTTTGTGTGCTGGTTGAAACCTATTATGTCCCCCAAAAAAGCCATGTTCTTTTAATCCTGTCTTGTGGGTGCAGACTTATTATAGGTGGGATCTTTGATTTAGGTTGTTTCCATGGAGATGTGGCCCACCCAAATGTGGGTGAGATCTTTTGATTAGATTATTTCCATGGATGTGTGACTCTGTCCATTCAAGGAGGGTCTTAATTAGTTTACTGGCATCCTCTATGAGAGGATAAAAGGCAGAGACATTTTGAAGAGAACTCAGAGACACTTAGAGAGAAAATACCCAGAGATATTTTGGAGAAAGACATTTTGAAACTGGACCCCAGGAGAGAAGGACCAACAGACATCACCATGTGCCTTCCCATGTGACACAGGAACAGCAGATGCCATCGGCCTTTCTTCAGTGGAGGTATTCTCTTGTTGATGCCTTAGTGTGGACACTTTTATGGCCCTAGAACTGCAAATGTGTAACCTAATAAACCCCCTTTATAAAAGCCAATCCGTTTCTGGTATTTTGCACTCCGGCAGCTTTAGCAAACCAGAACTGATTTTGCTACCAAAGAAGTGGGGTGCTGCTGAGTTTGCAAATACCAGATGTGTTGGAATGGCTTTTTAAATGGATAAGGGGAAGAGTCTGGAAGAATTGTGAGGAGCTGGATAGAAAAGGCCTAGACTGCTTTGAAGAGACTGTTGGTAGAAATATGGACTCTAAAGATACTTTTGATGAGGACTTAAACAGAAATGATTAATGTGTCATTGACAATTGAAAGAAAACAATCCTTATTTTAAAGTGGCAGAGAATTTGGCAAAATTGATTCCTGGTGTCCTGGAGTCCTGGTGTCATATGGAAGGCAGAATTTGAAAGTGATAAGCTGCGATACTTAGCTGAAGAGATTCTGAAATTAAATGTTGAAAATGCAAACTGCCTTCTCCTTGTCGCTTATAATAAAATGCAAAAGAGGAAGCAGATAAGCTGAGAACTGAATTCTTGAGTAAAAAGAAACCAGAATGGTCTGAAAAAAGCTTAGCCTTTAGAAAGGGAGACTCCAGAGGATAGTGCCCCACATGAGGATTTAACCAAACCTGGAACCAGCCAACAATTTCAGTTATAAGCCAGGATTGGAGATGGAGTTATCCAGGAAGGATTTGTGGAAAGTCATATTGTCTGATGGTTTTGACCCCTGCAAAACTTAGCCAGGTGTCATGAACATTGGCTCAATTCTATTCCAAAACAAGAACTTAAAACTGAAAGTGAGGAATTTTCTATTCTGTTAGAATGGGGAGCGGATGGAACAGAGTGCTACCAAGTTCCGTGTCCTGTTGATTCTCCATAATTTACAGAATAAGAGTTAACATTTTTTTTTGAGTTAGCACTTCTTAATGAGCTGATGATTACCAGGACTTTATCCAATTTTTGGCTTTTACTTAACTTTCTCACCTCATCTTTAACCCCTTTCCCAGTTGTTTCTATCTTCCCAAAATACCAAACCATTTTAAATATCAATCCCCTTGCCTAGAACATTCTTTCCCCTCTTCATTAAAAAAGCTGGACACCATTCACCTTAATGTCATTCTTTTCTAGGGATTCTAGGTTAGCTGGCTTTCTTTTCCTGTATTGTAACTGTTATGGATTGAATTATGTCCCTGACAAAGATATGTTTATGTCCTAACTCTCAGTCCTGTGTGACCTGATTTGGAAATAGGACCTTCAATGTTATTTTCAGTTAAGATGAGACCAAACTGTGTTAGGTTGAGCCCTTAATCCAAGATGACTGATTTCCTTACAAAGAAAGGAAATTTGGACCATCAGTAAGACACACACACACACACACACCTGTGCATGGAGGAGGGGCGGGGGGGAGAGAGAGAGAGAGAGAGAGAGAGGAACCATGTGATAGAGGCAGAGGTTGATTTATGCTACCACAAACCAAGTGTTCCAGTTTGCTGAACCTTCTCTGAAGAAAAGGCTGATGGTGTCCAGAACACCTGTCAGATGAGAAGGCAAGTGGTTGGCATCTGCTGATCATTTGCTCCTGGGTTGCATTGCTTTCAGCTTCTGATTCCAGTGACTTTCTCCTTTAGCATCTGTTCTAGTTTGCTAATGCTGCCAGAAGGCAAAACACCAGAAACGGATTGGCTTTTATAAAATGGGGTTTATTTGGTTACACAGTTACAGTCTTAAGGCCATAAAGTGTCCAAGGTAACACATCAGAAATTCACTGGAAGATGGGCAGTGGTGTCCGGAAAACTTCTGTTAGCCAGGAAGGCATGTGGAAATTATCCAGAGTCATCACCCACAGTTGTGTGGGGTGCATCTCCACAGAAACACTGAAAGGATTCCAATCTAGTCAGCACTATAAAGTGTCCAAGGTAACACATCAGCAATTCACTGGAAGATGGGCAGTGGTGTCCGGAAAACTTCTGTTAGCCAGGAAGGCATGTGGAAATTATCCAGAGTCATCACCCACAGTTGTGTGGGGTGCATCTCCACAGAAACACTGAAAGGATTCCAATCTAGTCAGCACTAAAACATCTGCCCCACAAGATTGCATCAAAGAATATGGCTTTTTCTGGGGGACATAATACATTCAAACTGGCACAGCATCTGTGGGTTCTCACTTACCTTCTCTGCTTTTGTGAGGTACATAATAGTTTCACACCAGCACACTATGCTATCATATATATAAAGAAAATAATGGACTATAAAAAATAAACAGCCTAAGAGATATATATAAAACACTTCACATAACAGCAACAGAATACACATACATCTCAAGTGCACAAGGATCATTCCCCAGGATAGACCACAACTAGGTCAGAAAACAAGACACAATAAATTAAAAAATATGGAAATCATACAATTTATCTTCTCTGACCACAATAGATGAAGCTGGAAATCAATAACAGGGAGAAATGGAAAATTCACAAATAAGTGGAGATGAAATAACATACTCTTAAACAACCAATGGCTTAACAAGGAAATTATGAGGGAAGTTAGGTAACATCTTTAGGCAAATGGAAATATAAACACCATGCACCAAAATTTATGGGATGCAGCAAAGGCAGTGGTGAGAGGGAAATTCATAGCTCTAAAAGCTAACATTATAAAAGAGGACACACCAATGTTCAAAATGGTATCATTCACAATGACTAGAAGATGGAAGCAACCCAAGCATCCATCAACTGATGAATGGATAAATAAAATGTGGTATCTAGGCTGCCTCTGGAATGGATAAATAAAATGTGGTATCTAGGCTGCCCAAGTTGATGATGGGGTTAATTCCCTATTGTAAGATTCTCATTTGTACCCACCCAGCCTCACCATCACCCCATGTCACCATGCTCCAACCACCTCCTCTTTAATAATGGGGGCCACTGAAAAGTATGATATATTTGATCCAAGACAGTCCATTTCCATCCAGAGGTCTACAGTGGTGACAGGGACATGGGACTCCTTCTAGATTCCAGATAGTTTAACACAATTGACATCCTGGCTGACAACTGTGAAAAGGAACCTTGGATTATTTTATTTGACTGTTGTTGAATACCACAATCCCAAATCCATAGAACACATCAGACTTCAAGTTCCCTGTAGAATTCTAAAATAACTTTTGCTAATGAGGATGTCTGATACCGTTATTGTACAAGGTGAAACTGAAACAATGAAGGATTTGGAGTCAGAAATGAAAGATACAACCAGAGTTGAAAATCCTATCAAATCAAAACACTTTGGGAAGATTTTGGCAGAAAAGAATGGATTTGTACTGACAAAATATTTATTTGCAGGAGAAAATTCAGATCCAATTAACACAGTTGTTTGAAAACGAGGAGAAGTCCCAAAAGATGAAGCAGAAAAAGGAAAAGACGGTGATAAGTTGCCCAGAAAAATGTTATCAAGAGATTCCAGTCAAGAATACATTGATTCAGAAGGAATTAAGTCAGGAGGTGTGAAATGGGGAGAATGAATCTTGAGGACATTATGTTCAGTGAAATAAGCCAGAAATGAAAGGAAAATTTTGTAAGGCCTCAGTAGTATAAAATTACTATAATGAGCAAATGTTAAGAGTTGAATTCAAAAACATAGGTACTAGGGGATAGAATGTGGACAGAGATTGGGCAATCGATGCAGGAGAGTAGGGTGTTCAGTGAGGCTTGTAAAGGGTCATAGATTGTAAGCTCTTAAGGCAGTCACATCTATTTCTGAGTTTTGACTGTTATGTAAGACATGTTTATTTGGTACAAAATTTATATTCTTTGTAGCATCTGTATGGTCAGTTTATTTCAACAACATGGTTCCACAGAACCTAGAATGGAGAATGAGATCTTATTATTCTGTACAGGTTAATATGATACCCTGATGCACCCCAGAATACATTGGGCAGAAAATAAAAAAGTATTTGCAATGTCCCTTGAGGG
Organism: Choloepus didactylus; assembly: GCF_015220235.1. Taxonomy (NCBI): domain Eukaryota; kingdom Metazoa; phylum Chordata; class Mammalia; order Pilosa; family Megalonychidae; genus Choloepus; species Choloepus didactylus. The sequence goes on from NC_051313.1 coordinate 21,593,899, forward strand.
ACTAGGGGAAAATGTGGAAATATTAAACTTCCTCACTTGGGGAATTCCTGATATTCCTGCAAGCATTAGGGAATCCCAATTTAATAAGTCAAGCCCTTGATCTCGGGGCTTGCCTTTATAAAACTTATTCCTGCAAAGGAGAAGGTAAGTCTACTAATAATTATGCCTAAGAGTCACCCCCAGAGAACCTCTTTTGTTGATCAGACGTGGCTTCTTTTTCTCAGCCAATTCTGCAAATAAACTCACTACCCAGAGACAAAACACCAGCAATGGATTGGCTTTTATAAAGGGGGTTTATTAGGTTATAAAGTTACAGTTTAAGGGCATAAAGTGTCTGAGGTAAGGCATCAACAATAGGGTACCTTCACTGGAGAAAGGCCATTGGCATCTGAGAAACTTCTGTTAGCTGGGAAGGCATGTGGTTGGTGTCTGCTGATCCTGGATTTTGTTCCAGTTCTTCTCTCAGCTCCTGTGTGTTCTTCAAAATTTTGCTCTTGGGGCATTTGTCCTCTCTCAGCTTCTCTGGAGCAAAAGTCTGCTTTCAAAGGCCATCTCCAAAATGTCTCTGTAAGCTGCAGCAGCAAGCTCCTTCTATCTGAGCTCTTATATAGGGCTCTAGTAAACTAATCAAGGCCCACACTGAATGGGTGGGGCCACACCTCCATGGAAACACAAATAACCAGAAGGAAAGAATGGAAATGGTGGAAATGTGTGCTAGTTTGGATGTATTATGTCCCCCTAAAATGACACATTCTTTAATGCAATCCTGTGGTTGCCAATGTATTATTGTTGATTAAGTTGGAATCTTTGGATTAGGCTGTTTTCATGGAGATGTGACCCACCCAACAGTGGGTAATACTTTGATTAGATTATTTCCATAGAGGTGTGGCCCTGCCCATTCAGCATGGGTCCTGATTAGTTTACTAAAGTGCTATAAGAGCTCAGACAGAAGGAGCTCGGTGCTGCAGCCAAGAGAGACATTTTGAAGACAGCCATTGAAAGCAGATTTTTGCTGACACTTTGCTCTGGAGAAGCTAAGAGAGGACAGAATGCCCCAAGAGCAACATTTTGAAGAACACACAGGAGCTGAGAGAGGTTCTGGAAAACAACCCAGGTTCAGCAGACGCCAGCCACGTGCCTTCCCAGCTAACAGAGGTTTACCAAATACCATTGGCCTTCCTTCGGTGAAGGTATACTTGTGTTGATGCCTTAATTTGGACATTTTCATGGCCTTCAGACTGTAACTTTGTAACCAACTAAGCCGCCTTTATAAAAGCCAATCCATTTCTGGTATTTTGCATAATGGCAGCACTAGCAAACTGGAACAAACTGTAACTCATAGCATTCTTTTAAATTGGCTCTATAGCTATTTGTTAAATTGTAGTTTGACAGTCATCACCTTTTGGATATGTTATATTTCACAATAAGGAAATTTCCTACTTTTTAAATCATACTTTGAAAGTTACTACCTTTCTGCATATATGTTATGTTTCACAAAAAGGAAATAACTGAAATTGTGGAACAGTAACCCATAACATTCTGTGAAATTTGCTAAGTACTTGTTAAATTACACTTGGAAAGATATCACTTCTATGTATATTTGTTATATTCCACAATAAAAAATATGATTAAAAATGATATGGAGGCACAAGGAACTGAAAATATATATGCATATATGTATGTATATGTATATGTGTGTGTGTGTGTGTGTGTATCTTCAGAATGTTCAAGATAGTAGAGAAAAGCATAATTATGGTAAGGAGAGATAAAGGAAATAGGAAAAAAAGGTCAAAATTCAACTTTTAGAGATAGTGTTAATTGCAGATTAGACATGGCAGAAAAAAAGATTGGTAAAAAAACAAAAAACAAAAAACAAAACAACAACAACAAAAAAATAACTCACTAACTTTTCCCCTATGTGGGATATGATGCCCAGGGGTGTAAGTCTCCCTGGCAATGAAGGCCAGCACTCCCAGGGATGAACCTGAGCCTGGCGTTGTGAGATTGAGAATGCCATCTTAACCAAAAGGGGAAAAGAAATGAAACAAAATAAAGCTTTAGTGACTGAGAGATCTCAAATAGAATCGAGAAGTCAATCTGGAGGTTATTCTTACACATTATATAGATATTCTTTTTTAGTTTCTAGTGTATTAGAATAGCTAGAAGGAAATACCTGAATCCGTTGAACGGTAATCCAGTAGACTTGATTCTTGATGATAATTGTTTAACTATATAACTTTTGTCATGTGACCATGTGATAGTGAAAACCTGGTAACTGATACTCCCTGAAACCAAGGTATGGGCCTGCTGTAACCAAAGCCAGCAGGTTCAGTAGAATTTCAGTCCTAACAAGAGGTGATAGTTCTGTAAGCAAAAAAAAAGAAGCATAGGCAGGCTTTCAAAAACAGGTATAAATTTCTGCCTAAAATTGTGCAAACAGAACATTAGTTTTCCTGATGTTCATATCTTAGCTGTTTTTTTCGTATGGCTTCTAATTATCCTAAAATGTAAAATTCCTACAGCAGTGTAGGCACCAAAGTATTTAAGGGGTAAGGAGGATGTACATTGACCTCAGGATTCATTCTCTATCCTGGAGGCACATTTATGAATATCAATTAAAATAAAAATTTTAATAAACAATTAAAGATAAAGTCTTTTTAAAAAGAATTTTGAGTAATATGCTTACTTTCAAGAATGCCAACAACTATAACTAAGCCGTGTTTTTTTAAATATTTTCTCTCACTTAAAGTGAGGCAAAATATACCAACTTAGCCTGTTGGTATATTTGTTTTCCTATGTGTGCCTCCTATTGCCTGTTGCCTTATACATAAAGCAAACTTTTATCTCTTTTCTGCAAGCTATGTCTTTTTCCCTAAACTCTGCTACATCCCAGGGAAAAAACATTATTTTCACTCTTCTGTATTCAATTCTGCAATTAAAATGTGAACTTTTAAACTTAAAAATTCCAATGGAGCATTGGTGAATAACAGGAGCAGTACATATTTGAGGGTGTTAATGTTTCTGGCATGCAAAGCCCCACAGCAGAGGGCTTATTTTATATTGGTCTTTTGTATTTTTATATTTGACTGATTGAGTCAATGGAAACCAGCCCTAATTGTTGCTTTATAGGCAGACCATGTTTTCCGTCACTGGCACATACTGAACTAAACCTTTGGGGAGTAAAGCAGAACTGGGCTGCTGTTTTCTGTTACTCTGCAAATCAGAAAAAGATTCGTAGCTCTGATTAATATTTTATTTTGTTTAGTTGCCTACACAACATCCTGCCAAATTACTTTGTAATAATAATAATAAAAGTCACTGAGAACTTTGTGTTTATTCTCACCACCAACCCAAATAAAAAGATTTCTATAAATGAGTTATTTCTAATAAAGCACAAAGCTTGAAGATGAATATTAAAAGCAAATTGACCTCATGGTTTTATGTTAGCAGAAGGCACAAAACTTGAGAATATATTCAATTAATAGTGATGTGGGTTTAAAGGCTCTAGAAAATCTAAGGGCAGTAAAGCAATTCCAAATGTATCTCTCCATCTTGTAAAATGATATTTAATGAATAAAACTTACTTTTAGGGCAAACATGATGCTCCATAACCATGGATTTCAGAAATACAACTCATCAGATGTTAGAATAGCATCTTTTTAAATATGCTAAAATAAAGCAAGCATTAGACCCTTACTAAAAGAAAGACTGCATTTATTAACAAACAAAGCGTAATATTGACATACACAGTTTCTCAATGGGAAAAATGAGTCAGTGAGTACATTCTTATATAAGATGGGGTGAACATCAAAATATGGTTACTACAAAGCACATGTATAGTGCTTTGCAAAACACAGAATCCCTTATACTAATTTTTGTTATTAATGCTTCCTCAGCACTGTCAATCAGTTTTCTCATCTTTACTGAGAAAAGTAAGATGAGGAAGTCAAGGTATAAAATGATTAAATTATTTAACCAAGGTAACAACTGAGTTCATGGACATGCTAAGATTCACATATGGGCAACTATGACTGTGTATCCCCCCAAATTCATAGCTGGAATGATACAGTACACTCACTCAAACATGATGACCAAGGAATTATTAGCAAATGTGACATCTGGAAGTTGTTTCAATTGTGCATGTTAAAGCAAGTGTGTTTCATAATTAATTGACTTAGCACATTTAAGGGAAGTTTATGCTCAATTACAATATGTACTGGCAAATAATGATGTACTAAAAAAACTGCATTTTTCCCTGGGTAAGGTTACCATTATGCCATTTCTTGCCCCCTTAATGGACAATGCAGGCACTTAAGTAGAGGTTTGATCTATAAAATGTGTCTTACTACACTAGTCAAGAAGACATTGGATAACTTTCTGGAAATGTTCAAAAGATCTGCTCCTAATACATTAAATTATATGGCTTCAGATGTATTTAGTTATTTTGCTTAACTGTTCCAGTGACTTCCTTCACCTAATAACTCAAACACCTCTTAAACTACTGAACAGCCATTAAGATATGAGTTGATTCTATAAGCTGCAGGTTACAAGTGTATTTTACACAGTCAAGATTTTTTAGAACTCAAAGGCTTCCTCATATATATATTAAATGGCTGCTTTGCTGAAAGACAAAATAGTGCATGAGGTTGAGCCCAGTGATGCTTAATGGCAACAAAACAAAACAAAAAATAATAATCACATCTTGGTCCTGTAGCAAAAAAGACTTAGTTAAACTTGCTATGGAGGTTAATATGTTTAACTGAAGCTGAAAATATTCGAAAGATAAAAGAATGGAAGGCATAACAAATTTCTAAAACATATAGTTCTAGATGGAATAAGAATAACTTCCACTGAATTGTAAAATTCTTACTTAAAAACAAAGCCAGACTTGGTTCCAGAGAAAGTACCCTAATTTGTGTTCTGACTAATAATTAAAGGGAAGAAGAATTGGAAAAAATACCAGGAGCTGAACTGCTTGACGAAATGAACATTTCTGAGCATCCACTATGTGCCAAGCAGGAATTCACAGACAAATAAATGAGCAATTACTAGGAAAAAAAAAAAGTAAGAAGAGGTAGTAACAAAAAACTGTGGGAACAACCGAGAGAAGGACTAAACGTTGCATAGTGTCGGGGAAGACTTCACAGTAACTTCCAGGCTCAGAGGGAGGCCAAGAAAGTGTCACCAGGAAATGCCAGAGAAGTCTCTCACAATAGTGCATCATTTTTATGTGACTGAATTGATCACAATTTAGAATCTGAACTCAGCCTGGCAGAGTTAATAATTCAGTTTCTTTTGTAATTTAGAGTTGAAAGAATGGGGAATGCAAACTTAACTAACCAAGTCTCTAAAACACGATATATGGAACCTGATTAACAATTTATTAATTTTCTTATGATAAATGTAACTCAACTGGAAAAGGAACTTGTGACATCGGGAAAGAGAAGCCTCTCCCCTTGTAGAAGATTGCTCCATGAGCTTTGGATCAGCACTAGAAAATTTGCTTTATGATTGGAAATGCATATGCACCTTAGATTTTGACAACATGATAAATCTGTTTCAGTGACTGTTAAGACCTTGCAGGCAGGACACCCTCTCCTTATGCAAAGTGTGCCTCAGCAGTCATTACTAAGTTTATCTCCTTTTCCTTCACCCCTTCTGAATAACTTTCTACCTCTATCTCACCAGCTTCATCTGACAGGTCACATTTAGATATTTTAGCACATTCAACCAAGTGACAAGGAAGTGGCTTTCTGGCTCTACAGTGATTTTGTATATGCATTTTCTAATCCATTTTATACCAATTTAATAGTTTTATCCTTAATGGGAAACTAATTTTCAATTTCTTATGGAGTATCTAACTGCCTTGCAATGTTTTGGGAATAAGAAGAATTCAGTTTACATGGAGCAAAGGTGCTTCAGTAGGAATCGTGTTTATTGTGGGTATAAAAATAGGCAGAACCAGCTGACAAAGGGCCATATATATGTCTTGCTGCTAAGATAGGTCATAAACTGTAGGCAGTCAGGAATGACTGGAAAATAAAAGTTTCTTTGTATGACAGTGTTTGGCATTATGACAGGGAGAGTGAAGAGAAGGTTGGAGTTAGCTGAGGACATTCATGTGCACATGAAAATTTATTTTTGAACACTGGTCAAAATATACATCTCTTGTCACCTAAGAAAAATAGTCAAAGTCATAAAACTATCAACAATAGGGAGATGAGGCAAGAGGGGAAGGTGGGAGTAATATCATGTGTACCTTGTATCATGCATTAAAAATCTAGTACTTTATATAATAGGCAATGAGATCTCAGAGAAGAAATTTATATGAGAGTAACTTTAGCAGCTTTGCACTTTAAAAATAACTCTATTGGCATTAACAAAACAAAAAGTATATTAGAGAGGTATAAGATAGAAAGCAAGGAGATAATTTTCCTGGAGAGGTTGCAGAAATTAGTGTCATCAGCAAGGAACTGAAGGATTCAGTGCTGGTCATTCCATAAACATTCCCTTCAAACTCTTCTATTTGTTCTGTGCAGAAGACAGATGAATCTCGGAGGATGACAGTGGGTTATCATACACTTAACCAGGCAGTGACTCCAATTGCAGCTGCTATTCCAGATGTGGTATCATTGCTTGAGCAAATCAGCACCTTCCCTGGTACTTGGTATGTGGCTGTTGATTTGTCAAATGCTTTTTCCTTGATACCTGTTACTACAGACCAACAAAAACAGTTTGCTTTCAACTGGCAAGGCCAGCAATACACTTTCACTGTCCTACCTCATGGGTATTTCAACTCTCAAGAACTATATCATGATCTAGTCCACAGGGATCTTGATTGCCTTTTCCTTCCACAAGACATCACATGGGTCCATTACATTAATGAGATTATGCGGATTGGACCTTATAGAGCATGAACTAGCAACTATTCTGGACTTATCATAAAGTATTTGGGTATCAGAAGGTGGGAGATGTCTAACAAAAATTCAGGGGCCATCCCACCTCAGTGAAATTTCTAGACATCCTGTGGGATGGAGAATGTTCAGATACCCCTTCTAAGGTGAAGCAGAAGCTGTTCTATCTGCCCCCCCCCCCCCACATCCACAAAAGAGGTACAACACCTAGTTGGTCCCCTTGGATTTTGGAGGCAACATAACTCACATTTAGGTGTGCTACTCCAGACTTTTTACTGAGTGACTAGTTTTGAGTGGGGACTGGAAATAGAGGAGATTTGCAACAGGTTTAGGCTGCTGTACAAGCTGCCTTGTCACTTGGGCTATATAATCCAGCAGATCCTTCCAAATGGAAGTTTCAATAGCAGATAGAGATGTTTTTGAAGCCTTTGGCAGGCCCCTATAGGAAATCACATTGCAGACCCTTAGGATTTTGGGGCAAAACCTTGGCATCTTAAAAACTGTTCAGAAACAGTTTTTGGCCTGCTACTGGGCCTTGGTAGAGACTGAATGCTTAACCATGAGCCATCAAGTTACCATAGACCTGAGTTGCCCATCATGAACTGAGTGTTTGAACCCAAGCCATAAAGTTGGGCATGCACAGCAGCACTCCAACAAATGGAAGTGGTATATATGAGAATAGTCTCAAGCAGTCCCTGAAGATACAAATGAGTTACATGGGGAAGTGGCCCAAATGCCCTTAGCTTCCACTTCTGCCCATATCTTTCCCAGCCCATATCTGTAGCCTCTTGGAGAGTTCCCTACAATCAGTTGACAGAGGAAGAGAAAACACAGGCCTGGCTTACAGAGAGCTCTGCATGATATACAGAAACCTCCCCAAAGTGGACAGCTGCGGCACTGCCATTCCTTTCTGGGAAATCTGTGAAGGACAGTGACAGTGGTGAGGGGAAATCCTCCTAGTGGGTAGAACTTCGATCAGTGCACCTGATTGTTCATGTTGTATAGAAGGAGAAATGGCCAAGGGTGCACATGTATACTGATTCATGGGCTGGTGGCCGATGGTCTGGCCATATGGTCAGGGACTTAGAAGGAATATCATTAGAAAATTGGTGACAAAGAGGTCTTGTGGAGAGGTATGTAGATAGACCTTACTGAATGGGTGAAAATGAAGATATTTGTGTCTTATGTGAATGCTCACCAGAGGATGACTTCAGCACAGGAGGATTTTAATAATCAAGTGATTAGGATAACCTGTTCTGTGCATACTAGTCAGCCTCTTTCCCCAGCTACTTCTGTCATTGCTCAATGGGCTCATGAACAGAGTGGCCACGGAGGTATAGGCTCAGAAACATGCACTTCCAACTCGAAGTCACCATGGGTATAGCCACTGCTGTGTACCCAATCTGTCAGAAACAGAGGACAACACTCAGTCCCTGATATGGCACCATTCCCTGAGGCAATCAGCCTGATACCTGGTGGAGGTTGATTACATTGGACCACTTCCATCATGGAAGGGGCAGTGGTTTGTTCTTCCTGGAATAGATACATACTCTGGATATGAATTTGCCATCCCTGCACATGATGGTTGTGCCAAAACTACCATCTGTAGACTTACATAACGCCTTATTCACCACCTTGGTACTGTACTCAGCTTTGTTTCTGATCAGAAAACACACTTAACTGCAAAAGAAGTGCAGGAATGGCACATGCTCAAGGAAGTCACTCATCTTACCATATTTCCTAAAGCAGCTGGATTAATTGAACAGTGAAACAGCCTTTTGAAGACTCAATTATGATGCCAACCAGGTGGTAATACCTTGCAGAGATGGGGCAATGTTCTCCAGGTGGCTGTATATGCTCATAAGCATTTACTCTAAGGTGCTGTTTCTCCCCTGGTCAGTGTTCCAGTTTGCTAAAGCTGCTGAGATGCAATATACCAGAAATGGATTGGCTTTTACAATGGGGGTTTATTGGTTCACAAATTTACAGTTCTAAGGCCATGAAAATGTCCCAATTAAGGCATGAACAGGATGATAACTTCTCTGAAGAAAGGCTGCTGGCATCTGGGGTTCCTCTGTCACATGGGAAGGCACATGGCTGGAGTCTACTGATCCTCTCCTGGGGCTAGCTTCTGGTTACTGTGGCTTCCTCCAAAATAGTTCCAGGTTTCTGTCTTAGCTTCTCTCTCAAAGCTTCTCCTGGGGGCAAACTCTACATTATATATCTTAGCTTCTCTGCTTGTTTCTCCCAGGGTGTTTCTGTCTAAGCACTTTTCTTAGCTTCTCTCAGCTACTGTGGGTCCTCCTTGATTCCCCCTGGGGCAAACTCTGGGCTTCATCTGTTAGCTTAGCACCTCCAAATGTCTTTCTGTCTGCATCTCCAAGCATCTGGGTCTGTGTTTGCTATGAGCTCTCTCTCTCTCCCTGAGCTCTCTTAAGGACTCCAGTAAAGGATTAAGACCCACCTTGAATGGGTGGGGTCACATCTCCATGGAAACAATCTAATCAAAATGTCCCACCCACAATAAGTCTGCCCCCACAAGGTTGGATTAAAAGAACATGGCCTTTTATGGGGTACATAACATAATCAAACCAGCACAGTCAGGATTAACAGGTCCAGGAATCAAGGGGTAGAAATGGAAATGGCACCACTCACTATTATCTCTAGTGATCCACTAGAAAAATTTTTGCTTCCTGCCTCTGTGCCCTTATGTTCTGGTCTATAGATCTCAGAATCAAAGGAAGGAGTGCTTCCACTGGTATACACAACAATGATTCCACTGAACTGGAAGTTTAGACTGCCACCCAGCCACATGGGGCTCAGCATACCTCTGAATCAACAGAAATAGAAGAGAATTTCTGAACTGGCTGGGGTGATTGATCCTATTATCAAGGTGAAATAGGACTGCTATTACACAATGGAGGTAAAGGAGAGTTTGCCTTGAATACAGGAGATCCTTTAGGGTATCTCCTAATACTGTATTGCCCTGTGATTAGATTCAAATGAAAACTGGAAGAACCTCATCCATGCAGATGCACTAATGGCCCACACCCTTCAGGAATGAAGGTTTGGGTCACCCCACCAGGCAAAGAACCAAGACCAGATGAGTGCTTGCTGAGGGTAAAGGGAATATAGAATTGGTACTAGAAAAAGGTGGCTATGTCCATGTGACCAGTTGCAATAATGGTTATGAGTATTTCCTCCTTGTTTTGTTATGAATATGTTTGCAAATATGCATAAAGCAAATGCCTTTGTTTTCTTCCCTATATTATCCTCTTATCATATAACATGAGTTTTATTAATTTTATGTCATGGAATTTAAGTTACATGTTATCAAGTTTAAAAGTGAATATCACCTAAGGACTTGCATCCTTTTCTGGGGAAAGGATTAGTTCCTTTCCATTTGTACATAGGATCATTGAATTATGTTAAGCGGAAGTATGACTGTTATTGTTTTTATTAAAGATTAAGTGTGGTTTAAGATGTGTATGTTTGCCAAGTTGACAAAGGGTGGTCTATGATGGTTAAGTTCATGCGTCAACTTGGTTGGTTTATGATGTCCAGTTGTTTGTCCAAACAAACACTGGCCTGATTGTTACTGTGAAGGTATTTTATGGATTTAATTCACTAGACAGTTGATTGAATCTATGGCTGATTGCATCAACAGTCAACAAAGGAGATCACCTTCAGCAATGAGGTAAGTCTCATCCAATCAGTTGAAGTCCTCAAAGGGAGAACTGATGATTTCACCAGTCAGAAAGAACTTCTATCTCTACTTTAGCCAGTCAGCTTTTCCTGGGGATTTCATTGAAACCTTCATTGGAGTTCCCAACTTGCAGCCTGTCCTACAGAATTTGGATTTGCCAATCATCACAGTCACATGAGCCAATTCCTATAATAAAGCTCATAATATTTACATATATGCATGTAATGCACATATACATATATGCATGTAAAGAACATATAATACATATATAATACACACATATTATTTACATATTACCTATTTCATAATATCCTGTTGGTTCTGTTTCTCTGGATAACCCTAACTAATTTAGCAGTTTTTGTAGTAATCCAAGTTTGCCGCTTTGGATGTATTATGTCTCCCAAAATGCCATGTTATTTGATGCAATCTTGTGGATGCAGACATAGTATTGTTGTTTAGGTTGGGATCTACTGATTGTTTCCATGTAGATATGATTCAATCAACTGTGGGCAAGAACTTTTATTGGATAATTTCCATGGAGGTGTTACCCCACCCATTCAGAGTGGGTCTAACTGAATCACTGGAGTCCTATAAAAGTGTTCACAGACAGAAGGAGAAGCTACAGCCAAGAGATACACTTTGAAGAATGCACAGGAGCTGAGAGTGGAGCTGGAACACAACCTGGGATCAACAGACACCAGCCATGTGACTTTCCAGCTAACAGAGATTTCCTGGATGCCAATGGCTTTCCTTCAGTGATGGTGCACTTGTGTTGATGCCTTCATTTGGACATTTTTGTGGCCTTCAGACTGTAACTTTGTGACCAAAAAAAGCCTCTTTATAAAAGCCAATCCATATCTGGTATTTTGCTTAAAAGCAGCACTAGGAATCCAGAACAACAAGTAATAAATATTGATGGCTTGAACTTGAAACAGTAGTCTTGGAAGACAGAAGCCGAATTCAAATTGTCTTAAGGAAGTATGGTGAAGAGGGCATGATATCTAAGGTGGATTGTGGATGGTTTTCAGAAGAGAGTAGAAGATATCTTGGGCAGTTATGAACATACATGGTGATGCTTTTCTTTGTCATAGAATGTGTAGGGGGAGCAAGAGGTTTTCAGAAGATACTAAGTTCCCTTTGTACATGTGTTTGAGATACCAGTTAGATATTCTTTTGGAGATATTAAGTAAAAAGCTGGAGATTTGAATCTGGAGCTCAGAAAAGAGACACATGCTGTGGATGGAGATTGAGAACCAGCATTAAGTCATCACTGAGACCATGGAACTAGAGGAGAGAGAGTGTGCATTGAGAGATAATGTATATTGAGAAGAGCCTTAACTGTTCCTGGGAAACACAGCTAATACATATCAAAGAACTGATTGGAAGAAGAGGACGCTGCAAAAGAGAATAATAGGCAAGAAGGGACAAAGAGAAACAAGTAAAAGCAGAAAAGCATAGTCATTGGAGTTTCAAGGAGAGAATGATTAATAGTATCAAATGCTTCAAGGAGGTAAAAATATTACATGGAATAAAAGTCTCCATTGGATTTTGCAACAGAAAAATTAATTTTGGCCCTGGAAAGGGAGTTTCAGGGAATTTCTGAGGGAATTTCCATTTCTGGAAGCAAGAATGTGTGGGAGGGGAACAACAGGGATGATGCCTGGAAGTTACTTTCCCAGAATATTGTTAGTGAAGGAAATGATAGAAACATGGCATTGGCTGGAGAGCAAGCTTTTCCAGACCCTATTCCTGTGAGTTCTAATGATGCCTTGCACTTGGTCACATTTTAGCACTTACCCCATGTATTAGTTAGGGTTATCTAGGGAAACAGAATCAACAAGAGATAACTATAAATGCAAGATGTTAGAAAAGTGTCTCACGCAACTGTGCATATGCGTGAGTCCAAATTCTGTAGGGCAGGCAGCAAACTGGCAACTGCAATGAAGATTATGATGAACTCCTCAGGCAGTGAACTGGAAACTTTGATGAATGTGTTCGATGAACACCTCAGGAATGAATGGGCAACTTTGAAGAACTCATCAGGAAATGCTATCCTGGTTAGATGAAGAAGTGAAGGTCTTCTATCTGTCTCACTTAGAAGTCTTCAACTGATTGGATTAAATCCAGTGTGGGATACACACCCTTCATTGATGTAATCAGTCACAGCTGCAGCCAATTGACTGATGACTTCATAAACCAGCCTTCTGGTTTATTAACCTGCCACAAATGTCCTTGAAGTAATGGTTTTATTTCTAAGTAGAGAACAATAACAGACATATATTTCGCCTAACAATACTCCGCTGTCCTGTGTACAACCAGAAATGCACTAAATCTCCCCAGAATAGAGTGCAAGTCCTTGGGTGAAATTAACTCTTAAAATTGATTTCCTTTAACTGGAATGCTGCAAAATGAACAATACAGCTTATGTCGTATGATAAGGGGATAAGATAGAGAAGAAAGCAAAGATATTTGCTTTACAGACAAATACAAACATACTCATAACAAAACAAGGAGGAAATATTCATGCCATCATAGTTCTTGTTTCTGTAACTGGTCACATGGTGATAGTTCATATTTATCACTACCTTCTTCCACTACCCATCCCATGTTCCCTTTACCCTCAGCAAGCACTTCAACTGGCCATGGTTCTTTGCCTGGTGGGCAAAGAACCTTCATTCCTGAAGTTCCTTGGCCATTGTTAGTCCTCTATAGATTGGGTTGTTGCAGTTTTCTATTGACTTTAATCACAGGGCATGGTAGTGCTAAGAGACACCCTAGGGGATCTCCTTTATTTCAGGAAAACTCATCTTTACCTCCATTGTGTAGTTGCAGTGCTATTTCCCCTTGATAGTCAGGATCAATCACCACAGCCAGCACAGTAATCCCCTCCCTTGTCTGCTGATTCATAGGCATAAGAAGCCCAAAGTGGCCAGGTGGCAGTCTTAACTTCTAGTTCAATGGAATTATTGTTGTGCTTCCTGGCGGAAGCACTCCTCCTTTTGTAACTAAGACTTGTAAACCAGCAGAGCTTAAGCTTGCAGGGACAGGAAGTAAAAAATTTTCCTTGTGTATCACTAGGGGTTATAGTGAGTGGTGCCACTGCATTTTCCATCCCTTGATTCCTGGACCCGTTAATCTTGGCTATAGGAGAAACAGCACCATAGAGTGGAAGCTGATTCAGAGTATACACAGCCTCCTGGAGAACACTTCCCCCAGTCCTGCAAGGTATTGCCACCTAGTTTGTGCTGTAATTGAGTCTTCAACAGGCCATTGCACTATTCTATCAACCCAGCTGCCTCTGGATGATGGGGAACATGGTAAGACCAGAGGATTCCATGGGCATGTGCCCATTTCCTCACTTCATTTGGTGTGAAGTGGGTTCCTTGGTCAGAAGCAATGCTGTGTGGAATGCAATTATGGTAGATAAGGCATTCTGTAAGTCCATGGATGGTAGTTTCGGCAGAAGCATTTCATGCAGGGAAGGCAAACCCATATCCTGAGTATGTGTCTACTGCAGTAAGAAATCATCACCCCTTCCATAATGGAAGTGGTCCAATGTAATCAACCTGCCATCAGGTAACAGGATGATCACTTCAGGGAATGGTGCCATATCAGGGACTGAGTGTGGGTCTCTGCAGCTGTAGATTGGGCACTCAGCAGTGGCTGTGGCCAGGTCAGCCTTAGTAATTGGAAGCCCATGTGGTTGAGCACATGCATAACCTCTATCCCTACCACCATGACCACTTTGTTCATGAGCCCATTGGGCAATGATAGGAGTGGCTGGGGAAAGAGGCTGATTGGTATCCACCAAATGGGTCATCTTATACACTTGATTATTAAAATCTTCTGCTGAAGTCATCCTGTGGTGAATATTCACATAGGACACAAATATCTTCATGTTTTTTGCCAATTCAGAAAGGTCTACCCACATACTTCTTCCCCAGACTTGTTTGTCACCAATTTTCCAATCATGTTCCTTCCAAGTCCCTGACCATCCAGCCAAACCATTAGCAACAGCCAATGAATCAGTATACAAATGCACCTTTGGCCAGTTCTCCTTCCAAGCAAAGTGAACAACCAGGTGCTCAGCTTGAAGTCCCACCCACTGGGAGGATTTCCCCTCATCACAGTCCTTCAGGGACATCCAAGAAAGGGGCTGCAGTGCTGCAGCTGTCCACTTTTGGGTGGTGCCTGCATATCATGCAGAACCGTCTACAAGTCAGGCTTGAGTTTTCTCTTCCTCAGTAAACTGATTGTAAGGAACTTCCCAAGATGCCATAGCTGTAGGCTGGGAGAGAGAAGATAATGTGGCAGGAGTGGGGGCCACAGGCATTTGGGCCTTTTCCTCATGTAACTTACTTGTGCCTTCAGGACACACTTGAGCTCTATCTCATATGTACCATTCCCATTTTATGATGGTGTACTGCTGTGCCTGCCCAACTTTATAGCTTGGTGGGTCAGACAACACCCAGCTCATGATATATAACTCAGGTTTCATGGTAACTTGGTGGCCCATGGTTAAGTGTTCTCTCTCTACTAAAGCCCAATAGCAGGCCAAAAGCTGTTTCTCAAATGGAAAGTATCTGCAGAGGATGGTAAGGCTTTACTCCAAATTCCTAAGGGCCTGAGTTGTGATTCTCCTTTAGGAGCCTGCCAAAGGCTCCAAACAGCATCTCTATTTGTCACTGACAATTCCAGCACCATTGGATCAGCTGGATCATATGGTCCAAGTGACACAGCAGCTTGCACAGCAGCCTGGACCTGTCACAGAGTCTCATCTTATTCTGGTCCCCACTCAAAACTAGAAGATTTTCTGGTTACTCAGTAAATAGGCCAGAGTAGCACACCCAAATGAGAAATATGTTGTCTCTGAAATCCAAAGAGGCGACCTTAGCATTGTGCCTCTTTTTTTGGTCATAGGAGGGGCCAGATGCAATAGCTTATCCTTCACCTTAGAAGGGATATCTCAACATGCCCCACACCACTGGACACCTAGAAATTTTACTGAGGTGGAAGGCCCCTGTATTTTTGTTGGATTTGTCTCCCATTGTCTGCCACACAAATACCTTACCAACAAATCTAGAGTAGTTGTAGTAGTAGAGTTCTTGCTCACTAGGTCCAATCAACATGATATCATCAATGTAATGGACCAGTGTGATGTCTTGTGGGAGGGAGAAATGATCAAGACCATGTGGACAATGTTATGACATAGGGCTGGAGAGTTGATATTCCCCTGAGGTAGCACAGTTAATGTATACTGCTGGCCTTGCCAGCAGAATGCAAACTGTTTCTAGTGGTCCTTACTAACAGCTATTGAGAAAAAAGCATTTGCCAGCTTAATAGCTGCATGCCAGGTACCAGGGGATGTGTTGATTTGCTCTAGCAATGATACCACATCTGGAACAGCAGCTGCAATTGGAGTCACAACCTGGTTGAGCTTATGATAATCCACTGTCATCCTCCAAACCCATCTGTTTTCTGCACAGGCCAAATAGGAGAGTTGAATAGGGATGTGGTGGGAATCACCACCCCTGAATCCTTCAAATCCTTAAGAGGGGCATTAATCTCTGCAATCCCTCCAAGAATCCCATATTGCTTCTGGTTTTCTATTTTGCTAGGCAGGGACAGTTCTAGTAGCTTTCACTTGGCCTTTCCTACCATAATAGTCCTCAATCCAGGAGTCAGGGAACCAATGTGAGGATTCTGCCAGTTGCTGAGTATGTCTATTCCAATTATGCATTCCAGAACCGGGGAAATAACCACAGAATTGATCCAGGGACCCACTGGGCCCACTGTGAGATGGACCTGAGCTAAGACTCCATCAATCACCTGACCTCCATAAGTCCCAACTCTGACTGGTGGACCTGAGAGATGTTTTGGGTCTCCTGGAATTAATGCCAATTCTGAACAACTGTCTAAAAATTCCCCAAATATATGATCATTTCCTTTTCCCCAATGCACAGTTACCCTGGTAAAAGGCCATAGGTCCCCCTGGGGAAATCTAGGGGGAAGATTAACAGTGTAAATTTTTGGCAGTGTAACAGGGCCCTTCCCCAAGGGTAACTGGCCTTCCCTTTATTTAAGGGGCTCTGGTTCTGTTAACTGTCTCAAGTCTGGGAATTGACTAAGAGGCCATGACTCTGTTTTTGTAATTCAAGGTTGACTTCTGTTCACTTGACCTAGAATTATTCTGCTTATATGCCTCAAACAAGAATTTAGTAGACTGCCCATCTATTTTACTGCTAGGTACTCCATGATCTACTAGCCAATGTCATAAGTGTCTGAGAGTCAGATTATCTTGACTGCTGCCTTGAGCCTGTTTTCCATTATAGTAGCCATGCCACCTTGTCTTTGATGATGAACTACCGCCACATGGCTTCTGCTGACTCGGGATCTGATTTTCCCCATTATGTTTAAGGATTCCAGTTCAGTGATAGCAGTTCCCACAGTAATATGTGAACTGCAGAGAAGGGCAACTACAGAGCTCTTCAGGGATGATAGAGCTAGTCTCACAAATTTATTCCTCACAATTCTGGTAAAAGATGTGTCCTTTGGACATTCCAGGGGTGTAAGAGCAGGTCTTCCTTGATAAATCCACTCTAGCATTCCAATCTAAGCCTTTGAATCCCCTTCTCTACATTATACCAGGGCAGTTCTGGCATTTCAACCTCAGGTAAGGTCAGCCACCTTTTGATCCATGTTTCAGCCAACCACCCAAACAAACTGTTAACACCCTTTCAACCCCTTGAGCTATAACACTGAATGCTGAATCTGCTTAGTGGGCCCATATCAGTAAATTCAATGTGATCCAACTTTATATTCCTTCCACCATTATCCCACACCCTTAAGATCCATTCCCACACATATTCCCCTGATTTCTGTCTGTATAAGTTGGCCAACTCATACAGTTCTTTTGGAGTATAGCATACTTCCACATGGGTCACATTTTATACCTCACCCATCAGTGTCTGTTGGGATTTTAGTCTAGTTATAGGTCCTGAAGCAAAGACTGGTGGTGGGGGTGGGTCATGAAAAGAATTAGAAGTACCCCTCAAGACATTTACCTCAGGACATCCCACTGCAGTTTCATCTACTGAAACAGCATTAATCTCTCCAGACAGAAGAGTGAGGTCTTCTTCCTCAGGGGAGGTGATTACAGGTTTAACCTGAAGAGTTAATCTCTTTAGGTGGATGTTGGATGGCAGGCTCCTCAAGGAAGACTGGAGGTTGGGAGGCTTTTTCCTCAAAGCAAGATGGAGTTTGGGAAGCTGTCTCGTTGGGGAAGACTGGAGGTGGTGGGACTGTTTCCCCAGGACAGACCACTACAGGCATATCTAACAAAGACTCATCAGAATCCAGGGTTCCAGCATACTCACTGCCATTATTATCAATCCATATGTCCCCACTCCAAGTTACAGGATACCATTCTTTTCCAATCAATGCCTTTACTTTAAAGGCACACACCCTGCAATGTTGAGATTTTAGTTTACATTGTAAATCTGTTACTTGCACAATGAGACTCTGGGTCTGGTTTTCAGAAATTTCAAGTCTTCCACCATAGAAACTAAAATTTGCTTTCAGGGAACACATAGAAACCTTTACATCTGTCATACAGTGCTTAGGTTTTAAATTTGAAAACTTTAGTTCATCCCTTTCTCTTATAACTTTATCCAGCATATCTAAGAGCAAACAGCCAACATCATTATAACTCTTAACTCTGTAAAATTTTGTTAAGTTGTCAAAAATACTGTCACCCAGAGCCTTGCTTCATACAAGAGTATGATTAGGAGAATCAAATGGTGATATTTTGTATATCTCCATTGCCAAGTCATGCCATAGACTGCAGTGCCATCCTGATTATTGGAAATAGAGTCATTAGGGCCTTTGAATCTAATCAGAGTAGAAAACCAATTGTAAAAGCCTATTTTAAGATTCTGTTTCTCAAGAACACTCATCATACAAGTTATGTTAGTTAGGGTTCTCTACAGAAACAGAATCAACAAGAGATACCTATAAATACAAGAAGTTATAAAAGTGTCTCACACAACTGTGGGTATGCATGAGTCCAAATTCCATAGGGAAAGCAGCAAACTGGCAACTCCAATGAAGATGTATGATGAACTCCTCAGGCAGCAAACTGACAACTTTGATGAACGTGTTCGATGAACTCCTCAGTAATGAACTGGCAACTTTGAACTCCTCGGGAAACACTATGCTGGTTAGCTGAAGAAGAAGTGAAGGTCCCCTACCCTACTCACTTAAAAGTCTTCAACTGATTGGATCATATTCAGCTGATTGCATTCTCTCATTGTGGAAGACGTGCCCTTCATTGATATAATCAGTCACAGCTACAGCCAACTGACTGATGATTTAATAAACCAGCCTTCTTGTTTATTAACCAGCCACAAATGTCCTTGCAGTAATGGTTAGGCCAGACCAAACACCTGGGTACCATCACCTGGCCAAGTTGACACATGAACCTAACCATCACACTCCATTACCTGGTGATTACTGACTTAGTTTCCTGTTTCCTAACTACACAGAAATCTCCTTAAAATCAAATATGGCATATTATATGGTGATTGCTCTCCAAAGCATTTGGTCGGTAAATATTTGAATGAAGGAGGATGAAGTATTCAGGAGGTGTTCTTTAACAGCTGAGGGGAAAATAGTTTATAGTGACAAGGAGACCACAAATAAGTAACAGATAAAACAACAATCCTGATTTGCCAACACTTCAGGGCATAGTTGGAAGCTTTTATTTTTGACAAAGAAAAGTCATCTTTTTCTCTGAAACAAAAGGAAATGAGGTTAAGATGGGTTCATATATGAATCAAATGTGTGGATGTGGGACCAAGAATCTGAGAAAATACGTTCTGGATAGCCTTGCATTTCTTAGTGATATAGGAGACATTTATTTAGCAGCAATAAATGCTAGACACATACATTTCCTAATATAGACTCATTTGTGAATCTAAATTCATAAATGAGATCTTTCTTTAGTTTGTTGTTTTGTATAATGTTTGTCAGGTTTTGATATCTGAATTGTCCTGGATTCAAAACAACAGATATGATTGCTTTACATACTTTTCTATGTTCTGGAAAAAATTATATAGAATTCAGTTTATCATTTCCTTTAAAGTTTCAAATAATTTACTAGTAAAACAATCCCTCCAGAATTTGGAGTAATTTTTTTGGAAATGTTTTTAATTTTTCCTATGGTTTTTATCCAATTCAGACTTCTCTAAATGTCATACATTATTATTCCTAGTTTATGTTTTTCCAGAAAATCATCCATTTCACACAGCTTTACATATTAATTTCATTAGCTGTCTTATACTTTAAATTTCTCATATAAAGTTTAATCTCTTTGTTTTGTCTCCATTCTTTTAAATTTTATTCTCCATTTTTTAAATCAGAATTTCCAGGAACATATTTACTCTATTTAATTTTATTGCCAATAATTCACTAGTTCATTAATTCTATATTTTCTTGATTTCAAATCCATTAAATTTTACTTTTGAAAATATTGTGATGGTTTGAAGCTATTACATCCCCCACAAAAGCCATGTTCTTTCAATCCAATCTTTAGGGTGCAGACTTATTATGGGTAGGATTTTTTTTTTATTCATTTTTATTGAGCTATATTCACATACCATACAGTCTTCCATGGTGTACAATCAACTGTTCACAGTACCATCATGTAATTGTGCATTCAGCACCCCAATCTATTTTTGAACATTTTCCTTATACCAGAAAGAATCAGAATAAGAATAAAAAATAAAAATAAAAAAGAACACCCAAATCACCCCCATCCCACCCTATATTTCATTTAGTTTTTGTCCCCAATTTTCTACTCATCCGTCCATACACTGATAAAGGGAGTGCGATTCACAAGGTTTTCACAATCACACTGTCACCCCTTGTAATCTACATTGTTATACAATCATCTTCAAGAGTCAAGGCTACTGGGTTTGAGTTTGGTAGTCTCAGGTATTTACTACTAGCTATTCCAAGACACTAAAATCTAAAAAATGTTATCTATATAGTGCATAAGAATGTCCAGCAGAGTGACCTCTTGACTCCATTTGAAATCTCCCAGCCACTGAAGCTTCATTTCATTTCATTTTGCAACCCACTTTTGGTCAAGAAGATGTTCTCAATCCCATGCTGTTGGGTCCAGATTAATCCCCTGGAGTCATATCCTGCATTGCCAGGGAGATTTTCACCCCTGGTAGTCAGGTCTATTGGTAGGATCTTTTGATTAGGTTGTTTCCATCGAGATGTTACCCACCCAGCTGTGGGTGAGACCTTTAGATTAGATTATTTCCATGGACATGTGACCCTGCCCATCAAAGGTGGGTGGTAGTCTTGATAAGTTTACTGGAGTCCTTAAGAGAGTTCAGGGGCTGACAGATGCCCAGATGCTTGGAGATGCAGAAAAAAAGATGTGAGATGCTGAGCTAAGAGATGAAACTCAGAATTTGGGCCAGAGAAGCTAAGAGGGGACTTCCATACACTTAGAAAGAAATGCCCTGGGAGAACAAGCAAGGATGCCCAGGAGCTGAGAAGCTAAGGGAGAAGCTAAGAAAGACAGAAGACCAGAGACATTTTGGAGAAAGCCATTTTGAACCAGAATCCAGGATAAAAGGACCAGCAGATGCCAACCACATGCCTCCCCAGTTAACAGAGGTGTTCTGGATGCCATTTGCCTTTCTTCAGTGAAGGTATCCCTTTGTTGATGCCTTAATTTGGACACTTTTATGGCCTTAGAACTGTAGATTTGTAACCTAATAAATTGCCCTTATAAAAGCCAATCCATTTCTGGTATTTTGTGTAATGGCAGCTTTAGAAAACCTGAACAAATATTTATTTTTCTGTTATTCTTTGATATTTTAGTGTCTTGTTTTGCTAACTTGTTTAATAATTTATATATTTAAAGTTATGAATTTGCATTTGAATGTAGATTTTTGCTATTGACTACTCCATAATTGCTTTCTATTATTTCTATTAGCCAGAGTAATTTTTATCACCCTTTTATTTGTATTTTATATCATAACAGCTACTATAAGTAGCAAAGAGTTGAATTTTCCTCACTAATTGGAAAAGCTTTGAATTAAGAGCTTAACTAGTTCATTTTTAGAATCAAAGATTTTTTTGGTCTTTGTATCTGTCATCACTTTTCACACATTAACATTTATTTTCTTCCTTTCGCTGTATCAGCTGTGTTTTTATTTTTTCCATGTATTCAAAGTTGACTTTTTAAATGCAATTTTATTGATATATATTCATATACCATAAAATCATCCAAAATGTACAATCAGTTGTTCACAGTATCATCATATAGTTGTGCATTCATCACTAAAATCAATTTTTGAACATTTTCATTAACTCCGAGAAATAAAAATGAGAATAAAATTAAAAGTAAAAAATAACACCCAAAACATCTCATACTCATTTTCCCCCCATATTATTCATTTACTTTTTGTCCCCCTTTTATCTACTCATCTGTCCACACACTGATAAAGGGAGTGTGGGCCACAGGGTTTTCACATCACACAGTCATCCCAAATAAGCTGTACAGTTATGTGATCATCTTCAAGAATCAAGGATACTGGATTACAGTTCAACAACTTCAGGTATTTCCTTCTTCTAGCTATTCTAATACACTAAAAAATAAAAAGGGATATCTACATAATGCATAGAATTAACCTCCAGAATGACCTCTCTCAACTCCATTTAAAGTGCCTCAGCCACTGAAACTATTTTGTTTCATTTCTCTTCCCCCTTTTAGTCTAGAAGGCTTTCTCAATCCCACAATGCCAAGTCCAGGCTCATCCCCAGGACTCATGTCCCACATTGCTATTTATATCCCTGGGAGTCATGTTCCACATTGGGTGGAGGACAGTGAGTTTACCTGCAGTGTTGGCTTAGAGAGAGAGACCACATCTGAACAACAAAAGAGGTTCACTGGGGGTGAATCTTAGGCACAATTATAAGTAGGCTTAGCATCTCCTTTGCAGTAACAAGCTTCATTAGGGCAAGCCCCAAGATCAAGGGCTTGACCTACTACAATGGTAATCCCCAATGCTGTGAGAACATTAGGAATATCCCAGGTGGGGAAGTTTTATATTTCCAATTTTTCTCCAGTCCCACAAGGGGGTTTGCAAATACTTTTTATTCTCTGCCCAAATTACTCTGGGATATATTGTGGTTTCATGCAAACCTGTACAAATCAGTCAAATCTCACTTCCTATTCAAGGTTCCATGAAATTATGGTGTTTGAAAAAACTGACCATAGATGTTACATTATATAGCATGCTACAGAAAATACAGATTTCCCACCAAATGAATATCTCTTCCTCTGGTCTCACACATAATTGAAGTTTTAAAACACAGCCAATGTCATCCTTTTCCCTTTAGTCTGGTTTGCCTTAATTCTAACCAAGTCCATTTTGTTCATATGTCTAATTAAAGTCTAATCTCTTTTTCAGCTTCTTTAATGTTTGCTGTTTGGGGTAATGCAGACATTCATAGCTACTGAACTCTGGCTCTGAGTCTCAGGTGTCACACAGATACCCAAAGTTCCAGTGACTGACCAGTTTATACCAAACAGCTCATGATCTCAGGATTTAGAAATAACTGTTACAACTCATGCATAGATGTGGCTGCTCTAAGAGCTTAAAATCTAGGAATGTTTTCAGTAAGCCTTCCCCTGATAAACTATGCTCTCAGATTCAATTCTCAGAGTTTGCACATTATAGTTAGTCCATATTAGTGATGTATTACAATGTTTGTCTTTTTGATTCTTGCTTATTTCACTCAACACACTGTCCTCAAGGTCCATTCACCTAGTTTCATACTTCACAACTTCATTTCTTTTTGCAGCCAGTCAATATTCCATTGTATGCATACACCACAGTTCACCACTCTGTTCATTGGTCAATGAACATTTAAGTTACCTCCATCCATTACAAATCATAAATAACCCCACCATAAACACCAGTGTGCAATGTTCATTCATGTCACTATTCTCAGTTCTTCCAAGTATGTGTCCAATAAAGGGGTAGCAGGACCACACTGCCCTCCAGCTTTGCTATGCCTATCTACTTCCCTACCAACAGGCAATAGGTACATCCCTCTCTCAACATTTTCTCCAGCACTTATATCCCTCTGTTTGTTTTTTCACACGTGATACAATCCATCCTAAGTAAACAATCAATGACTCCCAGTATAATCACCTAATTATGCGTTCACCACCACAATCTATATGAGAACATTTCCATTTCTTCTGCAAAGAAAGAAGAAAAGGAGAAATAAATGAAGAATAAAAATATAAAAAACAAAATAAAAATAAAATAAAATGAAAAAGTTAGACGAAAACAACATCACGAAAAATCCCATGTCACTCCCTTATATCCCCCTTTTACGGAATTTAGTTTTTGGTATATTGCCTTTGTTGCAATTAATGGAAGCATCTTACAATGTTACCATTAAATATAGACTCTAATTTGCATTGATAGTATTTTTCCCTATACCACCCAACTCTCAACACCTTACAATGTTTACATTAATTTGTTCTCCCTTGTTTAAAAAATTTTTATATTTGCACATTTAATCACCATCGTTGACTACTATAGGTTTTGCTAAGTTTTACAATCTGTCTTTATCTTCTATCTTTCCTTCTGGTGTCATACATGACCCTAGCCTTCCACTTTCCACTCATCCTTGTTCAGAGTACTTAAAATATTGTGCTACCATCACACAGCATTATGCTATCCATTTCTGGATCTACACTATCAATCCTGTGAATATTATGTATTCCTCCAGTATCAACTTTCCATTTTCTAACTTCTTGCTATCTCCTGACAACCTATGCTCTAAATTTTAACTCTCAAATTTTGGCCATCAGTGTTAGTTCATATTAGTGAGTCCATAGAGTTTCCATCCTTTTATGTCCAGCTAATTTCACTCATTGTAATGTCTACTGTCTACCAATTTGTCTTTTGGATTTTATATGTCATATCTTATTTTAATTTTCTCTCTGTCTCTTTTTACTCTTACTGTCAGTCTTCATTTCCATGCTATTCTCCAAACCTCTCTCTCCTGTCTTTTCCTATCTACCTGTAGCACTCCCTTTAGTATTTCTTGTAGAGCAGGTCTCTTTTCAAAAACTCTCTCAGTGTCTGTTTGCCTGAAAATGTTTTAAACTCTCCCTCATTTTTGAAAGACAGTTTTGCTGGATATAGAATTCATGGTTGGCAATTTTTCTGTTTCAGTATCTTAAATATATCATGCCACTGCCTTCTCAACTCCATGGTTGGTACTAAGAAATCCACACATAGTTTTACTGAGCTTCCTTTGTATGTGATGGATTGCTTTTCTCTTGCTGCTTTCAGAATTCTCTTTGTCTTTGACATTTGATAATCTGGTAATGTGTCTTGGCATAGGTCTATTCAGATCTATTCTTTTTGGGATATGTTGCACTTCTTGGATCTGTAATTTTATGTCTTTCTTAAGAGATGGGAAATTTTAAATGATTATTTCCTCCATTATTGTTTCTGCCCTTTTTCCCTTCTCTTCTTATTCTGGGACACCCATGACATGTATATTCATGTGCTTCATGTTGTCTTTCAATTCCCTGAGATGCTGCTCATATTTTTCCATTCTTTTCCCTATTTGTTCCTTTTTGTGTAAGATTTCAGAATATCTGTCCTCTAGTTCCTAAATCCTTTCTTCTGCCTCCTGAAATCTGCTCCTGTATGTCTCCATTGTGTTTAACATCTCTTCTATTGTGATTTTCATTCCCATAAGTTCTGCCAGTTATTTTTCCAAACTTTCAAGGTCTTCCTATGTTCACTCAATATCTTCTTTATATCTTTCATCTCTTGTGCCATATCTTCCCTCAATTCATTGATTTGATTTTTGAATTGATTTGGCATATTTGTTTGAAGATCTTTAATTAGTTGTTTCCACTCCTGTATCTCATTTGAAGTGTAAGTTTGTTCTTTTGACTGGGCTATATCTTCATTTTTTATAATGTGATTCATAAGTTTTGTTTTCTAGGCATCTGGTTTCCTTGGTTATCCCAATTAGACTTTCCCAGGCCAGATGGGCCCAGGTCTCAGGAAGATGATATAAACAGTATCAGGTTTCCCTAAGGATGAGACCCAAGAAGTTGTCAGTCTTTCCTGTGAGACCTCTAGACACTCTGCTTTTCTTATCCTTCCCAGCAGGTGGTGCTTGTCAGCCTGCAGCTTCCCACAGATGTAAAGAAGTTTGTTGCCTTTAATTCTCAGTAGACTGTCCCTGCCAGGGACTGGCAGTGTCCAGAGCCAAGCCTAAGCTGGCTCTGTTTTTTTTTTCCCCCAGGCCCTAAGGTCTGATTTCTCCAAGGGAAGGAAACCACTTGAACTGGGCCCCACCTCCCACTTTTCTTAGGGAAGATAAGCCCTTTAGTGATTTATCTCATACACTTGATTTCTTCCTTTGACACTCTATCTTAACTCCACCCTTTCCTGGCTCAGCACTGCCAATTCAAAATGCCTGAGGCTTTCTCTAATGAGCTACTGTGAATAAGAGAAAAAAAGGAAAAAAGAAAGAAATCCCCTTTTCACAGCCAGTCCCCAGACCCCCAGTTACCAGTCAAGAACCAAAGTTGATGCCTAGCTCTTTGTGCCCCTTTTCTTGGGACACAGTTCTTTTCCAGTATTCTGAGCTCAGCTGATTCCAAAAGTTTGTGTTTTTATTTATTTTTGGTTTACTTTTTGTTTTTTTGTTTTTTGTTTATTTATGTATTTTTTCCATCAACCCCACTTCCTCTCTGCAAGGAGAAACCTCTGGGTTCCTTTCTTCTTTGCTCCAGGTTTATCTGTGCTCATAGCTTGTATTGGGTAGTCCAGATTCATCAATTAAATCTGCAACTGGAGCTTGGTTGAGTACCTTCCCTTCCTACTTTTGTTGTGCTAGGGGACGAGGGGCCCAGCTCCTCAGTTTGGGGAACTTTACTTACAGTTCTTGTGCTGCAATCTAAGCCATTTCACCATTCCAGCCTAGTTTACTATGTGTGTCCACTCACAGATATTCCCCAACAGTTGTTACAGGTTATTTACTACTTGTTCCTGGCTATATGCTAGTTGTTGAGAGGACTAAATTAATTCCATACCTCCCTATGCTGCCATCTTGCTCCACCTCTCCTCTAATTGACTTTTTTTCTGTTTTTAATGCAATTTTATTGAGATATAATCACATAATATACAGTCATTCAAAATGTACAGTTGTTAAAAGTATTGTCATATAGTTGTGCATTTATCACCACAATCAAAATTTGAACATTTTCATTATCCAAAAAATAAAATAAAGATTAAAATAAAAAAGAACATCCCAAACATCCCATTCCCTTCCTCCCCTCCATTGTTCATTTCCTTTTTTTTTTTTGGCCAATTTATTTTTTACAAGACTGCAAAGTCCACTCAGTTGGGAAAGAACAATCCCTTCAACACATGGTACTAGGATAACTGGATATCCATATGCCAAAAAAAAAAAAAAAAAAAAATGAGGACCCCTCTCTCACACCATACTCAAAAATTAACTCAAAATGGATCAAAGACCTAAATATAAGAACCAGGACTATAGAATAAGCAAACTCAGAATCAGAATCTACAATACAGGTTACCAAGGGCTAGGTTGGAGGTAGGGAATGGAGAGTTAATGCTTTAATTGCACAAAATTTCTCTTTGGGTCTGTTGTAAAATTTTGGTAATAGGTGGCAGTGATGGTATCACAAAATTGCAAATGTAATTAGGTGTACTGAATTGTATATGTAAAAGAAAGGAATTTTGGGCCATATATGTGTTATTTGAATCAAAATTAAAAGAAAAAAATCATCTAGGACCATGTTAACCACAGAGCAATAAAATTACTGTTTAATGAAAAAAAATAAAAATAAAAATAAGGATGGTTTAAAATCTGTGTCCATGGAAATAAAGCAGGTGGGGCACTGCACTTTTAAACTGGTTAAAGAGAAATCAATTAAAATGGAAATTACAAACCATTGCAAAATGAAAAGCAATAAGAGCTCTATATATCAAAACCAGTGGGGTGTAGCAAAACTAGTACTCAGAGGAAAATGCACAGCCTTAAATGCATTTATTAGAAATAAAAATTGAAAACAAGGAAACCAAGCTTTCAAGAATCTAGGTAAAAGCACACAAAATAAGCTCAAAGAAAAGTAAAAGGAAGTAATTAATAACATCAGAATCAATGAAAGAAAATACAAAAAAAAAAAAAACTAGAGTTAAGAAATACACAAAAAAACTGCTTCTTTGCAATGACCAACAAATAAGACAAATGTTCTTTCTGATAAAGAAAAAGAAAGGGGAGGCATAAATAATGATAGAAATGAGCTTCAGCTCCAGATCAGATTTTTTTAACAAACAAATTTTCAAAACAGAAACATAATTATTTGGTAGGAAATCATAAATTACCAAAATTGTGTAAAAAAGTTATAGAACATAATTATTTGGTAGGAAATCATAAATTACCAAAATTGTGTAAAAAAGTTATAGGACTAGTATGCGACCAATAGCCATAGAAGAAAGTAGAAGGGTAGCCAAAGATCTACCTTTAAAATTTGTTGCAGGCAGCCTCTAAAGTGGCCTATAATAGCATCTACTGGTATTCACATTCTTGTGTAATCTCCTCCCTTTGAGAGTGGCTGGACTAGCAACTCGCTTCTTCTAGCCAGTAGACTGCAGCAAAAATGATGGGATATTACTTTCATAGTTAGGTTACAAAACAGTCACTCCTATTTTGCTACATGTCTCTCTCTCTTAGTGAAGCCAGTTGCCAAGTTGTGAGCTGCCCTGAGGAGGGTTCCATGTGTCAAGGAACTGAGGGGGCCTCTGGTCAACAGCCCATGAAGAACTGAGGTCTTGAATCAGACAACCTACAGGAAACTGTATCTTGCCAACAGCCATGTGGTGAGGTTGGAAATATATCCTCCCCCTAGATAGCACTAAGATGACTGAAATCCCAGCCAACACCTTGATTGTAGCCTGTGAGAGATCCATGCTTAGTTTCTTGATCTACAGAAATTATGAGGTAATAAATGTTTGTTGTTTTAAACCATTAAGTTTTGGGGGTAATTTGTTACATAACAATATATAACTAATACAAAAATAGGTCCCAGGTCCAGATGATTTTCTATATTATATAAACACTTCCTGAGCATAGAAAAAGATAGACGGCTATTCACCTTGCTTTTGGAAGTTAGCTGAACCCTGATACTAAAGGTGGGCAAAAACAGGATATATAAAGATGATAAGCGAATCATTTTATAAACACCAAAGAAAAAGTCATAAACAAACATTTAACAAGTGAAATCTAACAACATGGTAATTGAATACTGAATTGTAACTTTGTAGAATTTACTTCCAAGAAAGCAATAATTAAAAAAATACATATTTGATACCTATTATGTACTAGGCTCTGTTGTAGGTGCTTTACATGTATTTAGTGATTTAACCTGTGTAATAACCTAATGAGGTAGCACCTATTGCTTAAACCCAATTGTATATTTCATAAGACTGAAGGGAGAAGTTATGCAAGTCCCAGCTTTACCTTGATGATAAAACCAGATAAAGACATTACACAAAAGGAAAACTACAACAAATATCTCCCATGAATATGGATACCAAAACTCCCAACAAAACACTAGCAAATTGAATCCAACAATATATTACTGAACTTTTCTCCTCGCTCTCTCCTTTCTTTGTTTCTCTTTCAGTAGGGCTCCCTTTAATATCTCCAGTAGGGTAGGTCTTTTGTTAGCAAAATCTCTCAGCATTTGTTTGTCTGTGAAAAATTTAAGCCCTCCCTCAAATTTGAAGGAGAGCTTTGCTGGATGAAGTATTCTTGGTTGGCAATTTTTCTCTCTCAGAATTTTAAATATGTCATGCCACTGCCTTCTCACCTCCATGGTGGCCACTGAGTAGTCACTACTTAGTCTTATGTTGTTTCCTTTGTATTTGGTGAATTGATTTTCTCTTGCTGCTTTCAGAACTTGCTCCTTCTCCTCAGTATTTGACAGTCTGATAAGAATATGTCTTGGAGTGGATTTATTTGGATTTATTCTATTTGGAGTTCACTGGGCATTTATGCCTTATATATTTATATTGTGTAGAAGGTTTTGGAAGTTTTCCCCAACAATTTCTTTGAATACTCTTTCTAGACCTTTACCCTTCTCTTCCCCTTCTGGGACATAAATGAGTCTTATATTTGGATGTTTTATTTTATCTATCATATCCCTGAGGTCCATTTTGATTTTATCAATTTTTTCCCCATTCTTTCTTTTGTTCTTTCATTTTCCATTTTGTCCTCCTCCAGGTCACTGATTTGTTGTTCAGCTTCCTCTAGTCTTGTAGTGTGAGTATCCAGAATCTTTTGAATTTGGTCAACAGTTTCTTTTATTTACATAAGATCATCTTTTTTTAATTTACTCTTGCAATTTCTTCTTTACACTCTTCTAGGGTCTTCTTCATTTCCTTTATATCCTGTGCCATGCTCTCATTGTTTGCCTTTAGTTCATTGATTAATTGCTCCAACTACTGCGTCTCTCTGATCTTTCGATTTGGGTATTTGGGTTTGGGTTATCCATATTGTCTGGTTTATTCTTACACTTTAAAATTTTCTGTTGCTTTTGGCCTCTTGCCATTTGCTTAACTTGTTAGGGTTCTTGTAAGATATGTAGGCTAATGCAAAGACTAATCTCTAATTTGTCAGATCTACAGCTTGGTGGTGTACACTTTCTCTAACTAACAAGCAGGTAGCATCCAAGAGCCACCTATTCCCCTCAAGCCAGTTCTCCCCAACTTTGTCTTTGTGATGTGTGGTTGTCTGATTCTTGTGGGGTCCAATTGGTGCACGTAGTTTGGGTGTGTTGTTGGTTCTGTCCGCCCTGAATGTGGGGTGTGTGTCTGAGCAGATAGAGAGTGAGTGCAGCTTTAATAATCAAACCTCCCAGGTGTTCCTGGAGATTTAAGGCTGTTGCAAGAATCTAAACCTTCATTTCAGTCTTGCCACAGATTATCTCTGGCACTGACCCATAAGTCCTTGGGATTGGCGTATGATCCCTGGGATTTCCGAGTGGGTCCCTCTTCCAAGCCATTCCCTCCTAGGGCCTCTGCTGAGGGAAGGCTGTGCTGCATCACAGGTGAGCACCATCCCCCAAGGGAAGTTCTGGGCTGCTGGTCGTGTAGGGCTGTTCCCAGCCTGCTATAAGGATGGTTGTATGGGGCATGTTAATTTCCCCCTTTTCGCACAGCTCCACCTTCCTAGGTCTGGGACAATTAGCTGCGGGTGCATGAAAGGCTCTTCTCCACACCTGATATTGTGGTGTGTGTGTGTTGCTGGAAACACTTCCTGTCAAACTGGATTTTTGGGCATGGCTCTGGGCTGTGGCACCAGTGCTGGGCAGGAGCATTCCCAGCCCACTGGGAAGATGGCTGCAAGGGGCGTGGCTATTTTCCCCTTTTGGCTCATCTCTGCCTTCCTCAGTCCAAGATGATTAGCAGTGGATGCACAAGAGGCTATCGTCCATGCCAGACATTGAGGCATTGTCACAGCCCGTTTCTGCCATGTTTCACTGTGCAGTTCTCGCTGCTGTATCCGCAGCCACTTTTGGGTTTTTTAAAAAGGAACTAGTCTGACTCCAAATGCCAACCCATGGTTTCCCCACACCACAGTGTGGCTGCCAGATATTCTGCAGGCTTACTCACTCATTTCAAAATGCAGACTCCCAGGTTCACCACGTGCACAGTCCTTGTGGATTTAGCAGTCCTTGTCCAGCTGGTGCATCCCTGGAACTGGTGTTCTGGGTCACTTTCTGGCTTTTATCTAGTATTTTTCTTGAAAGTGTATTTTTGCCCTGTCTCTCCTAGCTGCCATCTTCTCTAATTGACTTTTGATTCCAATTTTGTGATTAGAAATTTTATTCTAATTGTTTCAATTACAAAAGTATTGAGATGGTATTTTTTTGTTCCTAAAAAATTAAAGAGCAAAATAATTGGAAAATAGAGAATGGTAGGAGGGAACTGCTGGAAGTTAGAAATTTATTCAGGAACATGGGGAAAGACAGGAATAGACTACTCATGCAAATTTTTCTTATAACTTGTTTTTACAAACATATATCAACCTCATAATTTTGTTAAAAAGAGAAAGGTGCAATGTAAGAAAGAGGACAAAATAAAGATTTTGCTCCTTGGGGAAAATGAGAAATTTAGTGGTTTGGTGACCTACCACTGCAAATTCATTATTTTGCAAAGAAAATATAGGATTATATCCTTAAATTCTTATTGTTATTTAATTATTATTTTGTAAATAATAAAAATATCATTTTGTAAGAATATTTTTTCAATTCAATAATAATATGTTTACAAAGTAACTAGACATGATACATTTCACTTGAATTAGTGCTTTTCATACCCCTTGTAAATTTTGTTTTCCAACATTTATTTTTAAATTAGTAGTTAATTTCTCAGTCACTGAATGGCTTTGAGTATGTTTTTCAGGAGGAAAATATGGGTAATATATTTCCTGATCTCTTGCATGATTGATTACAGTTTTCTTTGGCATTCACATGGAATTCTAGAACAATAATTTTTTTCTCACAATACCATTTATTGTTCCAATTTCTTCCATTTTGCAGGGGACAAGCCTGATTGTAATTTTGTTTCTTTGGGCATGTGTTGGAATAATTTTTGAGATATTTAAACAATATATTTTTTCCTATATTTCTCACTGGTCTCTCACCCACTGAATCATTTTTTATGTGTAGAGGAATACCTCAACTAGGAGAAAGATGTGAGTATTCACTTTTGAGTTTCAAATTAAGAAATGAGTCCATAGTAAGCCACTAATTTTGAAATGTAGACTTCATTGACTTTCATAAGTTCTAAAATCTTTTCTTTAGATATCAGGGTTGATCTTGCAGGTCTGGTCATCATGATTCCCTATAAACAAAGTAGGAGAGGAGAATGATGGGACATAAGGTAAGTTTCACAAAACAGGAAAGGGAGAGATTGAGAGGGGCAAGTAATTGTTAGACTATTTATTTTTTAACCAAAGGGTTCAAAACAAAATAAAGACAGTTATAGAATTTTCTAACATGTAAATTTGCACATTCAATTGTAGTGTGTAAATATCCTGCAGTAGTAACTTATCTTTTAAAATTGTGCTTGATTACACTGATTAATTTGTTTCTTTCATAATCCTTGAAATTAACTACTTGTGAATATTTTTGTTTTCTTTTATTTTAATGAATTTCAATCTAGAAATGTAATTATTATTCAGTTGAGGAAAATTTACTTCTACTATGTTCTTTAATATTGTTTCTCCCTGCTCAGCAATGACAAATATGTGTATGTTGGATCCCTAGGCTCTGCCATCCACATCTACTGCACCTTCTCTCTTCCTTTTCTATTTGTTCTTTTCCTCTGCATTCTCAGCGACCTACTTTAACTCGTTCTTTATATCTCATATTTTGTTTAAACACTGCTGATCTCTTTCCTCAATGTCTCTATGCTTTTTGTTGTCTTTGGCAGACAGCATCCATTCCACTCTGCCTCTTCTCTCCTTGTATCACAGGGGCTAGAAGCCTTGGAGCCAAATTTTCCAAAATACTTTGCTAAAGTACCCTGCACACAACTGATGCTCTGTCAAGGAGGGGTGTGTTAATATCAGATTTGGAAGGTAGAAGTTATTCTGCTTCTTGGGGCATTGGTGACAAACACCGACTTTTGTAGATAAAAGTTTGCAATGTTTTGCACCTTTTCTGGCCATTCATTTGCCTTAGGGCTATGGAGAAGCTATCAAGTTAGCAGTGGTTTCCTGCAGGTTGAAATTACTTTTTAAACTTAGAATTCCTTACAGGAACTTTTATTATAGAATTACTGTGTCAACTTGTTGTAAAGTCATCCCATAATTCTCTCCTTTTCACAGTCCATTATCCTTCCTTCCACAGTCCCTGCTGCAGGAGCCAGAGCAACCTCTTATTTTTATACCTACTTGACAAGATAAATAGGAAGAGGGCATCCTTTTAAGGAGTAAGCCCTCATCATACATCCACAATTATCCTTGATCTCCTTGTTGCCCCTCCCTGGCTGAGAGTTTCTTCTAGGTACCTACTTCAACCCATCTCCTTTGTGGCTGGAAACTTTGGAGTGGCAATGCAGTGAGAAGTTAACACAAGCCAGGGTCGGCTTAGGGACAGGAATTGTGACTAATCAAGCAAGGTTTGGCATTGTGAATAATCGTGACATAGACTCCCAGTGCCTTATAAGTGGGTCCTTGTTCCCTTCTTAAATGGGACCATATAAAATCTCAGCCTTGTGACCTTAGGTTTGGCAATGACTTCTTAGATACTGCACCAAAAGCATGAGGAATAAAAGAGAATATTGGTAAGATGAACTTAATCAAAATCATTTGAAACATTTTTGCTCCAAATATGCCATCAAAAAGTGAAAAGAGAACCCAGAGATTGGAAGAATATATTTGCAAATCATATATATGAGTTGTTTCCACAATATATTTTAAAAAAATATTATAGACCAATAATAAAAAGACAAACAACCTATTTAAAAATAGGCAAAAGATTTGAATAGATGAATAGACATTTCCCCAAAGGAGACATGAAAATGGTCAATAGGCATATAGTATGTACTGAACATTTACTGATCATTACAGAAATGCAAATGAAAACCACAATGAGATACCACTTCATATCTACCAGAATGGTTATTAAAAAAAAAAAACAGACAATAACAAGTGCTGTAAAACATGAGGAGAAAGAATAAACCTTCATATAATTGGAAATGTAAAATGATGCAGCCACTTTGGAAGAGTTTGAAAGTTCCTCAAAACGTTGAAGGTAGAGTTAACATATTCTTAGTTTTCCAGGGCTTCTATAACAAAATATCATAAACTTAACAGGAATTGTCTCACTCCAATTCTCAGGAATTAGAGGCTAGAAGTCCAACACTGTCGTGTCACCAGGCAATGCTTTCTCCTGGAGTGTCTAGCATTCTCATGCTGGCTTGATCTCTGCCTCCATCACATGGTGAGATCTCCTTCTCTGGCTTCCACTTCTGGCTTCTACTTTTCCTTTTCAGTTATCTGTGTCTCTGTTTTGATTTCTTTTCCTTATAAGAAATCCTGTCATATGGATTAAGTCCACCCTGATTCAATTTGGTCTTATCCAGATAGGATCTTCAAAGATCCTATTTACAAATGTGTTCACACCCACAGGACTAGGGGTTAGGACTTGACCATGTCTTCATAGGGGACGACCACAACATGTGACCCAGCAATTCCACCCCTAGGTATCTACCCAAGAGAAATAAAAAGAAAAAAAATGCATATCCAGACAAAACTTGTACATGAATGTTCATAGTTGCATTATTCATAATAGCTAAAAGTGGAAGCAAACCAAATATTCATCAATTCATGAATGGATAATCAAAATGTGGTCTATCCATACAATAGACTATCATTTGGTGTTTTGGTTTGCTAAGGCTGCGGGAATGCAATATACCAGAAATGGGTCGGCTTTTACAATGGGGATTTATTAACTTACAAGTTTATAATTCTGAGGCCATGAGAATGTCCAAATCCAAGACATCATCAGACAATATCTGGACTCCTCAGTCACATGGTGAGGCAAATGGCTGGCGTCTGCGGGTCCTTCTCTCCTGGGAACCATTGCTTTCAGCTTCCAGCTTCTCTGGGGCTTTTTTCAGTGAGCTTCTCTGTCTCTTTTATCCTCTTATAAAGGTCTCCAGTAAGAGGATTAAGGTGGGTCACATCTCAATTGAAATAACCTAATCAAAAGGTCCTACCCACAACAGGTCTACACCCACAGGAATGAATTAAAAGAATATGATTTTTTCTGGGTTACATAACAGCTTCAAGCCATCATATTCAGCAGTAAAAAGTAGTAAGTACTGATCTATGCTACAATAGCTGAAAGAAGCGAGTCACAAAGAGCCACATACTGTATGATTCCACTAACATGAAATGCTGAGAATAGGTAAATCTATGGAGAGAGAAAATAGATTTGTGGTTGCACAGGACCGGGGTGGCAGGAGGATAGAGATAGGTAGTGACTGCTAATGGATACGAGATTTCTTTTAGAAGTGATAACAATATTCTAAAATTAGATTATGGTGATGGCTGTACAGCTCTGTAAATATACTAAAACCATTGAAATATATATAGTTTAAATGGGCAAATATTATGGTGTGTAAATTCTATGTCAATGAATCTGGTTTTAAAACAAATCTTAGAATTGCAGACAAGAGCCAAATATGTACTCCTCCCTAAAAAAGATCTGTTAATATTTCCAGATCCATCCATCTACTGCTTTGGTCTGCCAGAGGCCTTACTCCTTCCCCCAAGCAACTGGTAGAATCATCAGGCAATAGCTCAAAAATCAGCATTCACCAGGCAATTGATGAGAGATGGCATTTTGTGAATGAAAGGTAATTTAGTTGGATCAATGCAAAATGGGCAAAAGTGTGAGCTGTAAAAAAGTTGGTGAATGAAGGTTTTAAAATGTGTAGATGTGTGGGTGAGAAGGGAAGGAATGACCATGAACCTCTCTTAAGAGAAGGATAGCTGCGACGCTTTCTGGTCCTTGGTACAGGACCTGTGTCTGCCAGATGGCTCTACCTGTAAGGTGTAGGCCTAAATCAGCCGATCGTCTACTCCTTGCTGCAGCAATTAGAGAGTGTAACATCCAAAACTGCAAGGACTGATCAATATAGTTAGAATGCTTTTGAAACTTGGCACATTCAAGGTTTTTTTATAGCTATTTTGTTAGGGAAGTGAATGCTAAAGAATCAGGAGCAGCTAGCTAATAACTTTTGCAAAGCAGGAGTCAGCTAATTGTATTTTAAACTACTTCTATGAGGTGTTTAACTTTCTCCTCCATGTTCTGTCCTAGAACTAATGAGATTTCCCAGGTTCCTTCATAAAAATAAAGATGACCACTGATTCTTTTGCCAAAAATATCCACCCTGTTTGTTCTTAAACACTCCTTTCTCTGATGAAGTTTTCTCCTCCTTTGGAAGAACAACTCTTCTACTTGCCTTAGGATAACTTTTGCCTTCCATCCCCACTCTAGCCCCCTCTCATCATTGATCTCTATTTATCTTCAGGCTCTTTAAATTCAGACAGGTTCAAAGTTTCAAAGAACTGCATTTTCCAAAGGATTTGGTTTGAACTTAACCATTGAAATATACTTACTCTTTCTCCTAAATGTCTTCTACCTCACTCCACTAGAGGTGGGCAATGAGAAGATTTCTTTTGTGTTTAACCAGAAGATAGTATTGTATTCAAGAGAGGAAAAAAAAAATCTGGCCCAGTAGTTTCAGAATGCATGAGAATGGAACATCTTTTTAAATGAGAAATGAAGAATGCTACATTGGACTATCTTGACTTTTATAAGAATCTCAATTGCTGTTTTAAGCCATTGTTAAAAACACATTAAAATATTTGTGATAATAACATATAATAAGAGAATCTCATCTTGATTTAAGGGACATCTGGGGTCATATGAAATCTTGTCATTGCAGGGCCAGGGCCCAGACATACTTTACCAGGCCAGGATCTGATATGCAAAATGCTTGCTGCCCTGCAGAGGCCTGGCCTTTCCCTCAGCAGCAATAGAATCACCAGCAGTAGCTCAACAATAGAGCACAGTGATACATATTCTGGTACCGGTGAAGACTGGCCAAATTCAGGAAAAGAGTAAGCCCGACTTCCCCTAAATAGCCACAGACATTTACAAGGCCAAAGAGTTGTCTGGGGATTTTTATGTATTAATCACCTATCCCAATGTCAGGGAAATCAAAGGTGCTTAATAATTGGTAGCAATTATTATTATCCAGTAGAGAGGAGTCTGGGACAATGATGGCAAAATTGGAGTAGAGGAATGGACTAGAAGCTGTGTTGTGAATTTCCATGGAATAGCCCCCTGGTCTATGTTCACATACAATCTGATAACCACTTTCAGAATCTTCCTGTGTGAGTGGACACTGTTGGTTGGTTGACCTGACCCCTATCCTCTACCATCCTCTCCTAAGCCTCCTTCTAGCTATGGGTGGCCATGTCTGCTCTTTCTTGGCAATTCAGCAAAAACACTTATGCATAACACTAACTTTGTAAAGACACTATTCTAAATACTTTACAGATGTTAATTCAAATTTTGTAGTAGTTATTATTTCCATTTTACAGAAGAGGAACTTTGCCATCATTGTCCCAGACTCCTCTCTACTGGATAATAAATTGCTACCAATTATTAAGCACCTTTGATTTCCCTGACATTGGGATAGGCGATTAATAATAAAAATCCCCAGACAACTCTTTGGCCTTGTAAATATCTGTGGCTATTTAGGGGAGGGTTGGGCTCACTCTTTTCCTGAATTTGGCTAGTCTTCACTGGTATCAGAATACGTATCATCCATTTGATTGTATAGTCACGATAGGATGGTGATTTAAAAAGTGCAAGCTCTGGAGATCAAATCCCCACT
This sequence comes from Choloepus didactylus, assembly GCF_015220235.1. Lineage (NCBI taxonomy): Eukaryota > Metazoa > Chordata > Mammalia > Pilosa > Megalonychidae > Choloepus > Choloepus didactylus. The sequence goes on from NC_051313.1 coordinate 21,632,106, forward strand.
CCAACATTTATTAGCTCAGTTCCCTGGCCAAATAACAATGTTTCTGGGCCTCAAGTTCCTCAAGGCCTATTAGATGGGCCTGGAAACAATTTGCTTTCCCATTAAAAAGGGATAGATTTGGTTGATGTGCATTTTTAGCTCTTTGCCCCTTTTTGCTTTCTCCTTCATTCTGCCTGGAATATGGACATGAGACCTGGAGGAGAAGCAACCACATTGTGACAATGCAGCAACAAACGTGAATATAGAGACATATACACCAAAGGGCTCAGGGTGAAAAGATGGCAAGAACCTAAGTCCCTGATAATATCACCAAGCTGTCTCATTAATGGCAGACTGCCTATATCTGGATTCTTTTGAAATTGGCAAATGAGCATCTAAATGTTGAAGCCAATGGCAGTTGGGTTTTCTGATATTTTTGCCGAACACATCCAAGAAACAACTGCCTGATTCATAAACTTGTTAAGTGATGTCTGTGCCTACAAACAGCTTCAATTTCTGTATCTGAGTTATCAGGGTAAGTCAATCAACTGTAATACATAATAGTAGATCTTAACCCACCCCTGCCCCTAAAATTTGCTATATATGTGTGAGTCATTTGAAGAAAAAAAATAACTGATAGATATGCATTTTGGTAATACTGTTGTAGAAAAATTTTTGAACATTTATTGTTGAGGAAGTATTTGGGAAAGAACATCCATTACTATGGGTTAATTTACTTGAATGAATTCTGGGAAGAAGTTCTGTTTTTTGTTCAAGGTTTGCAATCTAGGCTGAAGCCCAGTTTTTCCTGAAGCAACTGAAATCAAACACCCTAAAGGTTGATTTCCTTCTGAAAATCACCATCTATTCTACAGGAAGAATTCATATTCCTTCTAGCAACTTTGCTTTGATTCCATATTATGCAAACTAATAACCTTGACCTTGTTTTGCTAAGAGAGTTCCCCTGAGCCATTTGCCAATCTCCCTCCACCGACCACCGACCACCGGGGAATGGTGTCTTGCCCTATTTGAATCCCCAAAGTTTATCCCTGATTAGGGAGACTGTGGGGGAATGGGGGCCCCCCGATGGGGAAATACCAAAGGCAAGGCAGCTCTGTAAGTGCTTTACATATAACTCATTTAACCCTCACAACACTCCTATGAGAACAAATAATATCAGCTCCATTTTGCAGAAGAAAAACTGAAGTGTAGAGAGGTTACATCATTTGCACAAAGTTAGTTAGTAATAGTGCTGGAGTAGAACCCCATCTATTCTGATGCCAGAGCATCTGTTTTTAACCACCATGCCGAAATGGCAGCCTGCAAAAACTCCAGTGGAAAGGTGAGCACTTGAGTTCATTCTAACTGGAGAGAGAGCATGGAAATGAAGAGGAAACAAAATTCAAGTCAGGTCTTAGGAAAATACAGCAAGACCTAGCGACTGGCAACTGGCAACTTCCATGAACTGAGAGCCGTGAAGAGGTAGGGTTTCTTGTCTGGAGCCAGAAAAATAACGGGACCACTGATTGAAAAGGAGTGCAAATGTCTCATGAAGAAGGGGAAAAAAAACAATGCCACTAGATTGACCTACAAGTGTATTTTGAGACAGCTACCATTTCTCTTTTCATTAGAGAAATTCAATTTAGTAGACGACTAGAGGAAGGGAGGGGAAAACAGAGTGTTTCAAAAATAAGGTTAAAGTCGTCGCAGCTTGACAGCAATCTTAAAAATAAAAAATTATGTTAGAATAGCAGGTATTTGAGACTACTGTTAGAAATGATTTTATTTTAAACACATGTGCTTTCTTAATGACACCACTCTCTTGGTGGCTGTGCAGCCTGCCTTGGGCAGGAAGTGCTGATTTGCTTAATTCTATTAAGCCTGTAAGAAAGGTAAATCTGTCTCCCGAACTTAAAGGACCTCTGCTCCAAAGTAAGTTTGACATGGGCCAATAATCACCCTGACATTCCTGTGGCTTTGGCTGCTCTAGGGGCTGCTGAGTGGCACCAAAAGAAGCAAACAAGTGAGAAAGCCTTGTTTTAGCAACAGCCCATCCTGTCAGCGCTAAGAAGGGTTGATATCCTCAAAACAGCACAAGCAGACATGCAGCACATTGTGTTTCACCATGTCAGGTGCCCTTGGGGTGGGTATTGGGAAAGTTCTTGAAGCCCACAGTGAGTGCAGAGGAGATGGTGTGTTTCCTGAACCACATCTGCATCAAATGAGTTCACTGTGAGAATGGCCTTTGAAAACTGCATGTTCTGCAAAAGTAAGCTATGCAAACTAGGCGTACCCAAAGAGCAGGGATCGTGTCTTGTTCACCATTTTATCTCCAAAATATCACAAGACCCTGTCTTTGGTAAATTGGCTCTTAAACATTAGACACTACTTGAGGCTTGCTTCGGGGTAGGTTGATCATCCATCTCAGTTTATGTGGGACAGTCTTGATTTACCTTATGGTCCCACAGTGTTGTTGAGTTGGTATATGCTCCAGATTTTTAATTTTTATCCAAGTGTTATTATTAATAATTGTATAAAAATAAGTCCTGCTGGGTCTGGAAGACCTCCATTTTATTTCCAGCACCTGCCATTTTCTTATGGATGGTAGGTGTAAGACATACATGCACTGAAAGTGACAGTAATAGTGTCTCTCTGTTCTATTTATTTTCTTGTCTTGAATTTTTTTAAATTAGACAAGTTGTAGATTTACAGAACAATCATGCAGAAAATACAGGGTTCCCATACATCCTCCTATTACTAACACCTTGTATTAATGTTACATTTGTTACAATTGGTTAAAGAATATTCTTATAATTATACCACTAACTGTAGCCCATGGTTTACACTAGGGTTCACTTTGTGTTGTGCAGTCCTATGGTTTTAACAATTTTTTTTCCTAGAAACATATTTTTATCCTTTCCAGATTCAAAGAGAATGTGCAGGTCACTCAGGTCTGAGCAGTAAGCTCCTTTCACCTTGGTGGTGGTGGAGGGAGTATTTGCTGATGCTGCCCCTGCTGGTCACCTGGTGCAACTGCCTGTTGTGTTGTGGCCTATGTGGTCTGCAAGATGCACAACACCTGGACACTAGGGGTCATTGGGAAACTCAGGAAATTACAGGTTATGAATACACCAAAGATGTGTAGAGAATAGAGACTGAGCAGCCCTGTCTTAGGAAGTTTAGCAAATGGTTCCAATTCTCTTGCTACTTTGATGTTGTCATTTATCTCCTGCTATTGATTTATCATATTATTTGGTAGTACTTTTTGAATTTTGCAGTAAAATTTTCTGTCATCAATGAGCTCAAAAAAATGAAAGTGCTTGTTTAATAAAGAATGTTCTAAATTCTCCATCCATCATGGAGACTGTAGTGATATCACTAATCAGATGAAAGCTAGAGGACAACAAACCCACTTAAAAGTCAACAGCACCAGCCTCAAATTATTTTAGGAAGACTGTGTCCAAAATGACTGTTTTATGTATGCAGAGAAGGTGTGTATACATACCACTCTCTGAAGCATGAGTTTTTGTTTAGATCATTTGACTGTTAAGTTAATTTTGCTCATTTTCAAATCTGAGTTTTTATGCATGTCTGAAACAGGAAGCCATAGCACTTAATCTGGTGGATCAATTAGTAGCAGAACTTCTCAAGATGCTAGAGGCAGTGAATTTTATGTCAGAAGATATTTCAAATTGAAAATCAGCTAATTCCGATAATGGTTCATTGTTTTGTTCTGCTTTCATTCAGTTGCTGCAATCAAAGTAAAGCTTTTGGACTTGGTTGATTGTGTATGAGGTGAAACATTGGATACTATCATGGATGTTAAAAGTACAATCCTAAAGATAGATCCCCTATTGTTAATTGGATAAATTTATATTCTGTATCTGTATGGAATACAATTGAGAAAGCCTACAATTTTGCAGCATCTAAATTTCATGAAACTTTCAGGGACAACTTATTTGACAAGTGCTTTCTTATATAAACATTTGTTAAAGAAATCTACTGTAAATGGAGTCAAAAAACAGTGACTGTGAAAATATTTGGGCTTAAATATTTACCCATTTCAACATAAAGTAAATTCAAATTGAGAATATATTTCATTTGGCAGAATTTATTTGGCATTACCAGCTCCCTCAGCACCTGTACAGAGAACGTTTTGCAGAGAAGGTTTAGTGAAGATGTCAACTATTTCAAATTTTTAACCATGGAATTAGATCTCAAAGAATATTGAAGATAATTTCATGGGAAAAATAAAAACATTTAGGTCATATTAAAGAACATATTTTTGTAGTTTTGGACATGATATCAGAATCCAATTCCATTAAGGAACTGATTAAAGTACATAAATATTTACCAAAAATATTCCTTCTGCTTATGTTACTTTATAATATTCATGTAATACTGCAATTTTTAATCTGCTTTAATGTACACAAATACGTACTATTTTAAGAAAGAATTTTGGTTTTGAAAGTAATTTTTAATAGAATTGCTTTATACATCCACCAACATAATAAAATAAATTTTCAAATATTTTCAAACCATAAATAAACTTTCCAAAAATTATATAATCTTAATTATGTTTAGTGCCCCCTTTCACTTTCAAATATCTCCCATTTGGGTGATACATTTTACAGTTGCCCTTCTTTGTGGCATTCAGCTCAGTCCCTGGAGCCTGAGAAAAAGCTGTAACTTTTCTCCTAGAGATGCTGGTATTTAGAGTGAATCCAACACTCAGTTTGATCTTTTCTACTTAAGAGAATATTGTGACAATGGTAAAGTGCCTCAAACAAAAAGGGAGAACGGATAATCACCTGAAGTCAAATTTCAGTCCATGAGAAATTCAGTGACCTCAACATAGTGAGGCTGACATATTCATCATAGGGAATGCAGCAGTCAGTTGGTGTAAATTCTTGGTGGCTGTTCAGTGTGGTTGGCTGAAATTTATGAGGTGGTATTTCTCCGCTTTCCTGTTCAAGTTTTTTAGGACAGGTCACCAGTGCCCCAGTGGCTGTGCTTCTGTGACTGCAGTGTGGTTTTGAGTGGCAATGAAATCTTGGCATTATTGGGTAGCAATATGGGGGCGATGAATCAAAGTCTGCAAGAATTTTTCTTACTGTATCAGGTTACAGATCACTTCATAGTATTTAAGGACCACCTATTCCTTGGTGGGCTAGTGGTGTTCCCAGAATAAGGCAATCTTTCTATATGCACAACTATCTGCAATGATTGGAAGGATAATTTGATCCTCATTCTGTATTTCAAAGTAAGGAATGAGGCATATTTATTCCATCCGGTAAAGAGCAACCTTGGCTTAGATATCTGCCCTTAGGACTTGAGAAAGGCGACCACAGCCCTTCACTATGCCTGGTGCTCTCCCATCCCATCTTCATGCTTTCTTTAGGGAGCACAGTCCCCTTTAAACTCTTGGAAATGATGCATTCTCCCAACCTAACTCTAGGTTTTGAAGGATAGTTCATTCATTATTTTATTTAGGTCACCACAGGAAATAGTTGACCAAATCTTCCCACCCTAATTGTAAGTACATCGTGACTGCAGGGTGACATAGGGCCAGAGACAGACTAATGCGGTCGCGGTTACTACTTCTAGGGGGAGAGGCGGCCGGTAGCCGAGCCCTCAGCTCTCGGGGCTGCTCAAGGGGTACCGGCGGCGGGGGCTCTTTCCCGGAGGCGAGGGCGAGGCGGAGGACGTGGCCAGGGTCCTCGGCGAGAGGCGTGCAAGGAGGGCGGCGATAGGGACAAGACACTCTTCATCCAGTAGGAGTAGGCGCCAAAGAGATTTATTCAGGGGTGATTACAGGTTATATAGGCTGGTAAGAAGGGCAGGGCTGGAAAGGAGGTGAAGCAGCCTTAAATGGCAATATTGAAGGGATAGGGGCTAGGATTGGTTCTGAGAGAACGCCGGAGCCGTTGCAGCGGGGCGGGGGTAGTTCTGGCCACGGGCATGCGCGCTGGCGGTGGCAGGAGTGGCCTTGGCACCAGGGAGTGAGTGGGTAAGATAAGGAAGTGGGGAAAGGGCAGTTGGGAGAAAGGCGGTTTCCTCCGGCAAGCCTCCCCTGCCAGTGACATTTTGGGTGAGGAAAAGGGAGCTGCCTTGACCTCGCTCCCCAGGCTCGGGGGGGCTGCAGAGGGCACTCACGCCCGTACCTACTACCCTCCCCAGGGGGTGATCAGGTCCCCTGGCCCAGGCCTGGTAAGTCGAGGTACAAGCTCAGACACCCGCAATTCCCCTTTCTTTTCTAATTAGAGGAAGAGGCTTTACCGGAGAGGCCCGCTAAGGGTGAGGGAAGGGGGAGGTTAGGGAAGGGAAAAAAGGGGTTGACGGTGGCTCAGCGAGGCTGGAGCTCAGTGTTGGTGTGGTGCCCGGGCGCTTGACAATGGCTTCGCTGCAGCGGGCTGGGCGAAGGTGAGGGGTTTAAAGTTCAGGGGTTCAGAGAAGCTGGAACTCGAGGTGAGAGCGATGTTCAGGTGATTGAGAAGGGCCTCGCGGTTGGCGAGTCGACCGGTGGCGTTGAGGTTGCGGAGGGTTGGCTGTCATCTTGGAGTGGGGGGCGTCAGAGGTGGCGAGTCGCTGATACTGGATTTGCACGAACGAGGAAAAAATGGCATCCGTTTGTTTTCTTACAAGCTGGACAATTTTGCGGATGAGGCAGGGTCCTAAGATGAGAGCTAGAATAATTATTAATAGGGGGCCAAGAAAAGGAAGGATGTATGGGAGGATGGGAGTGAAAAAACTGGACCAATAACTGGTGGCTTCACGATCTCTTTTACGCTTTTTTAGTCCTTCTCGGACCCTTTTCAGGCTATCCTCGACGAGACCTGTGGAATTGGCATATACATAGCACTCTTCTCCTAGGGCGGCGCAGAGGCCTCCTTCTTTGAGGAGGAGAAGGTCAAGACCTCGGCGGTTTTGGAGCACTACCTCAGAGAGGGAATTGACAGAATTTTTTAGATGGTGAATAGCGTTTTGTAAGTGATGAATGTCCTCGTCAACAGCCGCCCTGAGGTGAGTTAGGGCGGAGTCTTGACTGGCTAGTGCAGCGATTCCGGTGCCAGCGCCGGCAAGACCTAGGAGGGAGGCAATTGTAAGGACGGTGATGGGCTCTCGCTTTTGCAGAAGGGCAGGAGCTGCAGTTTTTTCTAAACGGAGGAAGAAGTCTTCTTCGCTGTGGTATAAGACCCTAGGGATAAGGACAATTAGGAGGCAAGTTTCTTTATATTCATTGATGACATTCGTGCTGAGACAGGGGGTAAGTCCTGTAGAGGAGCAGAGCCATTGGGAGGAGTTATGAGGAATGAGAAATTTTGCCGAGCTGCTGGGAGATGAGTAGCTGGCACAGGCAGTGAGGTCGGGAGAGTTACTGGAGTGAGGGCGGACGCACTTTCCCGTATAGGAGACTGAATGAAAGGTCAGGGGGACGGCAGAGGTATTCCAATTGCATTCCAAGGGGCTGCTTTCTGTGCTTTCTGAAAAGGAGAGGTTGGAGGCAACGGGCTCGTATAGCGAGGAAGAGGTGGAGAGGCAAAGCCAGCAGGATGAGGTAAAATTAGGGTTGGAGGAGTTTACTGAGGTAAAGGCGGCTTGGATGAGGCTGAGGAGGGGAGAAGAATAACGAGAAGGGGGCAAAGGAAGCTGGGGTGGTGGGGTTTGAGATGTAGTTGAAGTGCGTTTAGCCGGAGCTAAGGTGCGGCTGGAGGGCTGTGGAAAAAGGGGGTTAATGACTTGGTTGGGACCTATGCCAGAGGGTGTTCTTAATGCAGTATTTTGGTATGGTTGGCTTACAGCCTCTTTTTTATAAGAATAAGTGATTCTCGGTCGGTTCCTTTTTCATAGATTTTGAAGCCTCAAGTTTGACCGAGTAACCAGGAGGGATTAGTGGGGAGCTGCACTGTAAGATTAAGATGTGTGCAGGATCCCTTACTTTCTTGGCCGAGCCAGTTAACAGTAGGGAGTTTGCACCCTGTAGGGGCCCACTTTAGGATAAGGTAATGATTAGGAACAGGAGGCTTCCAATTAGTGGCTAAAGTTTCACACCCCCAGTATGCACAGTAGTACTCGTTGGGGGAATTACAGTACGATTTTCCAGGATTTGAGGATGGGCACATGTAATATTGGGCTTGGGGATTACTTACCTGTCGAGCGCAGGTTTCTTCGACTCTGGAGACAAAGGTGGCGAAAGGCTTACTCGGTTCCTGGAAGAGCTTGGTGAATTTATTAGGCCGACAGGCAGAGCAGTTGGCAAACGCGCGTAAGGCGATGCCTCTGAGGATAGTCCAGAAGGTGGCAGGGACATTAATATAAGCAGACGCATTTAGAAATGCTCCAGTGCCCAAATAGGCTTCAGGGGGATGATAGACTCCAAGGGCTGCGTCTTGCTCACTTTGCTGAGTTGCTTCTGCCTGGAAGTGAGCACGCCAGTCAACAAACTGACCGGGGTTAAGAATGGAACGGGCAAGCGAGGCCCAGTCTTGGGGGATGCAATAGTCCATGCCGAGATCCTGCAGTATTTGGGAAGCGTATGGGCTACCTAACCCGTCCTCCTTGACGGCCCTGCGAAGCTGCTTGATAGTATCTGAGTCAATGGGATACCAGTCGTACGGTTTCTGTGGGGTGGGGGCAAGGTTAAGAGGAAAGCAGCGAAAAGCACGAGAGAAAGGAGGACGCGCTTGCAGAGGGCTTGGCGCGGGAGTGGGGGTAGGGGGAGCGTTGCCCCAAGGGTTGCCTTGAGGTGTAGAAGGCAGCCAGGGGTTGTTAGTCGGCAGGGTGGGAGGAGCGGCGGCAGCTGCCGGTAGCGGCTCCGAGGGGGAGCTCGCCGAAGGGGGAGGAGGAAGTGGGAGGCCCCAAGCGTCGCAAGATGGCGGCGCGGTGGGCGTGGCTAAGACACAAGATGGTGGATCAGCCCCGCCCTGTGAAAGGGTGGGGCCCAAGGCATAAGATGGCGGACTAGCTCCGCCCTGTGAAAGGGCTGGGTAAAGCGTATGTGGTTTCCGGCCCAGCTTAGGGCTGATGTCATCGCCGGAGCATTTCCTCCCCTCGATGGAAGAAGAAGGAGGAAGTTCGCCATCTTGGCGTGGCGCAGTGTTATTTTGCTTTTTGGGAGTCACCTCGAGCGCGTTGTTAATCTGCTCGACTAAGGACTCCGTGTCTGAGTCATGATTTGAATTGGTATCGCTATCTGAATCTGTTGGCTGGGTTGATAGGGCCTCCTTGGATTTAACGAGGCCTCGATCAGGGGGGAGGGAGCCTTGAAGGCAGGAGCGGATGGTTATCAAGGTGGGGAGCAAGCCGGGAGGGAAGCGCTTGCTCTCATGTTCCATGGCATTAGTGACTCGATCAATAAGACGGTCATAAGTAACAGGGTCCCAAAGATGGCAAGTGGTGAGCCATGGGTTAAAAGGCAGCAGGAGGTCCCAGTACACCTGCAGCTGCCGGACAGACACTTTGCAGCGATGCGTATCTAGGAGACCCGCCAGAGCACGAACTTGAGGTGCCTGACATGTAGATATACGATTACCCATAGCTGAGGGGGGAGGAGGGGGGGTTGCTCCCGAGCCGGGCCGGCCCGGCTGGCGGGGAGGAGGAGGAGGAGTTGATTACCGAGCAGAGAGAATGAGATAAACCGTGGCCTTGAGGCCGAAGGAGACGGCGAGAGCGGAAAGCAGTGCCCTTTGGCAACGGGAGCAGTTGGGGGGGGCGGTTGCAAAGAGGCACACGGCACCAAATGAGGAAATAAAAATACAAAGAACTACAGCAAAGTAATGGAGGGGAAGAGGGAGAGTGTTAGGAGGAACAGGGGTTATAGAAGTGCGCATACAAAAGGACGAAGAGAGCGTAGGGGAAGGGAGGAGTTCCTACTGGATGAAGAGAGCGTGGGGGAAGGGATGAGCGGCTTCGGAGCAGGGAACCTCCCACGGCTCCAGAAGCGGCGAAGGAGAGGCGGCCCTACCTTGCAGGCGAGGAAACGGGAAGCTGGAGAGGCGTCCGGGCGAGCGATCGACCTGCTGAACTGTTGTGTGGAGACGATCCTCACACGGGGCACCAGTTGCGGTCGCGGTTACTACTTCTAGGGGGAGAGGCGGCCGGTAGCCGAGCCCTCAGCTCTCGGGGCTGCTCAAGGGGTACCGGCGGCGGGGGCTCTTTCCCGGAGGCGAGGGCGAGGCGGAGGACGTGGCCGGGGTCCTCGGCGAGAGGCGTGCAAGGAGGGCGGCGATAGGGACAAGACACTCTTCATCCAGTAGGAGTAGGCGCCAAAGAGATTTATTCAGGGGTGATTACAGGTTATATAGGCTGGTAAGAAGGGCAGGGCTGGAAAGGAGGTGAAGCAGCCTTAAATGGCAATATTGAAGGGATAGGGGCTAGGATTGGTTCTGAGAGAACGCCGGAGCCGTTGCAGCGGGGCGGGGGTAGTTCTGGCCACGGGCATGCGCGCTGGCGGTGGCAGGAGTGGCCTTGGCACCAGGGAGTGAGTGGGTAAGATAAGGAAGTGGGGAAAGGGCAGTTGGGAGAAAGGCGGTTTCCTCCGGCAAGCCTCCCCTGCCAGTGACATTTTGGGTGAGGAAAAGGGAGCTGCCTTGACCTCGCTCCCCAGGCTCGGGGGGGCTGCAGAGGGCACTCACGCCCGTACCTACTACCCTCCCCAGGGGGTGATCAGGTCCCCTGGCCCAGGCCTGGTAAGTCGAGGTACAAGCTCAGACACCCGCAGACTAACCCAGAACTTTAGCTTTTACCAGACAAGATTCCATCATGGGCCATGAGTGAGTCACAACTTGTGCAAGGGAGTAGTATTTCTGGTAGAATTAGTTATATTTTCACTTATTATATACTACAGATTATCCTTCTTTTCCTTTGATTTTCTGAAGTCAAGTTGCTAATTCAAATAACATAAAACAGCACATTGCAAAACTACAAAACATTGCTGAAAAAAAATTAAAGAAAACCTGAATAAATGGAAGGATTTTCCATGTTCATGGATTGGAAGACTAAACATTAAGTTGTCAGTATTACCCAAAGCCATTTATAGGTTCAATGCAATTCCAATGAAAAGCCCAACATCCTTCTGTGCAAAAATGTAAAATCCAATCATCAAATTATATGGGAGAGTAAGAGGCCCCAAATAGCTAAAGCCATCTTGAAAAAGAAGAATGAAGTTGGAGGACTCATACTTCCTTATCTTAATACTTACTACAAAAGCACAGTAATCAAAATAGCATAGTACCTGCATGAAGATAGATACATAGACCAATGAAATTGAATGGAGGCTCAGAAATCAACCCTCACATTTATGGACAATTGGGAAATAATAGTCTCTTCAACACATGATGCTGGGAAAATGGGATCTCCATTTGCAAAAAAAAGAGGTAGGAGCCCTACCTCAAACTGTATACAAAAATCAACTGAACATGAGTCAAAGACCTTAATATAAGAGCTAGAACTATCAAACTCATAGAAGAAAATATAGAGAAGCATCTTCAGAACCTTGTGTTAGGTAATGATTTCTTAGATGTCATACACAAAGCACAAGCAACAAAGGAAAAAGATAAATGGGACCTCTTCAAAATTTAAAACATTTTTTCCTCAAAGGTTTTTATCATGTAAGTAAAATGACTGCCTACACAATGGGAAAAATATTTGGAAACCACATATCTGATAAAGGATTGATACCCAGAATTTACAAAGAAATCCTTCAACTTAACAATAAAAAGCCAAACAACCCAACCAAAAAATGGGCAAACAACTTGAATAGACTTCTCTCCATAGAAGATATACAAATGGCCAGAAAGCACATGAAAAGATGCTCAACATCATTAGACCTCAGGGAAATGTAAATCAAAACCACAATGAGATACCATTTCACACTGATTAGAATGGCTGCTATTAAAAAAAATGGTAAATAGCAAGTGTTGGAGAGGATCTGGAGTAATGGCAACACTCATTCATTGCTGATGATAAGGTAAAATGGTGCAGCCTCTGTGGAAGACAGTTTGGCAGTTCCTCAGAAAGCAAAGTGTAGAACTATCTTATGACCTGGCAATCCCACTACTTAGTATATACCCCCAAAAATTGAAAGCAGGGACTGAACAGATATTTTCACACTGATATTTGCAGTGTTATTCACAATTGCCAAAAGATGGAAGAAACCTAAGTGTCCATCGACCAGTGAATGGATAAATAAAATGTGGGATATACATGCAAGGGAATATTATTTAGCCATAAAAAGGAATGAAGTCCTGATACATGCAACAACATGGATAAGCCTTGATGACATCATGTTGAGTGAAATGAGCAAGACACGAAAGGTCAAATATTATATGAGCTCATTGATTTAAACAATAAGAATAAGAAAACTCATAGAGTCAGAATCTAGAATACAGGTGTGCTGGTTTGTATATATTATGTCCCCCAGAAAAAGCCATATTCTTTAATCCAATCTTGTGGGATATTGGGATTAGGTTGTTTCCATGGAGATGTGAACCACCCAAATGTGAGTTGCACCTCTGGTTAGGGTGTGACCTCTGATTGAATGTTTCCATGGAGGTGTGGCCCTGACCACTCATCATGGGTGTTTATTATTCCACTGGAGCCCTATAAAAGCTCAGACAGAAGGGGCTCACAGCTAGCTGTAGTTGAGACAGACATTTTGAAGACAGCTGTTGGAAGCTGATGCAGACATTATGGAGAACACCATTTTGAAACACAACCTGGAAGCAAGCAGACACCAGCCACATGCCTTCCCAGCTAACAGAAGTTTTCCAGATGCCATTGGCCATCCTCCAGTGATGGTACCCAACTGTTGATGGACACTTTATGGCCTTGAGACTGTAACTGTGTAACCAAATAAACCCCCTTTTATAAAAGCCAATCTGTTTCTGGTGTTTTGCATTCCAGCAGCATTAGCAAACTGGAACAACAGGTTACCATGGGGCAGGGTAGGGATAGGCAACAGGAAGTTAAGGCTTAAAAAGCAGAGTTCTTATTTGGAATGATGGAAAACTTTGATAATGGATGGTGGTGATGGTATCACAACATTGTGAAAGCAATTAACAGCACTGAATATTTATATCTGAACAATATAAAAGAGGAATTTAGATTGTATATATGATAACAGAATAAAAAAAAGTCCATGGAAAAACACTACACAAACTGTGGAACTCTAATTAAACCAAGGACTTCAATTAATAGTACAATTATAAAAATGGGCTGTCATCAATTGTAATAAATGATCTACACCAATGCAAGTGTTGGTGGGGGAGTGGCATATGGGAATCCTGAATTTTATGCACAATTTTTCTGTAAACCAAAACTTGACAACACCACATTGCAGCAATATACACATAAATGACTCTGAATAAAATACCGTCATTTAATTTAGAATCTTGAGATTATAAATTACAATAATGACAGTGGCAGACTAATAATGAAAATAATAACAGCAATACAGATATGTACCAGCACCATTTTTAGCATTCTGTATATAATCGAATTTTCAGCACTGAATCTTTTAAGGTCAATGCTATTACTTTCCCCATTTACAGGTGAGGAAACTAAGACACAGAATGGTTAAATCATTTACTCAAGAACAGAAAGCGACTAAGTGAGAGAACTTGGAATTGAACTAAGCTGTCTGGATCTCAATTCATGCTCATAACCACAGGCTATACAGTCTTGTTTGCACCCTGGAACAAACCTTACTTCAGTATAGTATACTATCCATTTATTATTTTAAATTAGGTGTGTTAGAACTTGACTAATGTCTTTCCATGTGCACATAAGTGAGAATGTTTTGGGGTTTGGGTTGTGTTTGGTTTGTTTGGGGTTTTTTTGCTTTGTTTTTTTTTTTGCATGTGTTTGTCAGTGTATGTAATATATTGTTTTCTTTCTTTATTAATTTCTGGTTTTGCCTGATTTTGTTATTACAGTTTTACATCTTTCAAAAAATATCTGAGTAGTTTTCCATATTTTCTATGCTTTGATTGGAAAAACTAAGCATAAAATTGTTTGAACCTGGAACTTTTTGTTGGAGTTAATGATTATGCAGCTGTGCAAAGTATCCTTTTACAATTTTTGAATCTCCTCCATATTTATTCATTCTAAAATATTTATGAGAGCCTATTAAATTTTTAATTTTTAGGTTTTGGATGGATGAATAAAACAAACAAGACAAAGCCCTGATAATTACAAAGCTTACATCCAATGATTCAGGTTTTTTATGTCCCCGTTCTGATTTCTAATATTATTTCTGTGTTTTAAAATTTTTTCTAGTTTGTAGTTTGTTTTATTTTATTTCCCCAAGAGATTCAGTTCTTAAACTCTTTTATTAATTATATTATGTATTTATTTTTTCACTTTCTAACTAATTAATTTTGATATTTATTTCTTTTCTCTTAAAACAGAAGGTTTTTAAATTTTCAAACTTATCAGCTGTATGCTTAATCCCCCTTCTTTTTAAATAATACAATGCCATCAAGTCTACACAATTATTTTTATGAATATAAACTTGCTCATATGTATATAAATTGATAGTAATATCTTTATATTTATTATTAAAATTTATTTATATTTTATATATTATTTATATCTAAATTTATTTATTATATTTATAGATTACATTTGTATTTTTTCCTTGTAATGTGCCATTTGTATGAAAATAATAGCATATTTACATTTACAACTTGGCATTTTTATTTGGATATGTTTATGTAATGGTCACATGTTACCTAACAACTTCTATTATTTGGAATTTGTTCAGAATTAAAAGTATGTTTCGTGAATATATACAAATTGTAGAATACAGCACTTCATATTCTTGATCTATTAACATAATGGTAATCAAATCCTCTATCATTTATGTTTTATTTTTAAACACATTTGGTCAGAACTCAAGGATAGTAATAATAATGTGTATCACTGCAGTTTTTTTTTGGTCAATTTATACTTGAATGCATAATTATTTTGTCTTCAATATGAATTGTTTTTTTATGTGTGATTTTTTCTTGTCCTTTAATTTATTTTGCCATTAATTTTGCCATGTTGGATTTTAATGTAGCCATGTCTGATATCTATTTATATTTTCTTATTAAACCATTATTTTTATTTATTCAAACTGTCAACCTTTTGAAATATTTTGCTTTCCATATATTTCTTGTAAGCAGCATATGGCTAAATTTGTCTTTTTAAACAAACTGTCTTGTCCTATAATAAGAGAGTTTATATTATTTATATTCATTGTGATTGATGAAGTTTGCTTTTCTATGATCTTAATGGATTACCTTCTTTTTTGTTTTGTAAATGTTTTTGCTGTTTTCCTTGATGATTAACTGATTAACTGTATGATTTAAATTTTTTTTTTTCAATTGTCCAGTGGGTGTTTAAAATTCTCTTATTGTGTATCTTTAACTTTTTCAAATCATGGTCTAACCAATATTTCTATAAAAGTGTCGAAGCCAGGAAGAAAATATTTGACTTTTGACTTTTGACTTTCTAAGTTTTAGATTTTTTTTACTCTTCCCATTATACCCACTTATAAATTTTGTAAATAATCAAGAATTATAGATTTCACAAATATTATTAAATATCAATGTTTTAATAAATGAATTGTTTTTCTTTTGCACTCAACTTTGTAATTATACTTATAGCAATTATTGTCTTATCTCTTTTACTTGACTGATTACAGTGTTTACTGATACTTATTTTTATGCTATGAGTTTTTTGTGCTTGGGTATAATTGGGATATACCTTAAAAACTTTTTCCCAAACACTTATAGTGGATTTATTTTTTCACTCTTATACATCTGGGAATATGTATTATATATCCTCTCTCTATCCATTTGCCTCTTAGTTGTTCTCATTATTTTCATCTAATTGCTTTTATTTCCTATGTTATGGAAAATTTTCTCAAATTTGCTTCTATATTATTGATTCAGTTTTCTGTTTCCATAATTCTGCTTTTTTACTGCTTTCAGTTAACTTTGTATTTTTGCTAATATGACAGTATATCTAAATTCTTTAACATGTATTAATTTCCCATTTAAGTTCAAAGTACATATCATCTTGCTGAAAATTATCTCCCAACATCTTGTCATTAGTTGCTCTTCTTTAGAAACACTATTTTATTGAAACTCTAAAGCAGATAGTTCATGTTTATTTCCCATTTCCATTGGCAAATGACCTTAAGAATATGACTTCCCTAAGAGTTCTCAGGGTAATAGTTTGCATGTGGCTCTGTAAATATGGGCAGATTAATTTAGAAATCCAAGCAATTTTTGACTATGCATCAAAATTAAATACAGAGCCTTTAAAACTTAGGTTACATGCTCCTACCCATTGACCTCCTGATAGAGTAGGTCTATGCTTGGGCCCAACCCCCTGTTTCCATTTTTTTTTTTTTTTTTCTTAAATCTTCACAGATGATACTTCCAAGAAGTTAAGTTTGAAAACTATTGAGCTAGAGAACATAAGGCTCCTCGTGGTAAAGAGGCACATGGAAAACTTCATCCTCCCATCTCTATCCTGTATATAGCCCTTACAAGAAGGTTTGACATACCTCAGATTTTAATGTAAAAACACACTTCAGCCCCCACTACTCTTTGAAACAAAAGACATATGATAACACATAAATTAGTTGCCACCTCCAACTATGCTGACTCTTTCCTTCACATTAGCACCCTTCTGCTTGAGTTTGGAGACTACAACTACAGGAATACGCAGTGAACTTTTACTGAACACTTACTCTGCCTACACATTCTCACGTAATCATCCCAACAACTCTAAGGAGAGGCGAAGTATTACCCACATTTTGAAGATGAATTAAAAAGAAGCCTAGAGAGGTAAAGTAATGTAGCCAAGATCACACAACTGATGAAGGCAGAATAAGAAGATTTTGACTCCAAAGTCCATGCTCTTATCACTGCACCACGTAGTTAAATGCTACTCGGAAGGAAACACGCCATGTCTCTGGGCTTCCTTATCCTTCAGTGCTGCAAGAACAGTGTCACTGGGGCTCTGGTAGCATGGTAAAAGGGGCCAACATCCACTGTTGAAGAAAAGGAAGAAGAAATGGGTGCCTCGCTACGTAGCTGCAGATGATCTTCAAAAAGGAAATCGATTTTCAAGAGCAAATGGTTATTAAAGTGTAACCAACCTCAAAAGCTTTTTGAGAGGAAAATCATTATATGTGAATAAATCATGCTCTTTATCTCTCATGCAAATGTTTAGCACTGGGAAAGAGGCCAAGTGTAACGTCTGTAAATAGTTTGGCACTGTCCATTGTGCTCTCAATCAACAGTACCATTTGAAAGTTTGTCCTATTATTGCTCATCTTGATCTTTTAGAAAGATTTTTCTCCAACTGTGTAAAAATGGGGAGAGGTAAGACACTGTGGGAACTTTCCCTCATGAGGTAGATGCTTTGCATGCTGAATGAAACACATGCTATCAGTATTTAAGGGATTTAAATTACTGACAGGATAGAATAAAGATGGAAAAAAAATATTGCTGAGACAATTGGATAAAAAATGAAAAATTTAATCAGACATATTATTTGACATCATACACAATTTATGAATTATTGCTTGAATTAAAAGAATGTATTTCTATTGGATTCCATTGGAAAAAAAAAACAATGATCATACCCTTTCATAAGAAAAAGAAGAGGGCATGAAATTAACTGGAGATGATTTAAGCCAAAGCATTATATCAATATGATATTTAAAAATCTCTTGTTTAATAAGTAAACTTTAAAAAGAAGTCAGTCAAATCTTTGACATTGTGTACATTTTTGTTACCCTTTATTAGTTGTTCTGGTGTCTAGTCAAATTAATTCTAGTACAAGGAAAGTCATGATAATACAAATTTATTTTGTCATTATAAGGTTGATGTTACTTTCCCTATTATTTCAGGGTCGTGACACCTGAAGAGCTCTTTGGTCTGAAGAGCACTGCTCTGATATCTTCACTTTACAGCTGAGGAAACTGAAGAACAAACAAGTCAAGTGAAATCACACTGGCTATTAGTGCCAAGAGAGATTTGGATGCAGCCAAGTTTCTCTCAACCATTTCTACAAGAAGGTAGAGATCAGCTTCTCTCATAGATTCCCAGAGCAGAGGTGAGTATATTTATGAACAAGGACTCTGTACCCATAATGTGTGATTTGAGAGGAAATCCCACTTACTCCCAAACTGTGCCTGCTCTAAGCCCTTCCGCTGGACCACCAAATCACTTCTCTAGGGTCAATGCCTTAAAGACTATTGCTAAAGTGCAGATATGCTACCTGTAATTATTTTTATCTTAACTCAAAATAGTTTTCCAGGTTAAATGGACATTATCCTAGGAATTCACCAAGAAACTGAATTTGTAAGAGGAGGGCTAGGCAGTAAATCACAGAATGAAGCAAGTCACAGTTCAGATCTCAAGTATGTTTCTTAATAGCTGTGCAAACCCATGAAATTTTCCCATTCTCTCTGAATGAGGACAATAATCCTTATATCACAAGGTGTTAGCAGTATTAAATGAGATTATGGAATTTCTAGGTACATAACCATTCATGGTAGTTATTATTATTATTATTATTATTATTATTATTATTATTATTATTATTATTATTGTCTTCAAGAAGACACTTTATCCTAAATACATGTTAGTCCTTTATCTAAGTCTCAAAACTTCTGGAATTCCATTGTTAGGGATTAATTCTTTTGGATTAAGCACTATCATCTGTAGCTGTCAACATTTTTTTTAAAGCTAAGCAACCCAATGACTCAAAACATTACATTCAGATAAATCACAACTTTTGTGTAGATGTGTCTTCCTGAAAGATTTCCAACATGGAAAGAATCCAAATAATGTGCAGTCCAGAGCCTGTGACGAGTCAGCATCTAGGCACAGGAGAGAAGTTGTGGAGCAGAGGACAGGAAACGTGAAGGGCATGGGCTATCGTGCAGCAGGGTGTCCCTTGGTAGGGGCCAATGGGGTTTTAAAGGCCCTGGTGGGAAACAGGGATGGAGAGAAGGGCAGAGAAACAAAATGTTGAAAATGGATCTGTGGTAAAGGTTGGAGAAAAAATGCTAAACAGACTATCCCAGAACAGATGGAGAAATCTCCAGATTCCTGGAGTGTCAGCAATTCTGAATTCCAAGTCTCTCTTAAATATCAGAGTACACAATGTAAGAACTCCCTTTTGGATTGGAACAGCAGATCTTTGTGATAGCGAGGGGCCTGAGGGCTGACTTTAAATATGTGGCTGCCTCTTTCTTGAATGTCCATTATGTTTATGTCCTCAGAGGAAAAAGAATCAATGTGTTTAAGTTACAAGAGGCAGTGAAAGTCACTTCTTCAAAACATTTCAGGAACCCCTTTATGCAGAGTTTAGGAAGGTAGTGTATGTGGTCGTTAAGCCAGAAGGCTCTCTGGTTAGACTGCCTGGTTTAAAATCCCAATGCCACTACTTATGCCATTTTGAACATGTTAATTCACCCCTTCTTGACTCAGTTTATTCATCTATAGAATAGAATAATAACAATATTGACTTCATAAAATTACTGTGGGGATTAAATAAAATATTACCTATAAGGCATTGATAGTCAGTATATGGTAACCATTTATTTCTTCTATTATGATTTTTCTACATGCAAGGCCATGTAGGGATAGTAAGTAAGTGAGTAAGACACAGACACTTACTTAATTCAAGTCTATCAAAAATTCAAGCTTGAACCTAAATAGTGCCTATCACAGGGTATTTAGGCCAGTCTGTCAATTGGTGGGATGGTTTTCCCAGAAGAACTCAGGAGCTTCTGGTATCACTTTCAGAAAATTTAGAGGAGGGGGTGTTTCTGATTGCAGTGTGGTATTTGTCATTCCACTCCTCTTCTCATTCAGCTGTCTCTGATGTCAAATCTGTCCAATGAATGGAGATGAGGTTGGGCAGTAAATTTGAAGGCCTGGAAGGCACAGGGTTGGGAGTGGTGGCAAGGGGTGTGCAAGCAGCAGCAGAGTAGAACACACAAACAGGAGGGACACATTCTCCCCAGTTACTTCACAGACAACTGCAGAGCTCAGGGCTGCCTCAGCTAGTGCTAATCCAAGTGAGCAGAGTGGGAGGCAGCAAGTTTGTAAGATGAGACCATACCTAGCTGAAGTGTAGGCGCTAAGTGACAGCTGTCTGGAAGCTGATCTGACCTGCTGGTCAGCACTTAGAAGACATTTTCTGAGACAACTAGAAATACAAGTGGTTGGGGAAAGTACTTTGCAGAGTCGCCTTCCTATGTGAGCCAGCTTGGGGCAAGGGACAGAGGGATATGGAATGGACATTGCTCTTAAGTCATCCCCCATTTGAACTCACAGCCTGATATGGTCTTGGCTAACTCAGTTTACATTAAGGGGGAATTTAATGATTAGAGATATTCAAAAATGCAATAGAGCAGCAATAACTGGACTTGGTCACATAGAGTCTGAAGAGCCGCTTAAGATGTACGGGATAGAAGATTAGTTTCAAGCATAGGAGTAAATGATCTCTTAATATCCTTTCCAATTCTGAAATTCTTTGACTCTCTAAAAGTTCTTTCTCTTCCTAGACTGCCTGTTTATTTTGCCGACATTCTAGCAAGTGCTTTATCAATTTTGTCTACAGATACAGTCTGCCTGCTTTACAATAATGGCCCATTAGGATGTGGGACACTCCATGAGATGGACCAGAGCCCATCCACCTTTGTATCATCAGCAAGGAGGACCACTCCTGGAGACTCGGGGTAAGGAATTGATGTGTTTTGTTTCTTATCTTTTATTTTTTTCCTTTTAAATCCTTGTTTTAATGGTCTTGTCAGATTGCTGTCTAAATGCTCCATGTCATTAGGCCCAGAAAAGACATTTTTGATAGTAGGTGGAATATAAGTACTAAAGAAATAAAGGAATATTACTTGATTTCAAAAACATAAATCATCATGTGCTCTCATTTGACTTGGTATATCACTTTTGTGCATATGGGGCAAGAATATTGCAAGAATATATTATATATATACACAAAATATGTATTTTGTTTTAATGTATCTCAAATAATTAAGCAATCTGACTTTCACAAATCAGTCCTTTTTGATATTGTGTTGGTTGAAATAACTTATTACCTGAGTTGCCCTTTTCCTTTTTCATCTGTAGCTGTTTTGTGGCATGGTTTGGGGGAAAGAACTGAAAATGTTGAATATGGAGGGATTTTTTGGAGGGAGAGAGGAGGCAAACATTTTAATATTGGTCGAAGTTTTAAGCTAAAAGCATGAAGCCCTAGTAGTGAAACTTCCTGCATCATCCTAAGTGTGGTGATTTCTGATCCTTGGAACTTGGATCCTGGTGACTCGTCAACCACTACCTGGCTGAAATAACTTCGGAGAAAGCATTTAATCTGTCTGGGGTTAGTTAACACTTTTACAACATGAGGACATTGAATTTGGTGGTTATTAATGTACTTTTACCACTAGCACTTTAGGGTAGTGCATGTTTACCTTTTCTTCTCTACCTCATTTCACAATTTTCTGGAGGCATCAGTGACTCAGTAAAATCTTTTTGCTCTTTTGTAAGTTTTTGTCCTGAATAACAATAACTTGATAGCTTGTTTCCTGGGAGAAAAAAAAAAAAAGCATAAAGTGAGGAAAATGTAAAGATGAGAAGCGAATGAACAAAGGAAAAGAATGAGCCAATGCCTAACTGGTAATCCTTAGGGCGCTGGTTATTTTATCCTTTGGGTTTTAAAGAGAAATTAATCATTTTCTCGTGGAATGTTCATTTCAAACACATGTGAATTGTGACCAAATTTTATCTCCTGCCACTGACCCCACTGGGGAGCTTCTGGCAATAAATCTCCATGTCAGTATACACTGTCTCCAAGAACTGCAAACATGTCGGAATGAAAAAATCTAGACTCACTGGAAGTAACAAAGATAGGTCAGGGTCATGCTATATGAAACAGCTTTTTATTCCACCGAAGAGAAATGGCAAGGCGTATATATGAAATCAGACACAGTGGTTTGGGGAAGATGAGGAGAGCCCCTTGAAGTCTAAGAACAGTGTAGAACAACCATAGTTGAGAATTCTGTATGTTTTGGTCATTCTGTTTTTAAATTGAAAAGTGAGGGCATGTGCATGAAGTGCTAGTATTTAAGGAAACATTCGAGGGAGCAGTAAGCAGTAGGGCACAGTGCTTGTGGGGTGATAGACCTTGAATCAGGGAGGCATTCCTTTACTACTTGTCTGCAGTCCTAAGAAGAGAAAGCTTTGTTGCTAGGCTACTCTTCCAGGCAAAAATGAACCTTCTTGGCAGCCAATGATGGCTCTGAGTAGCATGTTATTTCTACTTGGCAAATGTTATGAAATAATAATGATGAACTCCCGAGGAGAAGGGGGATAGGAGGAATAGATGTATATACGTGTGAGCACAGAGGAGTAAACACATTGGAAGTTGGCACACACACACATACACAAAAACAGGTGTGACTGGTGAAGCTTTTTTTTCTGAGTGTCAGGGAAAAAGAAAATGGTTTAGCCCGATTTTTAAATTTTATTTCCAAATATTTAAGGCATCAAAAATATAAAGAATAATACAATGCTTACCCATGTAATCCCTATCTAGTTTAGAAACGAGCTGTTACTAATGCAGTTGTAAACAGCAGTCTCCTCCATGGCCTCAGAGTCACCAACATCCTGCTTTGGTGATTATTGTTTCCATGAATTTCATTTACAGATATATGAAGTATATTAGACAGCAAATATTATAAAGATTTACATAGGGTATATGCATATATGTGTGTATTGTTAAACAATATATACTGTTTTGCAAGTTTTTAAGCCATATATGAAGTTATCATTCTTTAAAAGCCTTTTGTAACAGGCTTTTTTTAAACTCAATACTGTTTGTGAGAATCCTCCATCCTCATCCATGTTACTTTGGTTCATTTATTCTTCTCTAATTTATTTCATTGTAGGAATATATGACAATTCGTTTATCTGTTCTTTTATTAAAGACATTTAGATTGTTGCCAATTTTTTGCTATTATAAACAATGTTTATATGAACATGTGCAATTATTTTTTCTTGGTTCTTGAATATGTACCTAAGAGTAGAGTAGAATTTCTGAGTCTCAGAGTACATACATCTACTTTATTTGAATTATACAAATCTTTTTCCAAAATGTTTGTAGCATTTACATTCCCAGTAGCTATATATATATATATATATATATGTATTGCCAATATTTATTTAATTTTGTTAATTTGATAGTTGCAATGTAGTTTCACAATTTCTTCTGAATTTGTTTTTCCTTTATTACAGAGCAGTTTAGCATTTTAAAAGATGTTTATTGGTCATCCAGGTTTTCTCATCTATGAATTTCTTAATCATATTTTTACCTATTTTTCTGTGAAGTTATCTGAATTTGTAAAATTAATTTTTAAAGTTTTTTTTTGGTTAACAATACTCTGTTCATCTATATGTGTTACAAATTTCTTTTCACAGTGTTAGTTTGTATTCCTTCTTATTCAAAAGTGTAGAGGAGGAGCTAGGACAGCAGCATAGAGAGGAGTGGAAGACTGTTAGGCCCCCCTGGAACAATTCATAAATGACCAAAAAACTAGTAAATAACCTGGAATAACTGCAGGGAGACAAACATGACTGTCCACTCATCATCCACCAACCTGAATTGGGAGGAATGCCTGAGATCACAGCATGAAATCTGTAAGTAAAAACTGCGGACCCATGCTGAAAGCCGTGAGCTGCTCTCTCATGGAAGCTTCGCGGTGCTAGAGAGCAGAACTTTCCAAACAAGCTAGTGTACCTCAGCCCAGCTCCAACCGGGGTTTCAATGTTAACTGCTCAATACAGACAATGAATCCCCAAACAGCAGACAGAGGCTTTTGGTGACAACTGACTTGGGAGAGTCAGGGGACATATCTGTCTCAAGATGGGGAGCCCAGAGGATCAGCTGCTATCTCTGGCTAACGGGTGAATCTGGGATCTTTCTGTCGCTTTCTCCCTCTGTGGAGAAAGCCTCAGCCATTTTCAGCCTGCAGCACTTTGCAATAAAGAAAGTCTCAGCCATTTTAAAATCGCAGCACTTTGACCAGCAGAGTCAGAGAAACAAAGAACTTTTTGATATGCAGTGACCTCTCTGGAGGGGGCATATCTTCCCAAGAGGAAATGGAGGGGCCCAGCTCTACTGCCTGCCTTACCGGAACCAGATCCCAAAGCCTGGGGGAGAAGAGCCACGGGCCACACCCCCTTAAACCAGCCGGTGACAGGCTGACAGGTGCACCTGCCAAGCAGAAAAGCACAGGGTGTGTCAATACTCTAAGAAAAACCATCAGGGAAACCAGATACTGAGTATTTCCTCCTTCTGTGACCTGAGCCTGTTCTCATCTGGGAAAACCTGATTGGAGTGGCCTAGGAGGTCAGATGCCTAGACAACAGAAAACTACAACCTACACTAAGAAAAATGAAGTTATGGCCCAGTCAAAGGAACAAACGTACACTTCAGCTAAGATACAGGAATTTAAACAACTAATGCTAAATCAATTCAAAAAGTTTAGAGAAGATTTTGCAAAAGAGATAAAGGCTATAAAGAAAACACTGGACATACATAAGGCAGAAATCGAAAGTTCAAAAAAGCAACTAGCAGAATCTATGGAACTGAAAGGCACAACACAAGAGACAAAAGACACAATGGAAATATACAACAACAAATCTCAAGAGGCAGAAGAAAACACTCAGGAACTGGAGAACAAAACACCTGAAAGCCTATACGCAAAGGAGCAGATGAGGAAAAGAATGGAAAAATATGAGCAATGTCTCCAGGAACTTAAGGATGAGACAAAGTAAAAGAATGGACATATCATTGGTGTCCCAGAAGGAGAAGAGAAGGGAAAAGGGGCAGAAGCACTAATAGAGAAAATAATCAATGAAAATTTCCTATCTCTTATGAAAGACTTAAAATTACAGACCCAAGAAGTGCAGCATACCCCAAACAGAATAGATCTGAATAGCCCTATGCCATGACACTTAATAATCAGATTATCAAACATCAAAGACAAAGAGAGAATCCTGAAAGCAGCTAGAGAAAAGCAATCCATCACATACAAAGGAAGCTTAATAAGACTATGTGCAGATTTCTCAGCAGAAACCATGGAAGCAAGAAGGAAGTGGTGTGATATATTTAAGATACTGAAAGAGAAAAACCACCAACCAAGAATCCTATATCCAGCAAAGCTGTCCTTCAAATATGAGGGAGAACTCAAAATATTTTCCAACAAACACACAATGAGGGACTTTGTAGACAAGACACCTGCCCTACAGGAAATACTAAAGGGAGCACTACAGAGTGATAGAAGACAGGAGTGTGTGGTTTGGAACACAATTTTGGGAGATGGTAGCACAGCAATGTAAGTACACTGAACAAAGATAGCTATGAATACGGTTGAGAGAGGAAGGTTGGGAGCATGTGAGACACCAGAAGAAAGGAGGAAAGATAAAGACTGGGACTGTGTAACTTGGTGAAATCTAGAGTGTTCAACAATTGTGATAAAATGTACATATATGTTCTTTTACAAGGGAGAACAAGCAAATGTCAACCTTGCAAGGTGTTAAAAATGGAGAGGCATTGGGGAAGGGATGCACTCAACATAAACTAGAGACTGTAAACTAACAGAACCATTTTATTATGCTTCCTTTAATGTAACAAAGGTGATATACCAAGGTAAATGCAGATAAGAGGGGGGGATAGGGGAGACATGTTAGACACTTGACATTGGTGGTGTTGCCTGACTCTTTACTCTACTTTGATTTAAGGTTATCTTTCCTTTTGCTGCTTCCCAGCTGTCATTTTTTTTCCACTTTCTTTTTTCTTTTTCTTTTGCCTCTCTACCTTCTTTGACTCTCCCTCCTGCCTTGTGAAAGAAATGTAGATGCCCTTATATAGATAGTGGTGAAGGTGGTAAACATATAAATATGTGACCATAGAGAGAACCATCGATTGTTTACTTAGGATGGAATGCACGACATGTGAACAAAACCATCTAAAAAAAAAAAAAAAAATGAGTTGATGAAGAAACCTCGAGGGCAATATACTGAGTGAAATAAGCCAGACACATAAGGACAAATATTTCAGGGTCTCACTGATAGGAACTAATTATAATATGTGAACTTATAGACATGAAATATAAGGTACCAAGATATAGGATGAGGCTTAAGAATGGGGAGTAGTTGCTTAGTATGAGCAGAATGTTCAACTAGGATGAACTTAAATGTTTGGAAATGAACAGAGGTGTCGGTAGCAAGATGTGAGAATAACTAACAGTGATGAATGGTGCATGAATGAGGTGGAAAGGGGAAGCTCAGAGTCATATATGTCACCAGAAGGAAAGTTGGAGGTCAAAAGATGGGAATGTATAAAACTGAATCCTATGGTGGGCAATGTCCATGATTAACTGTACAAATATTAGAAAACTCTTCCATGAACCAGAACAAATGTATGACAATACAACTAGAAGTTAATAATAGAGGGACATATAGGGAAGAAATATTTAACTATTGCAAACTATATACTACAGTTAGTAGCATTTCAATGTTCTTTCGTAAACAGTAACAAATGTACTATACCAATACTACGAGTCAACAATTGAAGGGGGTTGGTTAGAGACATGGGAGGATTTGAGTTTCCTTTTCTTTTTTTTTCTTTTTTTATCTTTCACTTTATTTCTTGTCTGGAGTAATGAAAAGGTTCTAAAAATTGAACAAAAATTAAGTGTGGTGATGGATGCACAGCTGTATGAGGGTACTAGGGGCAACTAATTGTACACTTTGAATCTTTGGATAGTTGTATGGTATGTGAACAATCTCAATAAAAATTTTAAAAAAAGTGTATTGACTGCTCTTGCCCATTTTCCCATCCATAGAAATTTTGGAATAAGCTTATAACATTCCACAGATGATTCTAAAAATATTTTTGACTGACATTGTGTTAAATTTACAGATTACTTTGGGTAGAACTGACATCTTTACATACTGGGACTACGCATACAAGAACTTTCTTTATCTTTTTATTTATTTAGGTCTTCTTTGATGTCTTTCAATGAATTTTATAGTTTTCCTATAAAGTTTTGTACATCTTACTTTGTAAGATTTATTCCTATGTATCTAAGAATGCTTTTGATGACAGTTTTAAGATTATGTATACAGTTCATTGCAAGTATATGAGAAAGCAATTTGAATTATTGTTTCATTAAATCTTGATTACATACTAATAAATGCATAACATAAATGCAAGATAACAAAGGATAGCAATATAGTAAATATCTATGTACAAAACTCCGTTTTTAAGAAATAGTTGTGATTTCCTCTACTCTACTTCCCTCTTTATTCAGAGGTTATCATTATCTTGAATCTTGTGCTTCTCGTTCCCTTTTCTTTAGAGTTTTCCCATAAACACTGTATCCCTAATTAATATACTATTCAGACTTGGCTGGTTCTGGAGATGGCGTGTGAAAGAGAGTAGCAGTCATTCGAGGCCTGGGATGTTGTAACGCTTCTGACAGGAGGCTGGGGGCACTAACAATCCTGGATCACATCGGTCCAAGCCATTCACACCTGGCCTTCAGTCGCGGTGAAAGTAAATCTATTTCCAGTGCACTTTACCTCCTAAATCTTTGGGTTCCCTAAACAAAACCCGTGAATTTCACTGTGACACCCCTATCTAGCCCAAGAAGGTTTTCAAAATTGCTCTCATCTTCCAACCCCTCCCAGTTGTCTCTTTACGAATTGACAGATGCTCCAAAGTAATGGGCAACCTTGCGCTCAGTTTCCTTTTTCTCCTGGAAAATGTCCCCCTATATCCTTCCTGCCTTATCAGCTTTTCAGTTCCTTCAAGCAGATGAGATCTATCAATCTATTGATCTATCACTCTCATCATCATCATCATATCATCTATCTAATCGTCTATCCATCTTTATCTCTCAGTTTTTCTACTTAGTGGTAAGAATGTCTGAATTTCCTAGATCGTGATTACCATAAGTGGAATCTCCTGTCGTTTTTGTTATCATTATTTCCTAGAAATTTTGCAATTTGTTTGAATTTCCCCTTTAAGCCACAGGATTTTAATGGTGTACTTTTTCATATTGAAGTGGAAAGGGCCATTTTTCATTTTGTTATAAATTTCCAGTTTTAAGGAATTGTGGTCAGAACATACTGTTTGCAGGTATTTGTTGTTGTTATTTTAGAACTTACTGATTTTTGGCCTAATTAGGCCAAAAATTATATTATACATATGTATATGTACACCTAATTTTCATTAAGATTTACCTTATTTATTTGTTTTCTCAAACTTTACCAATTTCTGTACTTCAT
The DNA here is from genome assembly GCF_015220235.1 of Choloepus didactylus. NCBI lineage: Eukaryota > Metazoa > Chordata > Mammalia > Pilosa > Megalonychidae > Choloepus > Choloepus didactylus. Next base: position 21,660,467 of record NC_051313.1, read on the forward strand.
CTATCTTGGACTGAGAGAAGTGTGTTAAAGTCTCCAGTGTTAGTGTGTTTCTCTCTCTCCCTGATTCCCTGTCGTTTCTGCTTTATTGTTTTGCCATGTTGTGAGCTACACAGATGTTAATCACTGTTATATATTCATTGGAATTACAGATTTTTGTTTTATTGAAAGCTTTTTGATCTGATTTCTATCTTGTTTGCTATAAAGATCATGGCCCCTCTTTCTTTTTGTTTCTTTGCCTGGCATATATTTGTCTGGTATAATGCTGTTCATCTTTTTATTTTTAGCCTTTCTGAATCTCTTAGCTATAGATGTGTTTTTTTTGTTTGTTTGTTTGTTTTGTTTTGTATATCACATATAGTCAGATTCTGCTTTATTAACTAGTTTGAAAATCATTTTCTTTTAAAGCGTTAGTTAAACCAATTTACATTTATTGATATGAACTCTGTTACATATATCATGGTATTTTCCTATGTGATCTCTTTTATTTGCTTTTTTCTTTAGGTGTATCTTTTGATATTTAACATTTCTTATTTTGTTCTAGCTTCTACCTTTATTCTAACTTCAGTATAGTGCCCCTCCTTTTAGATGCTGTTTAGTTCCTTATTTTGAATTATACTGAAATTACTTACTACTTCTTTCCCTTCTCTCTCTGTATCAGTATCTAATTCAAAATTATACCCTTTTGTTCCTATTAATTCTTAGGATAAAATCAAAGAGATTTTTCTACTTTCCACTTACTTTTTCCTTCTCCCCTCATTCTTTGTTAATCATATCTAAATAGTTTTAATTGTTTTTATTGTTTTCATTGATATTTATTAAATATCTACCATATATCAGCATTGTGCTGGGTCTTGGAATTTAAAGATGAATGAGACATAGTCCTCAAAGAGTCCATAGTGCAGAGAAGGAAGAGAAATCAAGAGAATATGCGGGCAGATGTGTTATGATAGGAACATCACCAAATATCACAAGAAATCATAGGAGAGGCAACTCATTGAGTTTTGGGAGTTCAAGGAAGGCTTTCTGAAGATATTATCCAGCAGAATTAACAGGTAAATACAGGAGAGAAGAAAATTTAAAGCAAAGAAAACAGTATATGCAAAAGTCCTTAGGTAGGGCTATGAGATACCATGCTTAATTTTCATGTGAGGTTGGGTAAAGAGACTTCCAAACCTGTCCAAACATGCTATTTAAATAATTTTTCCTAGATATATTCTAACTGTTATACATTGCTTAATACCATGCTTATTAACCATTACAATAAGAATGCTATTTGCTTAAAAGTCATTGCATCATTGGAAGATGCCTAATATAAAATTCTATCCTCATTTGTCCTGTTGCTTGGGGTTGCACATATTGCAAACTGGTAGACAACAAGACTGATCTGATTCAAAGCTGTGTTTTTTTGGCCTGCACAACTTAAACAAAAAGAAATCACACTTATAACCTAGAAAAAAAAATCATGTAAAATATGAATTTGTAATTTCTTGTGCAAATTCAAATGTTCCAACAAATTCAGAATTTCCATGCCTGCATAGATAGTGTGGTAGGAGCTGAGGATGCTGTCCTCTTCAGGCCAGGTGTCTGTGCTCCATTTTGCCACCATCAGCCGTGCTCAGAACTGCAAATACTGGTCCATAGGCCCCTTAGGCTTCACTCATTTGCAATATTTACCTGGCTGCAGAAGGCATTTCAGTTTATAACCCTCACCTAGCACAGTAGTTTTATCTGGATTTTTTTTCATCTTTTAATTTACTGCTTTGCATTAATCTCTGATGACTTTATCTTGTTTCTGTTAGCCTCTTTCTAATAAATTGAAGTTATATTTGCTTTTAATATTTAAAGGTTAACTCAGTCAATGGGGTAAATGATAAATAGCTTGTATGTTATAAATGTATCTGTTTTAATGGGCATTTTCACCTGTATTAAAAATGGAGAACGGGGCTGAGATTACATATCAGTAGTGTTTGGGCACAAATGGACTTTTTACACAGTGTGAACCTTTTCAGAAGTATCATGTTGCACGAATCTTAATCTATTCCAAAATATTACTGCTTGCTACATGCGATGAAAGTCAAAGTTTTGGTTTGAATAAAGAAAATTGGCTAAAAACAATCTATATATTTTAAGTTAGAAATGGCCTTAGTTTAGATTCAACAGCACTGATGCAATGTCTGCTGACACTCTCCTAAATGTGTATTTAAGCACAATTTCAGACATTTAATAATGTGGCATTTTAAGATTAACAAAGCAGCTTCAGCTAAACTGAGACATCAAGTGGACATGTGCTTTAAACTTATAAGATGAAAACAGGATACAAACCTAATACTCTAATCTATTTTGTTAACATGGTAAAGCAATTGAATAGGACTTTATAAGGGGCTTTGATTACACTGATTTGGTTGATCTTCTCAACAACCCTAACTGATCAGATGGGTATAATGATCTCCCTTTAGCAGGTAAGAGAACTGAGCCTTCTTTAGGTAAGCAACCTGCCGAAATCCAAGGAGATAATAAGAAGCAGACCTGGAACTCAAACCCAGGTTTCTGTATTTAAGTTAATTAATTCATTTATGCAATGGATATTTATTGATTATGTGCTTTATGCTAGCTTTCTGCTAAATCCTGGGGATAAGGTAATATATAGTTGCTGTCCCCAAGGAGCTTACATTACAGATGCATAAGTGAGTTTAACATAGTATGGTGGTGCCATAAGAGAGATTTTTAGAGTGTATTCCAGGATATTCATAAAAGCCTCTAGGGCTACCTTGGGTGGGGGAGTGGGAGAGGTGGGGAAGAGCCTGGTCACGAAGCACTTCCTCGGGAAGGTGGCATCCATGGGAAGACATAAAGATGAACAAGAGGCAGATGAAGCTACAAGGGATGAGTTATGGTTATTTGGATAAAACTGAGAAGGGACGTGGAACACTGAGGGCAGAAGGGGCAAAATGAGAGAGATCACGGACAGGAGAAGCAGGGAATTACAAGAGGTTGATATTGCTGGAACAGAAAGCTTGAGGCAAGGAGAGGCAGGATGTGTGGTTGGCAAGGGAAGGGACTGAAGCTTGGAGTGCTGGGTACCACACAAGGCTTCTGACCTTTTCCTATAGGCTAGAGTTTCCTAAGGTGGATCACCATCCATCGATGTGTTGTGACTGCCTTAAACAATGAATTGAAAAGATCAGAATGTCTCACATTTATTAAGTACTTTGTTAAACTTTTCCTCCAGTTGCAATTCTGTGTTGTCTATTTCTATAGTTCTTAACATGGGTAAAATTGTATAGTAAAAAAATCTTAGAAGTACAGCTCTGTTCTTCAGCATATGCCCAGCAGAAGTATGCACATATGTTTACCACAAGACATATACAAGAATGTTTATAGTAACACGATTCATGACAGCCAAACAGTGAAAACTACCCAAATGTCCATGGATAAAATGGAAACATAAATGTTGGTATATCCATGTAATTTCATTCTACATAACAATGAGACTGAATGAGCTACAAATACACACAATACTGTGAATAAGTCTCACAAACATATTGTCTTATTTTATTTATGCATAGTTCAAAATGAGACAAAACTCATTTATGTTGTTGGAAAGCAGGATGATGTTTACCTTGGAGGGAGTTTAGGGCCAGAGAGGAGATATGAGAAGGGCTTCTGGGATGCTGTTGTCTCTTGATTGATCAATTTTGTTCTGGGTGCTGGGTTACCTGGATGTGTTTATTTTTCTTTAAGGAATTTCCCATTGTGTGAATCTAGATGGGAAGCAGGGCTCCCAAAGGGACCTGACATTCCCTCGCTGCAAAGGAGCATGACCAATTCTGATGCACCTGCTTAGGATTTTGAGGCTGGTGTGCAAAGATGCAAGAACAATCGGAGAGAATGCACGACAGAGGTATGTGGGCCAGGGTCCAGCAGTCATGGCATCTAGGGTTACGAGGGGGAAGAACCAGCAAGAAGGCCAAACCACATGTCTGTGCTGTGTCCTTGGCCACATTCTCTCCTGCCTACCTTCCGTTCTTTCCTTCCTGCTTCCAGACTGCTTCGGCATCCTTCCTCTCAATTTCATCAGCCACCAGATATAATCCCATAGCTTAGTTTTCTGATGAAATAACCAGATTCTTTTTCAAACCAAGAACTCTGTGTGTCAAAATAGAAGGATGGGATCTCCCAGGAAGAGGATGTAGGGTGAGTAAAGCAGTGGAATACATAGGGTGGCCTGGGGAAAGCCAACATAAAAGATTGGGTGAAGCAGAATGCATCTAGAAGGGAAGTCAAAAACAAATCCTTACAGAAGTAAGAGAATAAGGAGAGTGTGGTATCTGGGAAGTGAAGGCAGTTGGAAATATTAAGGGGATAATCAGTAGTGCCAATGAGGAGAGGACTGGGTAAAATATTCTCCGGAAAAATATCTGCTAGACTCAGCAATTAGAAGATGGAGTTGATGATGCTACAAGGAAGTTTCAGTAGATTCCAGCCAGTATTGAGATGTAAAAGAGAGATGAGTATCTTAGTTTCCTAAAGCTATCATAGCAAATTACCACAAATTTGGTGGTTTAAAACATTTATTCTCTCATGGTTCTAGAGGCTACGTGTCTGAGATAAAAGTTTCAACAGAATTATGTTCCCTCTGAAGGTCCTGGGGAAAGATCCTTCCACACCTCTTTTTAGCTTCTGGTGTTAGCAGGCCATCGATGGTGTTCCATGGCATTCCATGACTTGTAGCTGTGTAACTCCAGGCTCTCCTCCATCTTCACCTGATGTTCTTCCTGTGTTCATGTCTGTGTCACATCTCCTCTTCTTATTGGGAACATGGAATAATAATATGAATAGAATAAACTGTATCAGGTGTGCCCTTTAATTTGCCTAAAAGCAGTTTCTATCTGTAGGGTAAAGAAGCCCACCTTCCTTCTTATTGCTTCTCAATGCAAGTACTTCTTTCTGGAGAGTTTCTTCCCTCTTTTTGGAAAAAAGAAGTAGGAAACATTCATGGAAATAGGAAATTTCATAGGTAAGAAGAGATGAGAAAAATGATTGAGTCTAACCTCAGCATTGTAGAGATGACCATAGTAAAGCTAAGAAAGGAGGAATCACTTGTCCAAAGACTCTTGTCTATTGATTAGAGTCCGGAGTAAAACTTTCTTTGCTTTCTGACATCACATTCCTAACCCTTGTCCTATACTTTTAGGGGTGAAGATAGATAGAAAGACAAACCTAAGCAGTGAAAAATTTTCCACAGGGACATGCATTGGAGCTCCTATCCTAAGAACAAATTATGACATGAAACTTTTCATGTTGCAGGTAAATGAGAAGTTTAAAAATATATCAGATAGAATCCATGTTGTTTAGTCTGCTAGGCTGCCAAAATAAAGATACCATGAAATGGGTCAGCTTCTAGCAATGAGAATTTATTAACCTACAGGCTTACAGTTATGAGGTGGTGAAAATGTCCAAATCAAGGCGTCATCAAGACGATGCTTTCTTCCTGAAGTCCAGCAGCTGGTGATCCTGGACTCCTCTGTCACATGGCAAGGCACATGGCGGCATCTGTTGGACTCTCCCTTCTCTTCTGGATTTCTTTGCTTCGGCTTCTTGCTTCATGGCTTTTTTTTTTTTTTTTTTGTCTGAATTTCATCCTCTCATAAAGTACTCCAGTAAGATAATTCAGACCTACCCTTAATAAGGTGGGTCACATCTTAACTTAAGATCCTGCTCTCCAAGACATCCTACTTACAATGGTTCACACCCACAGGAATGGATTAATTTTAAGAACATAATTTTCTGGGGTCCGTTTAGCTTCTAACCATCATGCATGTGAAAAGCAAAACAGAAATATTTGAAAAGTGTGTCCTTAATTTGAAAAGTTGGCATTATTTGTAAAGAAGAGACAAAGATCAGTGCAGTTCAGTCATGAAGGTAATACAGAAATTTTTGTTTCTATATGACAGTATTTCTCAAAATAAGAATTAATATGCAAATTGTGACAATTTGTGGCATTCATAGAGTAGGGAGTTAATTGTGGTTGCCAAAAACTGTCTGTTCTTTCAGGGTTGCTCACATTTGTAGTGCAAGACCTGTACCTTCTCTTTGCTATGAATTTTCATCTCATGTTGTTTATAATAATTTTCTAGACTTTGAACATTAATAAAATAATAATTTATTAATTATGGCCTATTAAAGTAGAAATGCTGATTAATTAAAGACTGGTAATTTTTACTTTACTTTTTTTTCATTTTTTAATGTTTTTAGAATGTTAATAGTTCTTTGAAATATAAGGAAAATAATTTTCTTTTTAATCTAAAATAAATTAATATTGTTTTAGATATTTACAGGAAGGCATTTTTTGGAGAGAAGAAACCACGAAATATACAAAAATTTTGATCCATAGGAACTCAATTTTTAATTACTTGCATGACCAGACCTCTTAAAAATAAATCACTGAGTTTTGAAAGAAATAAAAAGAAAGAAAAAAAAAAACAAGAAAGAAAGAGAAAATAAGGTTTTATTTCATTTGATGTTAACCAGACTATGTATTTTTTTAATGTGGTTTAAATCAACTATGGTCAAAGCTACTAGCATGAACAGTATGTATGACTAATTAGTTTTCATTTATATGGAGTGAAAGTGACATTTTTGCAATTTTATTGTAATTTTGGAGACATACATATAAAAGGCAAAAAAAAAGAAAAGGAGGCAGGAAAGAGGGCATAAGGTATTCTTTTTTATTGGGCTTACAACATCTCTAGAAATTAGATATTGTGAACAGTCCACCTTTAAAAATGTATAAACTGAGACTCTGAAATGTTAAATAATTCCTCCAAGTTTACATAGCTAAAGAGAGGCATGTTGAAGTCAAGTCTGTATTACTGCAAAGCCAGGCTCTTAATCAGTAAGCTGTTCAGCAAAGTATCTGGACTAGTGGAAGGGCATGCTTGCTCTAACTACCTAAAAACTCACACCCATTAGAATGGCTAAAATTAAAAGACTAATCAATTGTTGGTAAGGATGTAAAACAATCAGAATACTCATGCACTGTTGGTGGGATTGTAAAATGGTACAACCAATTTGAAAAACATTTTGCAGTTGTTTCTTGAAAAGCTATAAATAAACTCCCTGTATGCCTCAGCTACTCTACTTCTGTGTTTTGTGAAACATATATTCATACAAAGACCTGGACATAAATGTTCATAGCAGCTGTGTTTGTAAAAGCCTCAAACTGAAAACAACCCAAACATCCATCAATTCTAAACAGGAATGAACTATCAATATATACAACAGTATGGGTGAATCAAAAAGTAATTATATTGAATGATTCCATCATATAGTCTAGGAAATACAAACTAATCTACATTAATAAAAAGCAGATTAAGTGGTTGCCTGAAGAGGAGGGTAGAGGGAGGGATGGATTACAAAGGGGCACAAGGTAACATTTGGGGGTGATGGAAATATTCATTATCTTGATCGTGGTGATACATATATGTCAAAGCTCATAAAGTATGTGCAGTTTACTTCATACCACTTATAACTCAGTAATACATATGAAAAAAAAACAAATGGAAACTAAAATTGCACTGAACGATAGTTTCAGAGTCTCTCTGCAAGGTTAATAAGCAACTGCTAATATATTTCAAGAATATATTTCCTTAGGAATTATGTTATAATGACACTGCTTAGCTCTGGTTCAGTTGCAAACTTGTTTCTATTAATGCCTTCACTAGGCCAACCAGGGGCCTGTGGGGTATTGCCCGTAAGATTTGTTCAGAACCCAAACATTTATTAGGCACCTACAGTATGCCTAACATAATCTAGACCCAGGGAACACGTGGATATAAATAAAACAAAGAATTAGCTTACCCTCCAGGATCTCATAGTATTTAAGTAATAACAAATAAATGGTGATTAAATCAATGTAGTTAGTTTGCAAGCAGCATTTTTTAAATGTTAAAAACTGAAATAGAGTAGAGTAGGATGGAATAGAAGAGTGCATCACATGCAATGGGAAAATTATGTTTTGTTAAAGTTTCAGTTCAGTGCACTTTTTATACAGATGATAGTTAAAAATATGACTACTAGTACTAGTTGATGAGACACGAATGAAAAAATAATGTAGAAAACAGTTGAACAAGTCAAAGGACAGAAGTGCATAGAGCAGAGGAAGCTGTGTTGACAATGACTTTGTAAAGAGACCAGAAAGACAAGTGTACAATTTTTTTATTCCAAGGGGGAAAGAGTTGAAGTTAATAGAGACAGATGAAAAGGAAATGAAGAGACTTACACTTTTAGATAGGATAGAGGTTATATCAGATCAATCTTCCCACTGCAAATAATTAGAAAGATGAACAAAATATTTTTTTAAAGCTCCTTAAAGTCACAGAGAGCCATCAAGACAGCCTGGTTTCGAGGAGTAAGGTTCTGGAGAGAAGGAAAACTCATTGAAATGAAGGCAGCATTTGTCATCACTTTCTTCCTTCAGGCATTTGTATTTTACAAGCAGCAACCCAAAAGCCCAAGCAAAAAGTGGCAATTCTAGGCACAGTTGGAGTTCAGGGCTACCAAGACAGCCGGGACTTGAGAGGCCATCATCTCAGAGGAAGGGAACATAGAGAAGTGAGCCTGACATTCTGTCATGCTAGTTCCTTTGAGGAATTTGCTTATTTCTAAGCTGCTCAGGGCCAAGACAGCCAAAGTGTAGGGAGAGGTAAAGGCTACAAATCAAACCTGAGCTTTTCCAGCCTTAACAGGCAGGGGAGTTAAAGAGGAGAGACAACTGGTCAATTCTCTAGGCTTTCACTAAGCTATGGGGATGAGTCAGAAATAGTCATTATCTTTTTGAGAGTAATGAGTGGGAAGGGGAACCAGGAAAACTTTCAGAGTGCTGGTAATGTTGAATTTCTTGATCAAGGTGGTAGTTTCATGATCATGCTCATTTTGTAAAACTTTGTAAATACACTTGTTGTATGTGTACTCTTTTTGCATGCATGTTAAACTTCAATAAAACAGAAAATCAGCATCTCTTGCCATTAAAAAAAGATGAAGTATTGCTAAGATAGTAACAAGGAGGGACACATCACCATGTTCTTTGTTTACACAGATAAAGAAAGCCTATTTAGATCTGAACTGCCAACCAGATAGGGTAAGGATTTTGAAAAAGATGAAAGTTATAGTTAAAATGCTTATTGTTATATTTCTCCCTATTATAGTAAATATATTGTGCTTATTTGATGTATTCTACTAGTGAGGACACAACACTGGGAAACTGGGGCACAAAACTGAAGAAGACACTAAACTATCCACTTTTAGTATTGTATCTAAATTTACGTAAAAGTCATGAGTGTCATCTAAAGTACTTAGTGGGAGCAAAGGATGGAGGAAGGTCAGAGTATTAACATACTTGTAGAAGGAAAAGCCAAATCTTGAAATGGCTCAGTGGGCTAGATCTCTGTAAGAATGTTGTATCTTCCAAGAAAATGTTTTATTGCAACATATATCTTATTGGAATCCTAATTGTTTTCAGTCTCCAGCAGAGCAGTAATGGCATGACGATGTTTTTATATTTCTTTAAGAAGCCTTTTCTAGATTTTTCTTAGACAGTTGTCTTTAACATTTGGTTTACTTTTGTAGTGGCAATAATTTTTCCATTGTTTTGCATGCAAAGACAGCAATTGATTAGAATAGAATCCTTGGGCCAAGTTCTGCCCTAGGATATGTATGTGACCCCCACTAACTTCAAATAGAGTTGCATGCAGACATCTTAGAATGGAATTTGGCTTTCTTCCCTGGTAGTCAATGGGAGTCATTGAAGTCAATGGGAGCCATGCATGGATAACTGATGTTGAATTGGGCCCTTGAGGATTGAAAAGCATCTGAGCATTTTCCTTTGGAAAAAAATAAGTCTTGAGATTTATACTAAATCATAATTTCTAGAATTGAGTAGTTTTATCAACCAGTTGAAATTTTGCCATATATACCTATTAAATCACTCTAGGACAGAAAGTAAGAAGGAATTGAGATTTATTTGTCACATAATCCTATGTTCAAACAAGAATTGAAACAAAAAAATAAGGATACACCAAGCACAGGTGATTTCAAAAGTAGTGCATTAATTGTAGTAAGAGGAAATATTTCTTCTCTTCCAAATCCTTGAGAGAACATGTTCATATGAATATTTTTTATTGGACTCTTAACAGCTTATGATTGAAATTAAATGATTTTAGTGTAGTCAATTTTATTAAGTTGGTTCAGAAATGAATAACAACAAAAAAGCTAATCTCTTCTCATTTCCCTGTCCTAATGTTACCTGAGGAAAAGCTAGAGTTCTGTCTCCCTAGAGTACAAAGCTGCATGCATGCTCATTTTACTGAGAGGCAGTCTGAAAAGAACACCATCAGGAATTAGCTCGATCTTGACTTGGCCTTATTTTCATTAATATACCATTTCCTTTCTGTAAGTAGCAGTTATTTTCCAGACACCGAATTGCAAGAATTTTGTTCTAAAATTTTTATGGTGAAAAATTTCAAGCCTTCATTAAAAAACAAAACAAAACCAAAAAAAGAATGTACAGTAAATAGAACCAGAATCACCTAGAACCACCATTTTGATTCTACAAGAATTATCTTTCTCTCTCTCTCTCTCCCTTCTTTCCTTTTCCCTCCCTCCCTCCCTCCTTCACTCTCTCCTTCCCTTCCTCCCCCTTTTTACCCTGCACTCCTTCCCTTCCTTCATCCCTTCCTTTCCCTCTTCCTTCTTTCTTGTCCCCTTCCTTCCTCCCTCCCTCCCTCCCTTCCTTCCTTCCTCCCTTCCTTCCTTTTGCTTTCTTTCTCTTTCTTTCTTTCCTTATGTCTTTCCAAGTGCTTTTTTCTACTAATTGTCTGCTGAACCATTTGAAAGTATGATGCAGAGATATTGAGACCAGACCCCTAAATATGTCATCATCATTTTGTAAGAATAAGGATATTCTCCTACATTACCAGAATCATATTATCACACCTACAAAAGTTAACACTAATTCACTAATATCATCTAAACTGTTCAATATTTAAATTTTCCCAACTGCCCCCAAATGTCTGAGGGCTATTTTTGAATAAGGATTCAATCAATATATTTCATATATTGCATTTGGTTATTGATGTCTCTTTTAATATTGAATAGTATTCCATACTTCTTCCCCTATGATACTGACTTTTTGAAGAGACCAGGTCAATTGTCCTAAAAAACACCTGTTTCTGAATTTGTCTTAATATGTACTTGTATTTTCACCCATCATTTTATGTAAACTGGAAATTAGATTTAAAGGCTTTATTGGGTTTAGGTTAAATGTTTGTTGCAAGAATTCTTCAAAGGTGATACTGTGTTATTCATATTGCATCAGAAGAAGAAATACATAATGTTAGGCTGTATCTAAATTTAATCACTTGGTTATGACAATGACTGTCTTACCTTGTTCCAGTTTGCTGAAGCTGCCGAAATGCAATATACCAGAAATGGATTGGCTTTTAAAATGGGGGGTTATTAGTTCAAAAATTTACAGTTAGAAGTCCATGTAAATGTCCAAATCAAGGCATCAAGAAGTAGATACCGTCTCTGAGGAAAAGGCCAATGACATCTGGTACACCTCTGTCAGCTGGAAAGTATGTGTCTGGCACCTGCTGGTTCTTTGCTGCTGGCTTTCAGCTTCTGATTCCAGTGGCTTTCTCCTTAAGTGTCTGTGGGTTCTCACTTGGCTTATCTGGGGGAAACTCTGGGCTTCATTTCTTAGCTTACCATCTCCAAATTTCTGGGTATGTGTCAGCTCTGGGCATTTTCTCTCTAAGTGTCTCTGAACTCTCTTAAGGACTCCAGTAAACTAATTAAGACCCACCTTGAATAAGTGGGTCACATCTCCATGGAAACAACCTAATCAAAAGGTCCCACCCACAATGGGTCTGCTCCCACAAGACTGGATTGAAAGAACATGGCTTTTGTGGGGTACAAAATAGATTCAAACAAGCACAGAACTCTCTATGGGAAAATTGCATTTTCTGTTTTGCAAATAGCAAGTATTATGTTGGATATGTTGGGTGATACTTGAACATGGTGAGACCATCTGGTTCTACAACAGATGTCAAAACAGTGGTTTTAGCAATCTTTGGTGATCCTTGCCTATGTATTTCTTTGGGTTTGTAATGATGAGAAATCTATTTTAAAGGGGAAAGAATATTCATGCTTAATTTCCTGAAATACAAAACAAATTTTAAATGATTCTTCAAAGAATAACTATTCCCATGTATTCATACACCATTCATTCAACAAATACGCATGTGACATAGCTATACTGTATGTTAGCACTACTTAGCTCCATACTTTAGCACTATAAGAAATGCAAGAGATTTATAGATATACCTGTTGAACATAAGCTTTATGACTATGTATTTTAGGCCTTAATCAAGGTGAATTTTTCATGCCATTGATAAAATAACATTATTTTATTTATGTGGTGTATGCAGGCATCATGAAATTTGCTTAGGTGAAAACAGACTATAGTAGATAAGTCTTCCTTCAATAACTGGTAAGTGATTATATTAAGAGTTAACATGCAGTGACTTTCAAAAAAGTGTTCAGCAACTTGAATGTTTCTTTTATTTTGGATAAATTCTTTTTTTTTTCTTTATTAAAGAAGTTGTGGGTTTACAGCATGACCATGCATTAAATACAGGATTCCATATAATACCCCACCACCAACACCTCATATTGGTGCAGAACATTTGTTATAATTGATGGTAGCACATTTTTATAATTACACTATTAATTAAAGTCCATGACTTAATTATAGTTCACTTTTTATGTAGTGTACTTCCACAGATATGTTTTTAAAATTTTTTTGTTCTGTTACCATATGTGCAATCTAACATTTCCCCTTTTAATCATATTCCTATGTATATTTCAGTGCTGTTAAATATGTTCATAATGTTCTGCTACCAGCACTGCTATCCATTACCAAAACATTTCCATCCTTCCACATGGTAACTCTATACATTTTAAGCCTTACTTCTCATTCCTTATCCACACTGCCTCCCCTGGTAACTTAAAATTCTAGATCTGATTCTATGAGTTTGCTTATTCTAAATGTTTCAAATCAGCAAGATATACAATATTTGTTCTTTTCTGTCTGGCTTATTTCACTCAACATCATGTCATCATGGTTCATCCATATTGTTGAATGTAGTCCATTCAACAATATAGTCCATTGCATTTTATTCACATTTTATTTATCCATTCTTTGGTTGATGGACACTTCAGTTGCTTTCATCTTTTGACAATTGTGTGCCGCTATGAACATCAGTGTGCAAATATCTGTTTGAGTCCCTGCTTTCAGTTCTTTGGGGTGTATACCTAGTAGTGGGATTGCCAGGTAATATGGTAGTTCTATATTTAGCTTTCTGAGGAACCACCAAACTATCTTCCACAGAGGCTGCACCATTTTATATTATCACCAGCAATGAATGAGTGTTCCTATTTATCTCTATCTTCTCCAACACTTGTTATTTTCCATTTTTTAATAGCAGTCATTCTAATGGGTGTGAAATAGTATCTCATTGTAGTTTTGATTTGTATTTCCCTGAGGGCTAATAATATTGAGCATCTTTTTATGTGCTTTCTGACTATTTGCATATCTTCTTTGGAGAGATGTCTGTTCAAATCTTTTGTCTATTTTTAATTGGGTAGTTTGTCTTTTTGTTGTTTTCTTCTAGAGTTTGATCACTCTGGCTCTTATATTAAGGTCTTTCGTCCATTTTGAGTTGATTATTGGATATGGTGTGAGGTAAGGGTCCTCCTATTTTTGCAAATGGAGATCCAATTTTCCCAGCACCATTTGTCAAAGAGACTATTCTTTTCCAATTGAGTGGTCTTTGCCCCCTTGCCAAAAACAAGTTGGGCATAAATGTGAGGGTTGATTTCTGAACTCTGCATTGAATTCCTTTGGGCTATATGTCTGTGCTTGTCCCAGTACCATACTCTTCCGATTACTGTGGCTTTGTAATAAGTTTTAAGAAAGGTGTGAATCCTCCAACTTCATTTTTCTTTTTCAAGTTGGCTGGCTTTATCTATTCTGGGCCCTTAACACTTCCATATAAATTCAGTGATTGGCTTTTCCATTTCTGCACAGAAGATTGAAGGAATTTTGATTGGGATTGCTTTGAATCTATAGATTGCTTTGGGTAGGATTTACTACTTAATGTTTAGATATCCAATCCATAAACATGGAATGTCCTTACATTTATTTCAGTTTTCTTTGATCCCTTTTAACAAGATTTTCTGCTTTTCTGAGTACAAGTCATTCATATCTTTGGTTAGATTTATTCCTAGATATTTGATTTTTTTAGTTGTTATTGTAGATGGGATATTTTTTTTTATTTCTTCTTCTGATTATTCATTGTTTGTGTATAGAAACAAATTTTGGGATGTTGATCTTGAACCCCACCACTTTTCTGAATTCATTTATTGGGTGCAGGAGCTTTTTTTGTGGACTTTTTTTGGGTTTTCTGTATATAGGATCATGTCATCTGCAAATAGAGGAAGTTTTCTTTCTCCCTTTCCAATTTGGATGCCTTTTATTTCTTTCCCTTGCCTAATTGCTCTGGCAAGAACCTCCAGTACAATGTTGAATAACAGAGGTGACAGTGGACATCCTTGTCTTGTTCCTGAACTCAGAGAGAAAGCTTTCAGTCTTTCACTATTGAGTAAGATGTTTCCTGTGGGCTTTTATATATGCCTTTTATCATGTTGAGGAAGTTTTCTTCTTTTCCTAGTATTCTAAGTGTTTTCATCAAGAAAGGGTGATGTATTTTGTGAAATGCCTTTTCAGCATCAATTGAGATGACTCTGTGTGTGTGTGTGTGTGTGTGTGTGTGTGTTTTCCTTCATTCTGTTAATATGCTGTATGACATTAATTGATTTTCAGTAAGTTGAACCAACCTTGCATGCCAGGGATAAATCCCACTTGATCATGGTGTATAATTCTTTTAATATGTTGTTAAATTTGGTTTTCTAGTATTCTATTGATGATTTTTGCATCTATATTCATAGGAGATATTGGACTCCAGTCTTCTTTCCTTGTGGTATGTTTATCTAGCTTTGGTATCAGGGTAATTTTGGCCTTATAGAATAAGGTAAGGAGTGTTCCCTCCTCTTCAATTGTTTGAAAGAGTTTGAGAAGAATTGGTATTAAAACTTCTTGGAATGTTTGGTAGAATTCCCCTATGAAGCTATCTAGTCCTGGGCTTTCCTTTGCTGGGATGTTTTTGATTGCTGATTCAATCTCCTTACTAGTAATTGGTTTGTTGAGATCTTCTATTTCTTCTTGAGTCAATGTAGGTAGTTCATACATTTTTAAGAATCTGTCCCATATTTCATCTAGGTTATCTAATTTATTGGCATACAATTGTTCATATAGCCTCTCATAGTCATTATTTCAGAATGTCCCACTTTTCATTTCTGATTTTCATTATTTGTATCCTCTCTCATATTTTCTTTGTCAGTCTAAAGATTTGTCCATTTTATTGGTATTTTCAAAGAACAAACTTTTGGTTTTGTTGATACTCTCTTTTTTTTTTATTATTTTATTTTCTCCCCTCTAATCTCTGTTATTTCCTTCCTTCTGCTCACTTAAGGTTTAGTTTGCTCTTCATTTCCTAGTTCTTCCAGTGTTAAGGTTAGGTCTCTGATTTGAAGTCTTCCTTCTTTTCAGTGTACACATTTACATTTCTCTCTCAGCACTGCCTTCGCTGCATCCCATAATTTTTGGTATGTAGTGCATTCATTTTCGTTTGCCTCAAGGTGTTTCCTAATTTAGCTTTTGATTTCCTCTTTAACCCACTGTTTTTTAAGAGTATGTTGTTTAATTTCCACATATTTGTGAATTTTTCATTTCTCCCTGTGTTACTGATTTGTTGTGGTTGGAGAAGATACATTGTATGATTTCAATATTTTTTAATTTATTGAGACTTTTTTGTGATCCAATGTATTAGCTATCCTGGAGAATGATCCATGTGCACTCAGGAAGGATGCATATTCTGTTTTCATTAGGTCAGTATTCTATATATGTCTGTTAGGTCTGGTTGGTTTAGTATAGCATTCAAGTCCTCTACTTCCTTATTGATCTTTTATCTAGATGTTCTATCCATTATTGAGAGTGGTGTCTTAAAGTGTCTTACTATTAATGTAGAACGATCATTTTCTCCCTTCAAATTTGTCAGTATTTGCTTCATATGTTTTTGGGCTCTGCTCTTGATGCATATACATTTATCATTGTTACATCTTCCTGTTGAATTGTCCCCCTTTTCAGTATATAATGACCAAATTTGTCCCCTCTAACAGTTTTTTGCTTAAAGTGTACTTTATCTGATATTAGTATCAGATATAGAGTAACCAGCTCTAATTTGGTTACTACTTGCATGGTATATTTTTTTCCATCCTTTCTCCTTCAACCTACTTGTATTTTTGACTTTAAGGGGAGTCTTTTGCAGACAGCATATAGCTGGATTATGCATTTTTATCCATTCTGTCAATCTAGACCTTTTGACTGGACAGTTTATTCCATTTACATTTAAAGTCACTACTGATACTACAGGGCTTTCTTTGGCCATTTTGTTATTTAGCCTGTGTAAGTCTTATACCTTTTTTGTCCCTCACTTCTATTAAAGCCCACTTTTGTATTTATTTGCTTTCTTGTGTGTTGTACCATATTGAGAGCCTTCTCACTTCTCTCTGGATATATTTTTCTTCTATTTTCCTTGTGGTTACCATGGGGTTAAAATTTATCATCCTAAATATATCAGTTGTATTTGGTTTGATACCAACTTAACTTCAGTAGTGTGCACATGTATTTCTTCTATACCCTTCTGTTCCCCCACCATTTTTTGTACTTGTTGCCACTTATATCTTTGTACATTACATGTCCCAAAACTTTGACTTATCATTACTTTTTATGCATTTGCATTTTAGCACCTGTAGGAAGTAAGAAATAGGATCACACACCAAACTATACAATACTATTACACTGGCATTTATCATTATCAGTGTGGCTATCTTTACTACAGGCCTTTATGTCTTTAAGCTGCTTTGAATCAGTGTCTAGTGTCCTTTCCCTTCAGTCTGAAGAACTCCCTTTGGCATTGCATGTGGGTCCAGTCTAGTGATGATGAACTCCCTTGGTTTTGTTTATCTGAGGATGTCTTAATCTCTCCCTCATTTTTTGAAAGAGAGTCGCAATGGATATAAAATTATTGGCCGACAGTTGTTTTCCTTCAGCATTTTAAGTATTTCAACCCATTGTCTTCTTGTCTCCATGATTTCTGATGAGAAATTGGCACTTCATTGTAAATAACATGTTGCTATTTTCTTGCTTCCAGAACTCTCTCCTGTCCTTCCCATTTGACTGTGTAATCAGTGTATGATGGGGTATATTTTCCTTCATATTTATCCTGTTTGGTGTTCTATGAGTTTCTCAGATGTGAATTTTCACATTTTTTGCTAGGTTTGGGATGTTCTCTGTCATTAGTTATGTGTTTATTCCTTCTGCCCCTTTCTTTCTTGTCCTTCTGGTAATTTCATAATGCATATATTGGTGTGCTTGATGGTGTCCCATACCTGTCTTAGGTTATTTTCACTTTTACTGTTTCTTTTCTCTTTGTGCTCTTCAGCTTGACTCATTTCAAGGGCCTTGTCTTCAAGTTCATGGATTCTTTCTTCTGCCAGCTGCAATCTGCTCTTGAAAGCCTCCTGGGCATTTTTCAGTTCAGTTATTGTGGCTTCAAGTCCAGTAATTCTGTTTGGTTTCTTTCTTAATTTAATTTTATTGAGATTTTCACATACCATACACTTAGCCAAAGATCCAAAGTGCACAATCAGTTGCCCACAGTTCCATCATACAGCTGTGCATCCATTACCACAATTATTTTTTTTTCCAATTTTTAGAACATTTTCATTACTCCAGAAAAGAAATAAAGACAAAAAAGAAAACTCAATTCCTCCCCTACCCTTAACCACTCCCCTCCAATTTTGGCTCACAGTGTTGGTATAGTACATTTATCACTGTTGATGAAAGAATGTTAAAATACTGTTAACTGTAGTACATAGCTTGCCATAGGTATATTTTTCCCTATGTACCCCTCTATTATTAGCTTCTAGTTGTAGTGTCATACATTTGTTCTAGTTCATGAGAGAGATTTCTAATTTTGTACAGCTAATTATGGACATTGTCCACCACAAGATTCACTGTTTTATACATTCCCATCTTTTAACCTCCAACTTTCCCTCAGGTGACATATGTGACTCTAAGCTTCCCCTTTCCACCACATGCACCATTCAACACTGTTAGTTATTCTCACAATAATGTGCTATGTCATCTCTGTCCACTTCCAAACACTTAGGAAGTTGAACATTCTGTTTATAATAAGCAACTGCTCCCCATTCTTTAGCCTTGTTCTATATCCTGCTAACTTACATTTCATATCTATGTGTTTACATGTTTACATAGTATAATTAGTTCATATCAGTGAGACCATGAAATATTTGTCCTTATGTGTCTGACTTATTTCACTCAATGTAGTGCCCTCAAAGTTTCTTCATCAACTCATTTTTTTTTTTTTTTTGAGACAGTTTGGCTCACCCACCATACTTTCCATCCTAAGTAAATAATCGATGGTTCCCTGTATAGTTACATATTTCTATATTCACCAACATCACCACTATCTATATAAGGACATTTCCATTTCTTCCACAAAGAAGGAGAAAGAATCAAAGAAGGTAGAGAGACAAAAGAAAAAGAAAGAAAAAAATGACAGCTAAAAAGCAATGAAAAGAAAGATAGAATTAAACTAAAGTAGAAGTAAGAGTCAGACAACAGCACCAAATCCAAGAGTCCCATACCCCTCCCTTATGCCCCTCTCTTATAAGCTTTTAGCTTTGATGTATCGTCCTTGTTACATTAAAGGAAGCCTAATACAAATTTTCTGTTAACTTGTCTCTAGTTTGCATTCATTGTATTTTTCCCCAATACCACCCTATTTTTAACACCTTGCAAGGTTGACATTCATTTGTTCTCCCTCATGTAAAAACATATTTGTACATTTTTTTCACAATTGTTGGGCACTCTAGGTTTCATTGAGTTATAAAGTCCCAGTCTTTATCTTCCCTCTTTCCTTCTGGTGTCCCACATGCTCCTAACCTTCCTCCTTCAACCACACTCACAGTCATCTTTGTTCAGTGTACTTACATTGCTGTGCTACCATCACCCAAATTGTGCTCCAGATCTCTCACTCCTGTTTTTTCCTATCTGTCTGTAGTGCTCCCTTTAGTATTTCCTGTAGACCAGATATCTTGTTCACAAACTCTCTCATTGTCTGTTTGTCAGAGAACATTTTAAACTCTCCCTCATATTTGAAGGACAGTTTTGGCAGATATAGGATTCTCGGTTGGCGGTTTTTCTCTTTCAGTATCTTAAATATATCACACCACTTCCTTCTTGCCTCCATGGTTTCTGCTAAGAAATCCACACCTAGTCTTATCAAGCTTTCTTTGTATGTGATGGATTGCTTTCCTCTTGCTACTTTCAGGATTCTTTGTCCTTGATGTTTGATAACCTGATTATTAAGTGTCTTGGCATAGGCCTATTCAGATCTATTCTGTCTGGGGTATGCTGTACTTCTTGGATCTGTAATTTTATGTCTTTAATAAGAATAGGAAATTTTCATTGATTATTTCCTCTATTATTGCTTCTGCCCCTTTTCCTTTCTCTTCTCCTTCTGGGACACCCATGACATGTACATTCATGCATTTCACATTATTCTTCAATTCTCTGAGACATTGCTCACATTTTTCCATTCTTTTCCCTATCTGTTCTCCTGTGTGCAGGATTTCAGGTGTCTTGTTCTGCAGTTCCTGAGTGTTTTCTTATGCCTCTTGAGATCTGCTGTTTTATGTCTCCATAGTGTTTTTCATCTCTTGTGTTGTGCCTTTCATTTCAATAGATTCTGCCAGTTTTTTTTTCAATCTTTCCATTCCTACCTTATGTTTGCCCAGCGTTTTCTTTATAGCATTTGTCTCTTATGTTATATCTTCCCTGAACTCATTGATTTGGTTTTTTATTTCATTTAGCATAGTTATTTGAAAGTCTTTAATAGATTGTTTCATTCAAGTGAAACATTATCTCAACTGTATCTTGATTGAGGTGTAAGTTTGTTCCTTTGACTGGGGCATATCTTTGTTTTTCCTAGTATAGATTGTAGTTTTCTGTTGTCTAGGCATCTGGTTTCATTAGTTAACCCAGCCAGATTTTCCCAGACCAGAATGGGTTCAGGTCTCAGAATGGGGCTATATTCAGAGTGTATCTTAGAGGAATGACAGAATTTCCTGTGAGGTATTTAGCCTCTCTGCTTTTCTTAACCTGCCCATCAGGTGGCACTTGTCAGCCTGTCACTCCTGACTGGTGAAAGGAGATGGGCCACTTCAGTTTCTGTTTTGGCTATTTTCCCCCAGGCTCTGGGGTCTGGTTCTGAAGGGAAAGCTGGGCCCCGCCTCCTTACTCCTAGAGAAGATAAACCCTCTTGGGAGTTTTCATCTGCATTTGAATTGTTGTCTCTCTGACTCTGTTATTTCCTCCCCTGTCTGAGTCAGAGTGCTGGGAACTGATAATTGCTGCAACTCTCTCTTCTGAGCCCCTGAGGTTGAGAGAGGGAAAAGGAGACAAAAATCCCCCTTTTGGAGCTAGTACATGGCCCCTCAGATTCACTGGTCAGCCAGAGGTAACACCTGGTCTTCTGGGCTCCCCTTCCCAAGTCAGATGAGCCTTCTGGTTTCTTTTTTAAGGTCATTCACCACTAAAAGCCTCTGCCTGCTTGTTGGGGGTTTGCAGCTTGTATTCAGCAGTCCACATTTGTTAATTAAAACCCTAGTTGGAGCGCAGTGAGCTATATTTGCTGGCTCAGAGAGTGCTGCTAGTTTCTAGCACAGCGAGGTTTTGCAGCTCAGTCTGCCATGGGGAGGGGCTCTCAGCTTTGTTCCACAGATTTTACTTACAGAATTTATGCTGTGGTCTCAGGCATTCCTCCCAGTCCAGATTGGTGTACAATGTGTGGACAGTCACAGTTGTCTCCCAGCAGTTATTCCAAATTATTTGCTAGTTGTTCCTGGTGGTTTATTTGTTGTCCTAGGGGACTAACTAAATTCCACTCCTCTCTATGCTACCATCTTGTCCCTTCCACTTATTTGTTTCCTTTTTAAAATTTCTCTCTCTACTTAGACTCTCATATTGCTCATTCATTGTTTTCTTGATAGCCTTTAGTTCTTACTCTGTACTTTTCTTCATCTCTTTGAGCATTTTTAAGATCATATTTTAAAGGCACTTTTAAAAGTAAATATTTGGTATGTCCACATTCTCATCTTCATTGGTGCTTTCTGTATTTTTATCCTCTTCATTTTGATGGGCCTTTATTTACTTTTTTTTTAATATGCCTTGTACTTTTTGTATACCTTATAATTTTAAATTTTAAAATGTTAACTCTGGGATTTACTACTTTGGATGTCTGTTTCTTGGTTTTGTAACCAGCTGGTGATACGTCTGATACTGTCTTGAGCTTCAGCCCTCCTATTAGGAAGTTCTGCTCAAGGCAAATGCAGTGTGCAGGGTTTTTCCTGTCTTTCTGTGCCTCTGTCTTGTCCTAGGCTTTTGCTTTTTAGTTGCTTTGGAGTTCACCTGTTTACATAAGTTTGGTAGCTCTTCTGTTTCCCAGGAGACAGCTCTCCCTCAACTATGAGTTTGAACTCAGCAGGTCTTTGTCCAAGCCTGTCTGCCACAATAGTTTTTACACTCCTCTGTTTGTCTCATGCTGCTTTTGCCTGGAGGGTGGGAGAATTCTGGGTGGAAGGTCACCCAGAGAGGACTTCCCAATTTATTCTTTCCCAGTCAAAACTCGGCCAGGGCCTATGAAGGGGGCTTGGATTGTGGTGAGGAAAAGTCCCAAAAGCTTCTCCAATGGCTCCCTCAAACTGAGCTTTCTTGTCCTTCCCAGCAAGTGCAGCCCTTCAGCTTACTGTGCCCCACAGCACCGAGGAAGCACTGTGTCTTTAAGTCTCCACCACCTCCTCACCTCTTCAGAGAGGGTTTTAACAATGGCTGCCATTGCCTTTGTCAAAGCAGGGTTGAAACAATGGCTGCCACTGCCTCTGTCTGGGGCAGGCTGAAGCCATAGCAGCCCTCAGAGCCAGGACAAGCAACCCAAATTATCTAATCAAAAGCTGTGATCAGCGATCAATCTTGCCCACCCCCTGTTCTTGTGGAAGAGAATGTTTATGTCCCTTTCTGACCCCAGTGCTGGATGCCTCAGCAGCCTTCAGTGAGAGTGGGGGCTGGGCATTGGTAGCTGCCATACAGAGAGAGCAGTTTACAGTCCTCTACTGTAACTTATCTGCCCCTTCCTCCCACTCTTCACTGGATGCTTTTCAGTGTTCTGGCTTCCAGAGTTTCAAAATCATAGCTTCAAATAGTTCTTGCCTATTTAACAGTTGTTTTGGTAGGAGGACTGAGTTCTGGAGCTCTATACTCCACCATCTTCTTTGGAAGTCATCTTGTTTTTTTCTTATCCATCCAAAACCTCCTAAAAATTGGTAGTGTTCCCAATAGCTAAATAGACTCTAAATATACACAGGCTGCTAACATTGCCCAAAGGATGGGAAATCCACTCATTCAGTGGGAAATAAGACACTTATAGTCTTGTCCTCATATTGCTAATCAATGAGCTTTGAATTTACAAGTCATTTATCCGGTAAAAATAAGCAAGTTAGCTTTGATGAATGGAATGATTCCACCACATCTAATATTCTGTGATTTCTCCTCCAGTTATGTACTAAATTTCTTATTCCTATTATGTTTCACATTCATGTGTACTTCAGAATCAATATACATTTGCTTATCAAAAAGTATTAGTATATATTCATGATATCAGCAATTTTGATTTTTTATAGGTTCTATAAAATGAATTAACCAAAGACGAAGTTTATTTAACATAGAATTTTTTAAATATTAAAAGTAGTATATTTTGTGGCACTTTTTCATCACTATAATCTGAAGTCTTGTTTCTTGACAATTTTCACAAACTAGATGCATAATCTTTAAATTTTATTTGATACAGACATTGAATTGGAAACCAGAAGAGTCATATTCCAGTCTCCCTCTATATTTGAAGTTTTACGTAGATAAATTATTTATCTTTCTGATGCTCATGTAAAATAGGATGTAGTTTTATTGTAGGTATATTATTTATCTTTCTGATTCTCACAAGTAAAATATGGATAACAACTTCCTGAAAGCAGATATTGAAATAAATGCTTCCCGTAGAATCCTAATTAATGTCAGATATTGCATTAAAAAATATAAATGAGTTATTCATTTAATCTCTGGACTATTGTAGTACAATTATTTTTATATATAGCAGTAACCTTGTTTGCACATATCACAGCACATTAATATAGCTAAAAATGTTTATTTGCGGATAGTGTTTTGCACATGTTCCTTTCTATCCTTTTATTTTCAACATCTTCTTATATTTAAGATGTGACTTTTATAAGTAGCATTTACTTTTCAATTAGTATTATTGTTATTGGTGTCATTCAATATGACAGTTTTCATTTTTTCAATTGAAGTATTCAGTCTATTTACAGTCAATTTGTAATGTATTTTAGTTTTAATCTATACCATCATCTTACTATTTGTTTTGTACTTTCCCCTCATTTTTCACATTTTTTTCACTTAACATCTCTTAGATTAAAAACATATCTTCCATTATTATAGCTTCTCTTGAATTATATTGTTTTACACTGATTTTGTGATTATACTAGTGGTTAAGTTAGAAATTAGAAGTTTTAAAAATCTAACTTTAACTAGTGCTTTTATACTTTTCCAGACGACAATGCAAACACTTTTTTCTCTACTTACTGGTCTCTTACCTTTTGTGCTATTGATGTTAGTATTTTACTTTTACATATATTTTCCTCCTCACATGATATTATTGTTACAATTATTTATTTGTGATGTTGTTTGGAATGGAAAATATTCATTTGATTTATTCCCTATCTTGGCCCTTTCTTGTGCTTTTAATTTTTTTTCTTGCTTTATGATGTTTTTACCTGCAGTCTTATTACTGCTTACCAGAAAACCAACTGTAATATTTATTTTATTGTGAGTCTGCTGGTGACTGATTCTCTCAGTTTTTCTTTGAAAGTGTCTTTATTTAACATTCCTTTTTTAAAAGAATATCTTAACTGGGCATACAGTTCTAGTCTTGTAGTTGTTTTCTTTCACTGTTTTAAAGATGTTTATGTTATTTCCTGGCTTCTATACTTTCTGTTATAAAGTCAGCTGTTAATCTGCTGCTCCTTTTTTGCCCGCTTTTTAAGATTCTCGGGTGTTTACTTTTCAGT